>NC_056731.1:1393561263-1393713763 GCF_019279795.1 Protopterus annectens
ATGATTTTGTTGTGTGAAATATTAATTTTCTCTGCTATATGTCAGGAGCTTTTCTCCCCAGGCCTCCGCTGAAAAAGGGCCTCGTGCCCTGTCAGACATTACCCGGTAAACAAACAAAATAAATAAATAAATAAGTGGTAGCATGCGTGCGAGTGCGTGGAATGGAAAACAGCCACAGCAGGACTAGCTACCCAGCAGTGCAAACCTTGGCTCCAGATGATGAAGTGACAATCCAACCCCAAAGGGAAAAATGGGAAAAGGGGTTGTGGATTGACAGATACACACACAAGCACACACAAAGTTCTCCACCTCATATTGATATTTACATGGAGACCAAAGAGTAGTAGAAAATGTTTTGATAATCTGTCTAGGAGATGATACAGGAATGAGATATACAGTAACTTGTTCTCTGTAAGACTAGCTGACATGTGGAATAAAATTTCTAATTATACTAAAGTAATCACTACTGTTGAATTTTTTAAGAAAGTCATCTTCACTTATATGGAAATGACTATTCTGGTACATTTACAAGCTAGCAGGGCAGTATTGCCCATGCCTAAATATTTTATTTATGTACACGTATGTAAAATGTGCAAATTTAAATAAAACATTTAATCGAGTGGCTATGTTACATATACAAGGATGCCTCCATTTTTATTTATTTTTTAGTTTTAGGTGCAGTGGCATTCATTAAACTGAGTGTATATTACAAACATCTTGCATTGTCGTGATTGATCAGCAAACTGTGTGTTTGTAACAAAGTATTACATTTGCTCTCAGTTGCAATTTATACTGTTTCACTGTACAACTATTGCATTATATTAAAATAGCTATGTATGCCTAGATATGTCATTAATTGTAAAAAGTGTACATAAATAGTCAAATTAATAAAACCATGACTTCACATGAAGCCTGTCTGCTTGTTATATGTATTTTGTAAAATAAATGAAATCTAAATTTCACATGGAAAGCATCTGTTCACTTATGTATGTATGTATGTATGTATGTATGTATGTAACGTACTGTTCTACTGGCTAATTTGACTTACAAAAAAATGCCTGAATAGTCAATATGAATATACATGCAAAAAAAAAAAACATTCCTTTCTTGTGAATTCATGGCATTTCAGTTATAACTGAAAGCATACCTCTCAAACTGTAAGTCTAGAGAGAAAAGCTACTTATCCAACCGGCAACACGCAGTCTGATGGCAAGAATCCCTCTCACACTTCCTCCCAGTTACCATAGGGGTCCCCCAAGGCTCCATACTTGGACCCCTACTATTCTCCCTCTTTACCAACCAGCTTTACTCTGCCACCCCACATGCCACCATAATTCAATATGCAGATAACTCAACACTGATCTGCTCAGCCTTCCCCCTCAACATCCTTCAAACCACTACCCAAGACTCCTTCCTGTCTGTAGAAGCCTGGCTAACCAACTCCCAGCTTATATTAAATCCCAGTAAAACAAATCTCCTCCCTTTCTGGCCCACTAGAACTACCTCCCCCTCCCCAAGCTTCCACATTTACTCCAAAAACAAAGCCTTGATTACTCCAACTGACCATACGAAACTCCTAGAGGTCATAATCAAAAATAACTTAATATTTGACATACATATAGATCCAACCATCAAAAAAGTACATAAAAAACTTGGCTTCCTATACAGACAATCAATTTCTAACAAATGATACAAAAGTTACCATTGCCAGAACCCACCTGCTTTCAACACTCCTTTATGCAGCGCCAGTCCTATCCAACCTCCACAAAACTGACCTTGCCAAACTGGCTATTTGTTACAATAAAATCTCTAAATTTGCCACCAACGCATCTTACCAGTCACATCATTGCTTATCCCTCAAGCAGCTTGATCGTCTCAAGCTCCCTCAGTTACTACATCTTAATCAATTAACCTTAGCCCATAAAATTGTCTACCACCCAAATAAGCCCCCAGCCCTCAAAGACCTCATTCAGCCTTACTCAGCATCAAGATCCCTCCACTCTAACAATAAACTTCTACTACAAGTTACAAAAGCAAAACACTCAGCAGGAGAATCACTTTTTTCCAACTACACGTCAAGGCTCTGGAATGCCTTACCAAACTCAATAGTGACCATTCCCTCATCTAAACAATTTAAAACACTACTAAAAAATGCATCTTGCAAACTCCTGGTTCTGTCCCTGTAGCCCCCCAGGATAGCCCATTTCACATGCCACTCTGTTCTACCATCACACCTTCTAACCTTATGACCAAATCTTATAGGTAAGAGCTGAATGCTCATCACACATTATTGATAATTATGTTTATCAACTGCCAAGCTAGATATTCCCTCATATTTGATAATACTTTGTATATAACTGTATGATCTACTTGGCATTATATCTATAGTTGCAATGTCTAATAATGTTTTTATTCTCCTTATTATTACTACTATCAGTTCTACTTGATGTTATATCTATAGTAGTAATGTCTAACGCTGTTGTTTTGTCTTTGTTAATATGAAGTACTTCACTTTTGTTATTACGTTGTACTTTACTATGTTACTTTATGACCTGGAGCTTACCTCCCCGGGCCTCCACTGAAAAAGCACACATGCCCAGCTGGACTTTCCTGGTAAACAAATGTAAAATAAATAAATAAAAGTCTTGACAGTAACATTTAATTGGCTGAAGTAGTTACTTAAGTCCAAGATTAAAGAACAGTGAAGAGTACCTTTACTCAAAAGTGTTAACAAGAACAATGAGGTACAAGCAGAAGACAAAATTCACATGGCTCTGAGATGATCAGGTACTCCCCAGCAAATACCCTTTACCATGTCTCTTCCAACTGTTACTAAAGAACAGGTCTTCAATGTACTCCCACATCTAAAAAACATTGCATCAATGGGCCCTAATAATATTCATGGATGCCTTTTTTCTTTTTTCATTTCTCCAAGTCTGTTGGTTCATATGTTCATAGGAGTATACTAGGCTAATGGCCCTGGAGCCTTTTACAAGCGGCACCGTGCCACCCAACCTTAGTTCCCAGAACTTCTGTCAAGTAGAGCCACTGGAGTGATCCCCAGGGTGAATTTTCTGTTTCCCATCTGCTCATCAAGAGTTCTCTTGAAGAGGGCCAGTGAGGCGCTCCGCTTGACATGTATGGGAAGCCTATTCCATAGCATGAGCAGTCTCTGGGTTATGAACCTGTCCCTCCAGCTTGTTCTGTTGATTGTGGTAATGAGGTTGAGATCTTTGGAACATGTAGTGTGGAGGGATTGGGATTTCTTTAGATGTAGCATTTCTAACAGAGCTGGGTCACACATGGCTTTGTAAGTCAAACAGAGATCACCTCTAAGTAGGCGATATGAGACAGAGAATAGTTGGAGTTTTTTTAGTCTGTCCATATAGGACAAGTGTTTAAGGCCTAGGATCCTCTTTATGAGGTAATTTTGCAGCCTCTCCAGTTGTTGCAAGTGTCTAGTGAGGTACATGCCAAATGGGGCATTGTACTCGATGATTGGCCTAATGAGTGAAGAGTAAAGGGAGACAATGACTTTTCTTCCTGGATGCAAAACCCTTAGTAATGAGATGTGCCACATAGAAGGACTTTCTGACGACAGTGGAAATGTGGTGGTCAAAAGAGAGGTTGCTGTCAACCTGTGTTCCCAGATCTCTTATGACACCTTCTGTGTTCAGTGGACTACCATCGATGTGGTAATTCATGGGAACCAGGTTTTTCCCAAAAAGGATGATGACACATTTTTTGGCATTGAGCTTAAGGCCATGGTTGGGTTTCTAATACCATGACTTGCTCCACACCACACTTACCACATAGTCCCAGTACATCAACGCCACCAAGACCCACACATAGATACACAAAAACATTCTCGGTGGCTCTCAATAAGAATCTACCCAAACAACAGAGATCTCCAAAGCAGAAACGCAAGCAACCTCCAGCCCTTATCACAACCCAAAAGACACATAACACACAGACTCAGTGTGCCACTCAACCACTGCCCATAAGGCAAAACTACGTACCTAACACATTGGTCATAGGTGACTGTATAGTCAGGCACACTGATGTTCCACTCACCAGAATAGACAAGGAGAAGGTTACTGTTAGCTGCCTGCCGGGGGCCAGGATCTGCCACATAACCCACGCACTCAGCTCACTCCACAACAAGTACAAATATGACTCAGTCATTGTCCATGTTGGTGTGAACAACCTGAGATGTACCTCCCTGGATTACATGAAAAGAGACTCTGATCTTGTAATCCAGGCAGGTATGATCCTAGCCCCGAGTACCATCCTACCTTCGCCCAGAGTGATACCGCAATACAAGGACAAAATGATTGACTTCAACAATCAGCTAAGCTTTTGCTGCCATTCAAAGGGGATCCAGTATTTGTCTGCCTGGGACAACATGGTTGACAGGCCATGATGTTTTGCCAGAGATGGCCTGCAACTGTCTCCCCTGGGATTCCGGATACTGGCTGAGGCTCTTGGCGCCCCTATAGTGCCTTTTTTAGGCAAGGCTCAAAAAACAAAACCACCACCATAACTGATACAGGCAAGCAAAAACTGAGGGTAATGCTACTCAACGCAAGAAGTCTAAACCTCAAAATGCACTCACTCGAGGCACTCCTTAAAATTGAGAATATTGATATCTGTGCAGTGACTGAAACTGGTTCAAGGCTCCAGAGAGCACCCCTGCATTACCAGGATACAACTCATACCATACCTTTTGGCCATCAAACCAGGACCAGAACACCAAGGGCGGAGGTGTGTCCATATTCATTAAGGACAACCACACTTCCAGGCTACTTGCCCAACATAATTCATCCAAAATTATCCAAGTGCAACTAACTCTGGGCAAAACTGAAATCCATATTGTAGCTTGCTACAGGTGCCCCACCATGCCCCAGGATTCCCACTCCTGTTTTCTTCATATAATAGAGAATATCAGGGTCCAACCTTACACCCTAATACGGGGCAATTTCAACTACCCCACCATTAACTGGGAAAACTACTCTTATACCATCTCCTTTCCTCAACGCTTCCTAGAATTCATAAACTCCAATTCCATGGATCAAATTATCCACACCCCTACCAGGAGCAATAATATCCTAGACCTAGTAATTACCAACATGAGTGACCAGTGCTCCACACCTGAAATCAACTCCTTGTTGGTCAGATCCAACCATAAATTAATCACTCTAGATATTCACATTCCGCCCCCAACCCCCATTAAGGAAACCACTGTAAAAAAACTTCTCCAAAGCCAACTTCATGCTTCTTAAGGCAGAAGTGGCCAACTTCATGACCCCCATGCAGATGGACAATACAGTTACTACTGCCAAATCTTATACAAATGCACTCTATAAGCACCTATATGGATCCATGGATTGTGCTATCCCCAATAAAACCAAGATGCAGTCCTCTGAAAAAAGGAAACCAATCTAGTGGTCCCCTGCTATAAACAAACTCTACAACAGAAAGAAGAAACTCTTGCAAAAGAGAGTAAAATCCCACAAGTGGAGGAGCACCATGGTCAGTCTCAGTGAGAAGCTGAGATCCCTCATAAAATCCTCCAAAGCGAACTATGAAAACAAGATCGCCACTGACTCAAAGGACAACCACAAAGCATGCTACAGCTATGTCAAGAATCTCAATGCCAACACCCAGATCTGTTCTGAGTAACAGCACAGTGGCACAAAAATCAGAGAACCAACTGATATCACCATCATCCTGGCTGATAGGTTCAGTGCCAACTTTACCCCCCTCACCTCCTAAAGGGCCCATATCCATACCAGAAGAATGCAGTGCCCCTACAATCACAACTGAACAGGTGAAAACTGCACTAACGAAAGCCAAGAACACAAAATCCATGGGACCAGACAATATTCCTGGCTGCAATCTACATGAACTTCAGAATGAACTAGCCCCCCACCTAAGCACCAAATTCAATCATAGCCTCACGACAGGCTTTGTACCCACTGAATGATGCACAGCAACAGTTGTACCACTCCACAAAGGGGGAGCCACCATGGACCCTGAGAACTATCACCCTATTAGCCTGACAAGCCTGGTCTGCAAGGCCATGGAACTCAAACAAAGATATTGGTAACCTCCAAACTCTGGACCCCACCCAGTTCGAGTTTGTGAAGGGCAGATCATATCTCCTGAACCTGGCTGACTTCTTTGAAACAGTCACCAAAGCCATGGACTAGGCTAAGGCAGTTCACACAGCCTATCTTGACGTCATCAAGGCTTTCAACACCATCCCCCATTCTGGTATCATAGATAAACTCACGAAATTGGGTATAAATCCATACGTCACAAGATGGGTCACCAACTGGCTCACTGACAGAACCCACACTGTAAAAATTGCAGACTTCAAATCTGACTTCAAACTTGTGACAAGTGGCATACTATAGGGTTCATTCTTGGGTACCCTCCTAATTGGGATCTACTTCTCTGAAGTACAGGCTAACACAGAGAGCCTCGGGCTGATAAAGTTTTCAGATGACTGAAAATTGGATGCCAGTCGAGTCCCCAAATGATGTGGACATCCTGCAAAAGGGCCTCACTAAGACTGATGCATGGTGTCAGAGCCATGGCCTCAAGCTCAACACCAAAAAGTGCATTGTAATCCCCTTTGGTAAAAGCCCTGTACCCATGAACAGCCACATAGGTGGCAGCCCACTCACTGCCGAAGGTGTGATAAGAGACCTCGAGACTCTAGTGGACATTAGCCTCTCCATTGATAATCACATCGCCACAGTAGTCAGGAACTCCTATGTGGCATACCTCATCACAAAAGGGTTCTCTTCCAGGAAAAAAGAGGTCATTGTCCCCCTCTACACGGCTCACATCAGACCCATTATAGAGTACAATGCCCCTTTTGGAATGTACCTTACAAGACATCCACAACAGCTGGAAAGGTCACAAAAATACCTCACAAAGAGGATTATGGGACTCAAACAGTTGCCCTACGCTGACCGCCTCAAAAAACTCCGGCTTTACTCCGTAGCAAATCACCTACTTCAAGGTAATCTCTGCCTAACATACAAAGCTATGTCAAACCCAGAGCTGTTGGACATGGTACATCTAAAGAAATCCCAATCCCTCAGAGCCACATACTCTAAAAACCTAAACCTCATCACCAGAATTAACAGAACATGCCGGGGAGATAGATTCCTGTCCCAGAGACTTCTCATACTCTGGATCAAGCTACATATCTATGTCAAGCAGAGTTCTTCACTAGAATTTGTCAAAAAAAATCTTGATGAGTTGATGGGTAATAAGAAATTCACCACAGGAATCACTTCGGCTGCCCTGCTCGATAGGGGTGCAGGTAAATAGCATCCTTGGGTGGCAAAAGCCAGGGAACCTTGTTGGCTAGGTTTACATAGGCCCTAGGGCCGATAGCCTAGTACCTACCTATGAACCTATGAATGGACCTATTTCCTAAGTCACAGTATGATTTAAGCTCATGAAATTAGTATTGCTTCAGTCATTGATGTCAGCCAGGAGTGTTCTTCGCAACACCTGCAATGTGCCAGTAATGACTCCTTCTGCAATTCATATGGAGTTATATATATATATATCAGTAACATATCTTAATACGATTGTAAATTCTTTTTATAAGACCCGTTGCTCCTACTACTATTGGAACTGTCTGGGAAACTTTCTTTCACATTGCTCTCATTTCTACCTGCAAATCCTGAAATTTTATGACTTTGTGTCTGTCTGTCTGTCTGTACACACAACACTGTAGGCCCTGGGTGTAGCAATTTCAATGATCAATGTTATTTTTGTCTTCTTTTCATGGACCACTATATCTGTTTTTATCGCATCTATATTTTTAACTGTTGGTAATGGGAGATCCCCTCTGATGTAGACTTAATCATTTTCAATGATACTTTGTTGCTCATTTCCATTGTTTTTCAGCTACTTCATTATAATATTTGCGCAATCCCCAGTGCAACACTCATGCTACATTATTATGCCTTTCAGTATACAGTCCTTCTGCCATTAGTATGTCACAACCAGCAACAAGATTTGCAACTGATTCCAATTCCGTATTACAAAACCTACATTTGTCTTTCTCCCACATGTTCAATGGACTTTGTAAACATACATGTACGTAGTCCACTGTCTTGGGCCACCAATATTAACCTTTCATCTTTTGGTTTAAGTTCAACTGTCCTTTACCATTCCTGCATTCGATCCTGATCAACATAGGTTCATAGATTAGTACTAAGCTAACTGCCCATGCGAGCCATTTTAAACCTAGCCAATTATACCTTGCAAGACTCAAATCCTGCACCTTGTGTTTGTAAGGAAAACACCTTAACCATTAGACCACCCTCCGGGTTGTTCCAGGAGTTTTCTATACTTGCAACTATATTTATACATTTTCCACATTTCTTGCCTTCTCATCTGATCCTTCATCTTATATTCCTTTTTTTGGTTTTTGGCACATTCAGTTGCTGCCTGATTTATATCTACTTCTGGTTTGATTTCCATTCCTGCTTATTTGCCTTCTCTATAGCTTGAAACATGACCTGTCAGGTCCACTAGAATCTCTGTTCAGCCACAGCCTCCAAACAGGCTTCTTCTCCATGGAATGGAGGACTGCAACTGTCATCGTACTACACAATGGTGGACTGTCAACTGACCCAGGGAACTACAGACCCATAAGTTTGCCTGATCTTACATACATGGTCATGGGTAGAATTATCATGGACCTGATGAACAGAGACATAGGAAATCTTAAGGAAAACTGTCTCTGTCACTGTTTGGTTTTGTCAAGTGCAGTCAACGCCTACTAAACCCGGTGAACTTCTTTGAGAAGGTCACTAGAAACATGGATGAGGGCAAAGTAGTGCATACTGCCTACCTCAACCTGGCACAGGCATTTGACATGATACATCACTTTGGTATTTTACAGAGACTCACTAATGGACACATATCCCTATGTCACCCGATGGGTAGCCAAACGGCTCACATATAGGACACATTAAGTTAAGGTGGGGGAATCCACCTCCACCAATAGGCCTGTTACCAATGCTGTCCCACAGGGCTCATACTGGGACCTCTCCTGTTTGGAATATACTTCTCTGAGGTCAAGGCAAATGTAGATAGTCTTTGGCTGATCAGATTGGCTGATGACTGCAATCTGGGTGCAATCAGTGAATTCCCCCAAAGATGTAGATATCCTTGAGGAGGTTCTGACAGACAAATAACTGGTGCCAAACTATGGCCTACAACTCATTACACAAAAACACATTATTATACCCTTTGGGAAAATGATCACCCCTGCAAATTACAACATTGACAACTCTGTCTTAAGATTAGAGTAGAGCCAGTGATAAGGGGCTTGGGAACTCTTATTGACAGTAAATGGATCAAAGGAAGTTAATGGGCTAGTGGTCAGAGGGTCCTTACAAGCCTAGCTAAATTAAATTTACCACTATTAGCATCTATTGCTCCTGTCCAAGAGGGACACAGGTGGAACCCCTGGTGTGAATTTTCAGTTACCCATCCAATTGTCCAGATTGCACTTGAAGAGGGCTAATGAGGTGCTCCGTTTGACGTGAAATGGGAGTCTATTCCAAAGGTATAGTAACCTCTAGGAGACAAATCTGTCTCTACAGCAGATTCTATTGATGTCGTATAACAGGTTTAGGTCTTTAGAGTGAGTAACCTGTATGCCATTTGACTTGCAGATGTGCAGCATTTCCAGTAAAGCAGGGTCAGGACATTGCCTCTGAGTAGTCTGTATGAAACAGAATAAAGCAACAGTGCTATACATTCAGAAATCAAACAGCATTCAAATTACCTGATCTAAGATCTAAATCTCATCTGTGACATAAGCAAAACATGTTGGAGGAACCGATGTGTCTCACAGATTAACCTTCTCTGGAACAGACTCCCCATTCATGTGAAATAGCACCCTCCTCTAATCCTGTTCAAATGCAATTTGGACCAGTAGATGGGAAACTGCAAATTCACCCTAGCTTGCCACCTGCAGTCTTTATGGACAGAAGCAGTTTGTACATACCCTAAGGCACAAGCATAGAATGAACAGCTCCATGGAGTTACTCCAAGTTCAGATTACAGTGGGTAAGACCCCCATTCAAGTCATACTAGTTATAGATGCCCCCTCCAGGAATCATGATGCACATGAGGCCTACTTGACCAAACTGGAATCAATCCAAATACAGCCAAACACTGTGGTCATGAAAGAGTTCAGTTATCCCACCATCAACTGGGAAACCTACTCCTGCCCTAACTCACTTTCACAAAAGTTCCTTGACTTTGTTAACTCAAATTCCCTGGAACAAATTGTTCAAACCCCAACAAGAGGAACAAACATACTAGATCTGGTTCTCACTAACATGACAAACAGATGCACCACTGCAACTGAAGGACCCTCATTAATTAAATGTGACCACAAATCAGTCTTCTTCGAACTGGCACTAATACCAGAACTTGCAAAGAGCAAAGTCTGACTAAAAAACTTTACCAAAGCAAACTATAATCTCCTAGGGGAAGATATAAACGCATTCCAAGCCCCACCCCCAGCTGGAAGAGGCAACTACACCAAAGCTTACACTGAAGCCTTGTAGAATCACTTGTATAAGTGTATAGGCTCAGGTGTTCCAGACAGAATCAAAGCTAAAGCCCCAAGAAAAAACAAGCCACCCTGGTGGACCTCCAGCGTCAACAAACTTTACAATAAATACAGAAAATTGCTGTCTAAGAAATCTAAGGCGAAGCCCTAACAATGGAAAAGCACCCTCCTCAAGCTCAACAGGCAAATACAACAAAAAGTCAACTCCTCTAAGGCCTTTTACAGCTATGTGCGTAGCCTAAAAGGTTAGACCCAAGAGTGTGCCAAGCTAGTGACTAATGGTGTCACACACACTGACCCCACAGTGATAGAAAACCTGTTAGCAGACAGACGTGGTGAAAATTTCACTCATTGTCCCTCCAAACTTATCACATACCTTGCCCCCAATTTCTCCCCACCCTACATATCCAAACATAAGGTCATTAAATCCTTTTCTAAGGCAAAAAACACATCCTCTATGGCACCAGACGGTATCCCAGGCTGTCTTCTAAACAAACTAAAACATGAACTAACATCACCATTATGTACCCTATTTAATCATAGCCTAAACACAGGCTTGTTCCTGAGGAATAGAGAACAGTGACAATTATTCCCCTACACAATGGTTGTTTAGCAACAGACCCAGGGAATTATAGACCATAAGTCTGACCAACCTTATCTACAAGGCCATGGAATGTATGTATCACCATGGACTTCATAAATAAAGACATAGGCACCCTCCAAACCCTGGATCTGACCCAGTTCGGCTTCATCAAGGGCAGATTCTGCCTGTTAATTCTGGAGGATTTCTCTGAACATGTGACCAGAGACACTGACAAGGGCAAATCTGTGCACACAGCATACCTTGACTTGGCAAAGGCCTTTGACACAATCCCACACTCAGGCATTACTGATAAATTTAGCAAACTGAATGTAAAACTTTTTGCTGAAAGATGTGTTGCAAATTGGCTCACAAACCAGTCACACACTATCAAAGTAGGTGACTCTACATCAACCAACAGACCTGTCAACAGCAGGGTGCCATAAGGGTCAGTGTTGGGCCCCTACTGTTGTGGTATATACTTCAGAAGTTCAGGCCAAAACTAAGGGGAGCTGTGGCTGACCAAGTTTGGTGATGACTGCAAACTGTGTACAATTATTGAATCTCAGAATGATTTAAGCGTACTTCGGGAGGGTCTTATACAGACCAACAACAGTTGTCTTAGTCTCAGTCTCAAAGTTAATGCAAAGAAATGCATAATCATTCCCTTCAGTAAAAACAATGTCCCTTCACACTGTGATGGCATCCTTACTTTGGGCTAGTAATCAAGGAGCCTCAATTCCCACCACTAGCACAAGTCAGGGATGGCCACTAAGAGCAAGGGTAATTATATATAGTATTGCCAAAACAGCTCTCAACATTAAACACAATATCCCTTATTTATTAATTTTCTTCATATTTATTAATGACACACGTGTGTATATATGTATAAACCAAATGGTAAAGTATTGTATTGTAAGTATTACATAAGTATTCTTACTATTCAAGCCCATAACTGAGTATAACGCCCCTTTTGGCCACCCTTCTGGATGTGGGCAGTCATTGCTAAATACAATCCCTGGGTATTGACTAGAGTATCTCTGGTATTATATTGGGATGAAATGGCTAGGCTTGAAATGACCTTTGGGTCAATAGCCTAGTAACCTCCAATGATTCTATATACCAAATTCATTTTAATTCTAGGGCAATGATAATTATGAAAATTGGGGCATGAATGGTTAGGCTTAAAAAGGTTCTTTGGCCATTAGCTAAGTCAGTTTTTACGATCTTATCAAGGTTTTCTACAGTGAGTTGAAAATGCATGAAATTGTTTTCCTTATAAAGCTGTGAAACAAAAACATGTTGCAATTCCAGGAATACAAATAATAACCAAAATCTGTTTCAGTGGAATGTAGGAAAAGGTAGGAAACCGATTAGCAATGACCTTCTTTTTAGAAAAGATACAACTTATTCAAAGTTTCATTTTTCTGACCTTGTTATATCTACCAGCAGGGGAAACTATTAATATATATGTTTTGTACTGCCTGATTACCATAAAATAAAAATAAACAAATAATAAAAATGTATTACTTAGGTCAGCTGTAGTTCATAATACATTTTTCAGCCACTTTAGGTCTAAATCATTTACTCACACCTCTCAACTGTACAGATTTTTCCCTCATATTTTTGGTTCATTCTCATAAAATTGTGGTTTTCTAGCAAATTAGTGGTAAGTCATTAAAGACTAAACGGAAAAGAATGAGAGACATTTGAGTTTCAGACTTCATACCCATGAGAACATTCAAGACAATGCAAAATCTTATTCTATCAATTTTTTAAGCTTGTAAGAGCAAAATTTAAAAATCAACCTTATTTTTGGGCCTTTGTCCCACCATTTATGGTGTTGTCCATATTTCTTGCTCTAAGAGTTTGAGAGGTATGATTCATACCCAAATTTGTCTAAGGAAAGGTCTGAGCTTTAGCAAACAATCTCATTAAATGTGAGAGAACAATCACAAGTAATGATCTTTATATGTGTGCAAATCAGTCCCTGTACAACAGAAACACAAGCTATTAGTACATCATTTTAGCATTTATCTACCATCACCACACAAAAAGCACAGCCAGTTGGAGAGGAGAGGGGATTCACAGCTGAGTTTCTGTGAAGATACTGAATACCATTTGTAACTCTCCTCCATCTTGTTATTGAAGCCTCGCTACTAAATATTTCATTTATTTTGTGTGTGTGTGTGTGTGTGTGTGTGTGTGTGTGTGTGTGTGTGTGTGTGTGTGTGTGTGTGTGTGTGTGTGTGTGTGTGTGTGTGTGGGTGTGTGGGTGCGTGTGTGCGTGTGTGCAATGTGCATGTATGTAAGCATGCATATACATATTTATTTAAATTATTGAAACCAAAAAGTAATCAGTTTTCGGCATATACCATAAAGATCCAATACACATGCACACAAGCACCTCCAAGCTCTCTTGAATATGAAGGAGCACATCTAATTTGTTCTCAAACTTTTGTTCCATCCCTCCTAAATTTAGAAATTATTTTGAGTTAATAACATCAAGAGTACATAATATGGAAGCTTTCCCTAATTATTAAAAGTTGAAAACATGCAGATTGTGCTAACACATATGCAGCTATTTAACACAAAAGAGGAGTGGGCCACTTTTTTCCCTTTTTTACGGGCTCTAGCTTCTTAAAGAACAAAAAATAATGTTTATTACAGTCTTTTGGAAAAGAATGCTTAGAATTAAAAGTGAGTACACCCAACAAAACAAATATGTCTGCAACTGTCTAATCAATAAAAAAGGGTCTGTAGCAATGGATATGGCCTTTCCCACTATCACCATTACCAGCTTGGTGGATAGGGGAATCCTGAGAAAATGTAGAAATTGTCTCATGTTTTCTGACAACCAGTAAATTCTCCAACAAGCTGATATTGTATATGAAAGATGTATTTACACAATGTCAGTGGAGGCAAAGTCCTCACATAAAAGCACTTCTAATGTCACTACGATTGTCAGTAATGCACACACTGCACCCATCACACAAAACTAAAAACGAACACATAGACTCACATATTCTGGCACACTTAAATGTAACCTACCTAAACCCCAAACACCTCCTAGATGAAGTACACATAACAAACTCCCTCAGCAATCCTGAACATACACTTTTAAAACACCCATATCAGCACATACAGCCACACCTCATGGAGCCTCTATTTCTAAGCCCATAAGGCAAGCCACCACAGAATTCAACATTCTAACCATTGGAGACTCCATTGTGAGACACAGTGATGTCCCTCTCACCAGGCTAAGTAAGAAGAAAGTCATTTTTAGTTACTTATCAGGGGCCAGGATACACCACATTACCCATGTACTCAGGTCATTGGACCACAAGTACCAGTATGATTCAGTCACAGTCTGTATAGGTGTAAATGACCCAAGATGTAGATCCTGAGACTATATGAAGACAGACATCCTGGAGCTCTAGGAATTGTGTCCTAGGCTGGGATGAGCCTAGCACTGAGCAGCATTTTACCATCTCCAAGGATGATGCCACAACACGAACAGAAGATGACTGACTTTAATAACTGGCTTAGTCTCCGGTGTAATTCTAAAGGGGTGCAATATTTCTCAGCATTGACGGAGCTACTACCCAGACAGGGAATAATGGTAGAGGTGTCTTGATTTACATCAAAAATAAATATACCAGAAGGCTTGTCAAACAGGACAAATCACTTGAGCTTCTCTACATTAAAATCCAATACCACTTCCTTGCAAGTTACAGGCTCTCCCCTATAACCACTCATCTTTTACGCACATATTTATTTATTTATATATATATATATATATATATATATATATATATATATATATATATACACATACATACATATATACACACACACACACACATACATATACACACACACACACACATACATATACATATACACACACACACACACACACACACACACACACACACACACACACACACACACACACACATATACACACATATGCACACACACACACACACACACACACACAAACATATACACACACAAGCGCACACACACACACACACACACACACACACACACACACACACACACACACACACACTCACACACACATATCTACCATGAACAGATAAGCTAAAAGCCCTATCCCTCTACTCTGTTTCATACAGACTCCTCAGAGGTGAACTCTGTCTGGCATACAAAGCGATCTTGGACCACATGTACACAGACAACCCTCTCCTCTTAACTCCCAACACTCAGACCTGTGAGAGATGCACTTATGTCACCAAACTGGAAGCTATGCACTCTCCAACCAGGACCGGACTAGCTGGTCAAAAGGAGAAGGTCAATGCCTGCACCACACCACATGGAACACATAGCCCACCAGCACACCTACTATCACAACTCTCACATAAGAACACAAACCACACTCCCACCTTTGTGGAAGGTCTCAGTAGAAATGTACCCAAACAGCAGAGACCTCCAAGACAGAAACACACTTGACCACCACAACACAGCATAAACCACAGGGCACATAGCTCACCTCCGCAGTGTGCCCCTAAGGCTAAACACCTTGCCCAATACACTAATCATAGGTGACTCGATAGTGAGGCACACAGATGTCCCACTCACTAGGTTGAATAAGGAGAAGGTAACAGTCAGCTGTCTATCAGGTGGCAGAAATTGACACATAACATACACACTCAGGTCACTCCACAACAAGTACAGGTATGACTCTGTCATTGTCCATGTGGGTGTGAATGACCTGAGATGCACCTCCCTTGACTACATGAAAAGAGACATGGTGGAGATCTCGGATTATGTGGCCCAAGCAGGTATGACACTAGCCCTGAGCATTATCCTACACAGAATGATACTGCAGTGCAAACAAAAAATGACTGACTTCAACAATTGGCTATGTTTCTGGTGTCATTCTAAGGGGATCCAGTATCTGCCTGCTTGGGATGACATGATTGATAGACCTCGATGGTTTGCCAGAGATGCCCTGCATCTGTCACCCCTGGGTTTTTGGGTACTAGCTCAGGCTCTTGCCACCCCTATAGTGCCTTTTTTAGGTGGTGTTCCAAAGAACAAATTACCACCATAACAGCTATAAATAAATGCAATCTCAGGGTCCTGCTGCTCAATGATAGAAGTTTAAGATGCACTCACTCGAAGCACTCATCAAAACGGAGAACATCGACATTTGTGCTGTAATGGAGACCTGGTTTAAAGCATCAGAAAGCACCCCTGCCCTACCAGACTATAACTCATTCCACACCTTTTGGCCTCAAAACATGGACCAAAGCTCCAAAGGCAGTGGCATCTCCATATTCAAAGGATATGCACACCTCCAGACCAGTAGCCCAGCAAAACGCATCTGAGATACTTCAGGTGCAACTAACATTGTGTAAGATGGTGATCCAGATCATAGCCTGCTATAAGTCCCTAACCATGTCCCTAGACTCTCACTCCACCTTCCTAAGCACCCTGGAATCTATCAAGGTTCAACCCAACACTCCCTTACTAGGAGAATTCAACTACCCCTCCATCAACTGGGAAAACTATTCAAGCACCAATACACTGACCCAACACTTCCTGCAATTCATCAATTCCAATGCCCTGGACTAGCTCATTCTGACCCCCATTAGAGGAAGCAACATCCTTGACCTGGTTATTGCTAAGGTGGGCGACCATTGCTCTACACCAATAGTCCATCCCTTCCTGGTCAGATCCGACCATAAACTAATCACCATGGAAAATCCACATCTCACCCCCCCCCTCCCCCCGCAAAGGTAACCATCTTGAAAAACTTCTCCAAAGCTGACTTTGGACTCCTAAAAACAGAGGTGGCTAACTTCACGTGCCAATGAAAAATAGCCGCAGGACTGCTGAATCATACACCAGTGCACTGTACAAACATGTGTATAAATGCATGGAACTAACTATACCCAACAGAACTAAGATGCTCTCCTCTAAAAAAGGAAGCCAATCTGGTGGTCACCTGCCATTAATAAACTCTACAGAAGGAAGAAACTGTTTCAGAAAAAGGTGAAGTCCCAAGACTGGAAAAACTCCCTTATTTGCCTCAACAAAAAGTTGAGATCCCTCATCAAATCCTCTAAAGCCAGCTATGAATGCAGAATTGTGGCAGACACTAAAAATAATCACAAAGCCTTCTATAGCTATATCAAGAACCTCCACGGCAATACCCAGATTTGCTCTGAGATGCTGCACAATGGTACCTCCTATACTGAGCCAACAGATATTGCCAACATACTGGCCGACAGATTCAGTGCCACCTTTACACCTCTCTCCCTCCCTAAAGGACCAATCGCAATACTGGAGAAATGCCAAGCACCCAGCATTACTGCAGCACAGGTTAAACCTGCATTGTCCAATGCCAAGAATTCAGCTTCCATGGGACCTGATAATATCCCTGACTGTATTCTACATGAACTAAAAAGCGAACTGGCACCACATCTGTGTTCCCTGTTCAGCCACAGCTTCACCTCAGGCTTTGTCCCTACTGAATGGTGTACTGTTACAGTCATCCATCTCCATAAAGAGGGAATGACTACAGACCCTGGGAATTATCGCCCCATTAGCCTGACAAGTCTGATATGTAAAGCTATTGAGCGCATCATCATGGACCTGATTAACAAAGATATAGGAAATCTCCAAACTCTAAACCCCACACAATTTGGCTTTGTGAAAGGGAGATCATGCCTGTTCAACCTGGTTGACTTCTTTCAGTCAGTCACTAGGGCTGTGGATGAAGGTACGGCAGTGCATACAGCCTACCTCAATCTGGCCAAGGCTTTTGATACCATTCCTCACTCGGGAATTATTGATAAACTCACCAAACTGGGCATCAACCTCTATATCACTAGGTGGGTTGCAAATTGGCTCACAGATAGAACACACAGTATGAAAGTGGCAGACTTCAAGTCAGACTGATGACCAGTCACAAGTGGAGTCCACAGGGATTGGTCCTGGGTCCTCTCCTGTTCAGCATCTACTTCTCAGCAGTCCAGGCCAACACAAAGTGACTCTGGCTGACCAAGTTCACAGATGACTGCAAGCTGGGAGCCATTATTAACTCCCCAAGTGATGCAGACATCCTACAAAAAGGCCTCACTGAGACCAATGACTGATGTCAAAACCATGGCCTTAAGCTTAATGCCAAAAAATGCTTCATCATCCCCTTTGGTAAAAACGTAGTTCCCACTAATTACCGCATAGATGGGAGCCCACTGAACACTGAAGGCATTATAAGAGATCTGGGGATGCAGGTTGACAGCAAGCTCTCCTTCGACCACCACATTGCCACTGTGGTCAGAAAGTCCTTCCATGTGGCACATCTCATTACCAAGGGTTTTGCATCCAGGAAGAAAGAGGTCATTGTCTCTCTCTCTCTCTCTCTCTCTACTCTTCCCTCATTAAACCAATCATCGAGTATAATGCCCCATTTGGCATGTACCTCACTAGATACCTGCAACATCTGGAGAGGCCACAGAAGTACCTCATGAAGAGGATCTTAGGCATTAAACACATGTCCTACATGGACAGACTCAAAAGACTCAAACTATTTTCTGTCTCATATTGCCTGCTTAGATGCGATCTCTGCTTGACTTACAAAGCCATGTCTGACCCAGCTCTGTTAGAAATGCTACATCTAAAGAAATTCCAATCCCTCTGCACCACGCAGTCTAGAGACCTCAACCTCATTACCACAATCAACAGAACATGCTGGAGGGACAGGTTCCTCACCCAGAGACTTCCCATGCTCTGGAATAGACTTCCCATACATGTCAAGCAGAGTACCTCGCTGACCCTCTTCAGGAGAAATCTTGATGAGTGGATGGGTAATAGAAAGTTCACCCTGGGGATCACTCCAGTGGCTCTACTTGATAGAGGCACTAGGAACTAGTCAGGCGGTACAATGTCAGGGCACTTCTATGGGCTAGGCTTGTAAAGGCTCCAGGGCCATTAGTCTAGTACACACCTATGAACCCCGCCTTGATGGGACTGCTGCATATCCACAAGTCAAGCTCCACTCGAGTAACCCACACACGCGGCCTCAGTCTGGTCTCTGACATTAATAGGACTTGTTGGCAGGACAGATTTGTGTCCCAGAGACACCTCCATCTGTGGAATAAACTCCCTCTCCATGTCAATCAGAGTACCTCTTTACCCCTTTTTAAGCACAACCTGGATAACTGGATGGGAAACAGAAAATACATTCCTGGGATTCCACCCATGACCCTCATGGACAGGAGCATTGCATGCTGATTTGTCTATACATGGGCTAAACTCTTGGCTAGGCTTATAAGGGCCTCACGGCCAGTAACATCCTATGATCCTATGAGAGAGAAAGAGAGAGAGAGAGAGAGAAAGAGAGAGAGACCTCCCCAACACACACTCTATATATATTTAAACAGCATCTAAACATCCAGATCTTAAAATCATCAGCCCCACAAATAGGTAATGTAGAAATAATATATACCAACCTCAAAATAAATCAAAACAAAACCATCAACATAATTGGATGCTACTTCCCACCTGGCCAAAACATCCCTCCACTAGAAAACCTCCTCAGCTGGTCTACCCACCATCTCCCCCAAGAAACTATAATTTTAGGTGATTTCAATGTTGACTGGCAATCCTGTTCTGGCAACAATCCAACCCATCATATAAACCTTCATGGCTTCACCCAGCTAGTCCAGTCACCAACCAGGATAAATAAAAACTCCAGCAAGCACACTACCCTGGATTGGATACTAGTCAGTAAGAGCCCCCAGTCATATATAACAGGCTGCCTATCAGATAGCCTCAGTGATCACTCCCCAACATTCCTACTCAAAAAATACCTATACCAAGCTAAACCTGTCATCTACTGTCAAATACGTAAAAAACTAAACTTTAACCCACTTACATTCATCTCATCCCTCAAAGAATATAACAGGCATTCCTTAAAGTACCTCAGTCTTGATGACGCAGTTGAATTTTTTAATACTACCTTCCTGAGCATCCTTAATTACCATGCCCCCATAAGACTTTCCAGAGTGAAAGCACAACCCTCCCCATGGCTACAGAAAACCACTAAGTCAGAAATGAAAAACAGGGATAAAGCCTGGGAGCACTGGTGTAAAACCAAAACCCCCTCAACTAGACAGAAATTCCTAGAACTGCGCAATAGAGTTAAAAAGTTAATAAAACTGGACAAATTACAATACTTCCAGTCTGCTTTAGACTCCTCCCAACACAGCCCCAAACAATTCTGGTCCTCCATAAACCCCATCCTCCATCCAGGTTAAGTCAGTACCCCTACTCCTAACATCCCTCACTCCTCCAAAAATATTGCTACCTCATTCAACACACACTTCACACAAACCATGCTATCACTAGCTAACTAGCTAAACAACACAACCCCCCTCCCCTCCAACCCACACCTTCAACTAGTAATCTCCCCACTGCCTTCTCTTTTTCTCCTGTACCAACCTCCAACATAAAAAACTGTTAACTAAACTTAATCCCACCAAATTATCAGCAGACAACCTCCCAACTGAATACCTACAAATCGCAGCTGATGCTCTGACCTACCCAGTATCCATCTTGATTAACCGATCTCTGTCAGAAAGTTACGTTCCCACACTGTGGAAAGTATCACATATAATTCCCCTCCACAAGGGCGGCCCCTCCACAGAACTAACCAATTACCGCCCCATAGCTATTCTCTCTCCACTCTCCAAAATACTAGAGAGATGCATACACTCTCAGGTCTCAGACTACCTCCTTACTAACAACCTCCTTTCCAATACTCAGCATGGTTTCCAACCAAACCATAGCACCACCACTGCCTTACTGGCTATCTCTCCTCTGCTACTTTCCCAGATGTATCTAAAGCATTTGACATGGTCCCACACAAACAACTAATTTCTGTCCTCAATAACCTATCCTTCTCTCAATCAATCACCAACTGGTTTCAGAGTTACCTGTCTGACCGCCAACAATCCGTTGTATGGCAGAATGACATATCTCCCCAACTACCTGTCTCCATAGGGGTTCCCCAAGGATCCATCCTTGGACCCCTACTCTTCTCTGTTTTCACCAATAATCTAGCCTCTGCCACCAAACATGGCACACTCATACAATACGCAGATGACTCAACCATCATCTGCTCAGCCCAGTCCCTACCCAAACTGCAAAAAGTCACACAAGAAGCCTTTTCCTCTGTTGAAACTCGGTTATCCTATGCCCAATTAATACTCAACCCAAACAAAACTAAACTACTCATCTTCCAACCCACCAAACATACTCAGAACAACTCTCACTTTAACATCACAGCAAAAGACAACACCACTATATACCCAACTGAACACACCAAATTGCTAGGTGTGGAAATAGACAATAAACTAAAATTTGACATTCACATATCCATGACCATAAAAAAAGTCCACAAAAAACTAGGAGCATTATACAGAAATAAGCAACTTCTCACCAAAGCAGCAAAGATTTCAATAGCAAATTCCCACCTTATCTCTACCCTACTTTATGCCACTCCAATATATACCAATCTAAGGCAATGCGATCTAAACAAGCTAGAGACCTGCTACAACAAAATCGCCAAATTCGCCACAGGGGCATCCTACCGTAGTCACCACTGTCTCTCACTTGCTGAACTGGGCTAGCTTGAACTACCTCACCTCCTTCAATGGTATCAACTATCACTCACCCACAAACTAGTAAACCATCCACTAAATGGCCCATCCCCCCAGAATCTACTCCAACCCTATTGCACCACCAGACCACTAAGATCCAGCAAAAAAAAAAAAATCACTTACAGATCACTAAAGCCAATAACTCTGCTGGTGAAGCACTATTCTCTTGCACCATAGCCAAATTATGGAACTCCCTCCCACCCACAATTACCTCAGTACCATCATGCACCCACTTCAAAACTTTACTAAAAGTGCACCAAAAAACATGCTGGCTATGCCCTTGCAACTCCCACTCTAATATCACCCACCCCATCCAACCACTACCTTTCTTTCCACCCCACTAACTACCTTGATTATTGCAAGCTCAGATGCTCATAAGCCTAGTACTTATTATACAGCAGGAACTTCTTATTGTAGCATTTGTTAATGTCTGTTATGTACTTCGCAGATAAAGATTCTAGTTGTCTACTGATGTACTATGTTCTTCATCTGTAAATATGTTTGTAATTAATTGCTATGTTAAATTGTTAATCGCTATGTAATCCAATGTAACTACTGTCTGTTTATTTTAATTGTAGAGCTTTTCTCCCCGGGCCTCTGCTGAAAATGGACCTACGTCCAGTCAGATACTCCAGGTCAACAAATGTAAATAAATAAATAAATCTACATAGGTTCATAGGTAGGTACTAGGCTATCGGCCCAAGGGCCTAAGTAGCCTAGCCAACAAGGTTCCCTGGCTTTCACCTCCCAAGAAATTATTTTCCTGTGCCCCTGTCGAGCAGAGCCACAGAAGTGATCCCCGGGGTGAATTTCCTATTTCCCATCCATTCATCAAGATTTTTCTTGAAGAATACTAATGAGGAACTCTGCTTGACATAGATGGGCAGCTTGTTTCAGAGTATGGGAAGTCTCTGGTTCAGGAATCTATCCCTCCAGCATGTTCTGTTTATTGTGGTAACAAGGTTTAGGTCCCTAGAGTGTGTAGCTCAGAGGGATTGGGATTTCTTTAGGTGTAGTATGTCCAACAGCTCTGGGTTTGACATAGCTTTGTATGTTAGGCAGAGATCACCTCGAGTAGGCGATATGCTATGGAGTAAAGCTGGAGTTTTTTGAGATGGTCAGCATAGGGCATCTGTTTGAGGCCGGTAATCCTCTTTGTGAGGTACTTCTGCGGCCTTTTCAGCTATTGTAGATGTCTTGTGAGGTACATTCCAAAAGGGATGTTGTATTCTATAATGGGTCTAATGAGTGATGAGAACAGGGGAACAATCACCTCTTTTTTCCTGGATGAGAACTCTTTTGTGATTAGGTGTGCCACATAGGATTTCCTGACTACTGTGGCATTATTATTGAAGGCGAGACTACTGTCCACCTGGGTCCCAAGGTCTCTTATCACATTTTCTCTGTTAAGCAGACTGCCACCTATGTGGAAGTTCATGGGTACAGAGTTTTTACCAAAGGGGATGACAATGCACTTTTTGGTATTGAGCTTGAGGCCATGGCTCTGACACCAGGCATCTGTCTCAGTTAGGCCCTTCTGTAGGATGTCCACATCATTTGGGGACTCAACTATGGCTCCTAGCTTGCAGTCATCTGTGAACTTCATTAGCCAGAGACCTTCTGTGTTAGCCTGTACTTCAGAGAAGTAGATACCAAACAGGAGAGGACCCAGGACTGAGCCCTGTGGTACTCCTCTTGTCAATGGTTTGAAATCGGATTTGGAGTCTGCAACTTTTACAGTGTGGGTTCTGTCAGTGAGCCAGATGGCAACCCATCTTGTGATGTAGGGAATTATACCTAGTTTAGTGAGTTTAGCTATAATTCCAGAATGGGGGATGGTGTCAAAAGCCTTGGCAAGGTCAAGATAAGCTGTATGAACCACCTTACCCTCATCTACGGCTTTGGTGACTGCCTCAAAGAAGTTAATCAGGTTCAGGAGATATGATCTGCCTTTCACAAACCTGAACTGGGTGGGGTCCAGAGTTTGGAGGTTTCCAATGTCTTTGTTTATAAGTTCCATGACAATATTTTCCATGGTCTTGCAGACCAGGCTCATCAGGCTAATAGGACGATAGTTCCCAGGGTCAGTGGTGGCTCCCCCTTTGTGGTGTAGGATAACTGTTGCTGTGCGCCATTCAGTGGGCACAAAGCCTGATGTGAGGCTATGATTGATGGTTCTTAGGTGGGGAGCCAGTTCGTTCTGAAGTTCATGTAAAACGCAGCCTGGGATGTTGTCCGGTCACATGGATGCTGCATTCTTGGCTTTAGAGAGTGCAGTTTTTACCTGTGTAGTTGTGATTACAGGGACTCTGCATTCTTCCAGTATAGATATGGTCCCTTTAGGGGGTTAGAGGGGGGTAAAGTTAGCGCTGAACCTATCTCCCAGGATGTTGGCAATATCAGTTGGTTCTGTAATTTTCATGCCATTCTGCTGTAACTCAGAGCAGATCTGGGTGTTGCCAGTGAGATTTTGACATAGCTATAGAATGCTTTGTGGTTGTCCTTAGAATCAGTGGTGATTTTGTTTTCATAACTAGCTCTGGAGGATTTTATGAGGTATCTCAGCTTCTTACTGAGGCTGACCAAGGAGCTCCTCCACTCATGGGATTTTACTCTCTTTTGCAACAGTTTCTTCCTTCTGTTGTAGAGTTTGTTTACGGCAGGGGACCACCAGATTGCCTTCATTTTTTGGAGGATAGCATCTTGGTTCTGTTAGGGATAGCACAATCCATGCACTCATGTAAGTGCTTATAGTGTGTATTTGTGTAGGATTCAGCAGTCGTAACTGTATTGTCCATCTGCATGGGTGTCATGAAGTTCGCTACTTCTGTCTTAAGAAGCATGAAGTTGGCTTTGGAGAAATATTTTATGGTGGTTTCCTTATTGGGGGGTGGGGGCAGGATGTGAATATCTAGGGTTATTAACTTATGGTCAGATTTGACGAACAAGGAGTTGACTTCAGGTGTGGAACACAGGTCATTCATGTTGGTAATGATTAGGTCTAGGATATTGTTGCCCCTGGTGGGGGTGTGGATAAGTTGATCCAGAGCATTGGAATTTATGAATTCCAGAAAGCGTTGAGCAAAGGAGTTGGTACATGAGTAGTTTTCCCAGTTAATGGTGGGGTAGTTGAAATCGCCCATTATTATGGTGCTTGGTTGAACCCTAATATTTTCCAGTATATCAAGAAAAGAGGAGTGGAAATCCTGGAGCATGGTGGGGGATCTGTAGCAGGCTACAATTTGGATTGCAGTTTTCCCCAGAGTTATTTGCACCTGGATAATCTCGGATCCATTATGCTGAGCAACCAGCCTGGAGGTGTAGATATCCTTAATGAATATGGACACACCTTCGCCTTTAGTGTTCCAGTCCAGGTTAGATGGCCGAAAGGTGTGGTATGAATTATAGCTTGGTAATGCAGGGGTGCTCTCTGGAACCTTGAACCAGGTCTCAGTCACTGCACAGATATCCATGTTCTCCATTTTAAGGAGTGCCTCAAGTGAGTGTATTTTGAGATTTAGACTTCTAGCATTGAGTAGCATTACCCTCAGTTTTTGCTTTCCTGTGCCTGTTCCAGTGGTGAATTTGTCATTTGACCCTTACCTAAAAAAGGCACTATAGGGGTGGCATATCCATATCCATATACATACATATATATATATATATATATATATATATATATATATATATATATATATATATATATAGGCACACACACACACACACACACACACACACACACACACACACATCGACATATACACATGCAGTAAAAGCAGTTAATTTCTTGTGATTTCATAACATTTCAGTTATAATTGATGGCAGACCTCTCAACCTTATAGTATATAGAGAAAAGCCTTGACAGAAACATTTCCTTGGCTAAAGTAGTTACCAAAGTCCAAGATAAAACAGTACAAGACAGTAACTTTTCTCAAAAGTGTTACACAAGAACAATAAGGTAAAATCAGAAGGGCATTGTCAGACCCCATTCTGATGGACCTCCTGCATATTCATAAAACAAACAGTAACAGAATTACCCATTCTAAAGACTTAAACCTTGCCTGTGATATAAATAGCACCTGCTGGAGAGATAGGTATGTATCCCAGAGACTATCCCATCTATGGAACAGGATGTCCATCCATGTGAAGCAGAATGCCTCCCTAATCCAATTCAAGTGCAACTCTTACAATTGGATGGGAAACCGGAAATTCATCCCTGGTTTGGCACCTATGCCTCTGATGCAAACAGGTAACCTGTAAATGGCTCATATCCCAGGCCCATGCTTATACTTACCAAGGGTATCAGA
This sequence comes from Protopterus annectens, assembly GCF_019279795.1. NCBI lineage: Eukaryota > Metazoa > Chordata > Ceratodontiformes > Protopteridae > Protopterus > Protopterus annectens. Next base: position 1,393,587,475 of record NC_056731.1, read on the forward strand.
ACTTGTCAGATTTGGGATGCATGGCTAGACTTAAAAAGGCCCTTGTGGTCGTTAGCCTAGTAAACATCTATGAACCTATAATAAGAGTCCATATGACTCCAAAATGAATACTTACTCTTGCACAAACTTGTTAGACAACAAAAATCATGTTTATTACAGTCCTTTGTAAAAACTGTTTTCAATTAAAAATGAGTAGACTCAACAAAACAAATAGAAAGTTTCCAACTGTGTAATCAATAAAAACGGGTCTGTTGCCATGGATATGAACTTTGCCACTACCTCAGTTACCATATTGTAGATATGGGCATCCTGAAGCAATGTAGAAATTGCTTCATGCTTACTGATAGCCAGTTAGTTCTCAAATAAACTGATATGGTATGTGAGAGATGTACTTACACAATGACACTGGAGGCAAAGCTCTCACATAAAAGTACTCCTAATATCAGTCAGGTTGTCAGTAGTACACATACTGCACCCATCATACACAATTCAAAGCAAACATCCAGACCTACATATGCCGAGGCACTTAAATGTTACCTACATAAACCATAAAGGTCTTCCTATACAAAGTACACATAACAGACCACCCCTCAGCAACCCTGAACACACACTTTCAACTTTAACACATACAGCCACACCTCATGGAGCCTCTATTTCTAAGCCCATAAGGCAAGTCGCTACAGAATCTAACATTCAGGTCATTGAAGACTCCATTTTGAGACACACTGATGTCCCTCTCATGAGGCCGAATAAGGAGAAAGTCACGGTCAGTTGCTTATCGTGGACTAGGATCCACCACATTACGTACACACTCAGGTCATTGGACCACAAGGACCAGAATGACTCAATCACAGTCCATGTGGGTGTAAATCACCTGAGACATATCTCCTTAGTCTATATGAAGAAAGACATCATGGAGTTCTAGGAATATGTGTCCCAGGCTAGTATGAGCCTAGCATTGAGCAGCATTTTATCTTCTCCAAGGATGATGCTGCAATATGAAAAAAGATGACTAACTTTAATAATTAGTTTAGTTTCTGGTGTCATTCTAAGGGGGTGCAATATTTGTCAGCTTGGAAGGAGATGGTCAGCAGGGATAGTATGTACCTGTCACCTCTAAGCTTTTGAATATTAGCTAATACACTGTCTTCCCCTATTGTGCCTTTTTTAGGCAATGCCAAACTGAAAGTACTTCCGAAATAAAATCTAAAAGGACTTACTGTTCAATGCTCGGAGTCCAAACAAAAACTTGTCAGCCTAGAAGCTCTCCTTAACCTAAAGAATGCTGATGTTGATGTGGTCACTGAGATATGGTATAAAGCCACACATACAGAGCAGTTACTTCACAGACAGGGACTAAAAGTGGAAGTGTACTGATTTACATAATAAATATATCTCAAGGCTGGTCAAACAGGATGATGCACTTGAGTCTCTCTATGTTCAAATCACCATAGGCAAGATCCCATACCTTTTCCTTGCAAGGTGTTGGCCCAGTTCTATGACACAGAAAACCCATAATGTGTATTTAAGCTTACTGAAAATACTCACCATCCAACCCAATCCCATATTCATGGGTGACTTCACTTACCCCACTATTAAGTGGAAATCATATATGACACCAAACGTTCAGGTACAGACTCTTAAATTTTGTAATCACAAACTCCCTGGATCAGATTGTCATTACACCAACCAGGGGCACATACACACCGGATCCTGTCCTCACTAATAGGGGAGACTGCTGCAAATCACCTTGTGCAATGTCCTCTCTGGAAAGGTCAGACCACAAAATAGTCTCCTTTGAAGTAAAATAAACCCCCCCCCCCCCAGCTAATCCTAGAATGTTCAGGAACTACTCTAAGGCTAACTTCCTACTATTAAGTGATAGCTTGACAAAATTTCAAACCCCCATAAATCCGGAGAACACTGCTGCCTATGCACAACTGTTCACAGAAACTCTATACAAGTATGCTAATAGCTGCATAGAGGCAGCTGTAGTCACCAAGAATAAGTATAGAACTACCGAAAAAAAATAAGCCACTGTGGTGTAATCACAACATCAGCTGGCTCTGTAACAGCAGGAAGAAAATCATGGCAAAAATTAAGAGGTGTAGCACCCATCGGGTTAAAAGAACTCTCAAACTAAACAAACTAAACAGAGGAAAAATAATGACTACCAAAGCCAATTTTGAGGTAAATTTTGCCTCCCAGACCAAGAACAACCACAAGACATACTTTAGCTATGTCTGCAACCTCAAAAGACAATACGTAGCTATGTCTGAAACCTCAAGGACAATACACAAATGTGTGCAGAGCTCATTTTTAATGCAGCCACATATACTGAGCCAGAAGATATAGCAAGCATACTGTGGACAAATTCAACTCTAAAGTTGGCCCTCTATCCCCCCTCAATCCCCTTCCAGGAAATATCATCAAATATACCCCCCTGCTATCACTAGGGAACAGGTCCACAAGGCCCTCTGTACTGCCAAGAACACTGTACTGATGGGCCCAGACAGTATCCCAGGATGCCTTCTAAATAGCATGAAACATGATATCAGACCCTCTGGATTGCTATTTAAACTGTAGCCTCCAAACAAGCTTTGTGCCTAATGAATGTAACACAGCAAAGTTATCCCTCTGCCCAAAGGTTGGCTATCTACAGACTCTGGAAACTACAGCCCCATAAGTCTCACTAGTCTCATTTGCAAATCCATGGAAAGAATTATCAAGCAAATGAACAATGATGACACAGGAAGCCTCCAGACACTAGACCCATCCCAGTTGGGTTTCATCAAGGGCAGCTCTTGTCTACGCAACCTGGTGGACTTCTTTGAGAAAGTCACGAAAGCAATGGATGACTGCAAAATGGTTCACACTGCCTACTTTGATGTGGCCAAGGCATTTGACACAATATCCCACTCGAGCATTATTGACAGACTCAAAAGGTTTGGTGTAAACCTTTATGTGACCTGGTAGATAGCCAGCTGGCTCACAAAAAGACTCATGCATGTGTGTATGTGTATTTGCAAGTATATTATATAAATGCGTGACTGTTTTACATATGATATACACATGCGCACATATATACATGGACAAGTGTACATACACACAGTAAATGGACAGATGTAGTCACCCATGCATCATCAACGCAACTAATCACACACACACACACACACACACACACACACACACACACACACACACACACAAAACACATACATATACACACACACAGTGGCATACTGAAACAACCAAGCATAACATCGTCAACAAATAGAACTAAAAAAAATAGGACACAATGGGAAAAAATAGCAAGTATACACACTGAAATAAATGCTTAGGTTCATAGGTAGGTACTAGGATATCTGCCCAAAGGCATTTATAAGCCTAAACGGAATTGTGTTGGCTTTCGCTGCCCCATTTAGATTAGTTCCCTGTGCCTCTGTCCAGCAGAGCCATTGAACTGATCCCCAGGGTAAACTTTCTATTTCCCATTCACTCATCAAGGTTTCTCTTGAAGAGTGTTAGCAAGGAGCTCTGCCTAATGTAGATTGGAATCTTGTTCCAGAGCATGGGAAGTCTCTGGGACAGGAATCTATCCCTCCAGCATGTCCTATTTATTGCTGTGGTGAGGTTTAGATCCCTAGAGAATGTGGCTCTAGGGGATATGGTTTTCTTTAGGTGGAGCATGTTCATCAATTCTGGGTTGGACATGGCCTTGTATGTCAGGCATAGATCACCTCTGAGTAGGCAGAATGCAACCGAGTACAGCTGGAGTTTCTTCAGTCGAGCTGCATAGGGCATCTGTTTGAGGCCAGTGATCCTCTTGGTGAGGTACTTCTGTGGTCTTTCCAGCTGTTGCAGGTGTCTTGTAAGGTACATCCCAAATGGGGCATTGTACTCTATGATGGGTTTGATGAGTGATGCGTAGAGGGGCACAATAACCTCTTTTGATATGGATGCAAATCCTTTTGTGATTAGGTGGGCTACATAGAAGGATTTTTCTAACCACCTTGGCAATGTGATTATCAAAGGAAAGATTACTATCTACTTGGGTCCCCATATCCCTTATTACGCCTTCCATATTTAGGGGGCTACCACCTATGTGGTAGCTTGTGGGTACTTTCTTTTTTCCAAAGGGGATGACTATGCACTTTTTGGCATTTAGCTTGAGGCCATGGTTTTGACACCAGGTATCTGTCTCAGTGAGACCCTTTTGGAGGATGTTTGTGTCAGCCGGAGAGTCAATTATAGCCCCTAGTTTGCAGTTGTCTGTGAACTTGGTCAGCCATAGACCTCCTGTGCTTTGCCTGTACCTCTGAGAAGTATATGCCGAACAGGAGGGGTCCTAGGACTGAGCCCTGGGGAATGCCACTTGTAACCGGTTTAGAGTCAGGCCTAGTTCCTGCAGCTCTTACCATGTGGAATCTGTCCGTGAGCCAGTTTGCAACCCATCTCGTGATGTAGGGGTTTATGTTCAGGCTGGTGAGCTTGTCTATAATACCAGAATAGGGAATGGTATCAAAGGCCTTTGCGAGGTCTAGTTAGGCTGTGTGGACCACCTTTCCCTCGTCTATAGCCTTGGTAACTGTCTCAAAGAAGTCCACCCGGTTTAGGAGGCATGATCTGCCCTTAACAAAGCCAAATAGAGTAGGGTCCAGAGGTTGGAGGTTCCCAATGTCTCTGTTAATGAGATCCATGAAGATTCACTCCATAGCCTTGCAGACCAAGCTAATCAGGCTTATAGGGTGATAGTTCCCGGGGTCTGTTGTGGCTCCACCTTTGTGGAGAGGAATAACCTTGGCTGTGCACCACTTTATGGGCTCAGAGCCTGTGGAGAGGCTGAGTTTTAACAGTGTGTTTAGATGAGGGGTTAGCTCATCTTTGAGCTCATGTAGGATGCAGCCTGGGACTTGTCCAGTCCCATTGATGCTGTGTTTTTGGCTTTGGAGAGGGCTGTTTTAATCCAAGTGTCTGTGATTTCAGGGGCACTACATTCTTCTGATATGGTTATGGGCCCTTTTGGGGGTGAGAGGGGGGTGAGGTTTGCACTGAATCTGTCTGCCAGGATGTTGGCGATATCGGTCGGTTCAGTGTATTTTGTGCCATTCTGCACTAACTCCGAGCAGATCTGAGAACTGCTACTTAGATTCTTGACTTAGCTAAAGAATGCCTTGTCATTATCTTTGGAGTCCTTGGCAATTTTTCTTTCGAAGCTAGCCTTGGATGATTTTATGAGGGATCGTAGTTTCTTGCTGATACTAATCAGGGATGTCTTACCTTCTTGGGATTTTACTCTTTTCTGTACTACGTTCCTCCTTCTGTTGTATAGCTTGTTTATGGCAGGGGTCCACCAGACTGGTTTCCTTTTCTTGGAGGAGTGAGTCTTGTTTTTTCTTGGGATAGCATGATCCATGCATTCTTGTAGGTGCCCATAGAGTGCATTAGTAAAGGATTTTGCAGCTTGGGCAGCGTTATCCTTTAGCATGGGGGCTTTGAAACTTTCCATCTCTGTCTTAAGTAACATGAAGTTTGCTTTTGAAAAGTTTTTCACTGTGGTTTCTTTGACTGGGGGTGGGGGCGGAATGTGGATATCCAGAGTGATTCGTTTATGGTCAGATCTAACCAGCAAGGGGTTGACCTCTGGTGCGGCACACCGATCGCCCATGTTGGTGATGACCAGGTCCAATATGTTGTCACATCTGGCGGTGGTGTTGACCAGTTGATCCAGGGCATTTGAGTTTATAAATTCCAGGAAATGTTGGGCAAGGGAGTTAGTACTTGAGCAGTTCTCCCAGTTAATGTTTGGGTAATTGAAATCACCCAATATCAGGGTGTTTGGTAGGACCTTTATGTTTCCCAGTGTTTCCAGAAATGTGGAATGGGGTCCTGGGACCTGGTGGGTGATCTGTAGCAAGCTACAATTTGAATTGCAGTTTTGCCCATTGTTAGTTGCATGTGGATGATCCCTGAAGCATTGTGCTGTGCCACTAACCTGGAGATGTGGGTATCCCTGATGAATATGGATATGCCCCCGCATTTTGTATTTCGGTCCAGGTTTTGTGGCCGAAATATATGGTATGTGTTGTAGCCTGGTAGTGCTGGGGTACTCTCTGGAGTCTTAAACCAGGTTTCTGTTACTGCACATATATCAATTTTCTCCATACTGAGGAGTGCCTTGAGTGCATAGATTTTGAGGTTTAGACTTCTGGCATTGAACAGCATTACCTCAGTTTTTTGTTACTTGTGCTATTTACGGTGGTGGCGTTGTCTTTTGAGCCTCGCCTAAAAAAGGCACTATGGGGGTGGCAAGAGCCTTGGCCAGTTGTCGAAAGCCTAAGGGTGACAGGTGCAAGCCATCTCTAGTGAAGCAGCGTGACTTGTTGAGCATGTCATCCCAGGCTGACAGACACTGGATTCCCTTTGAATGATACCAGAAGCCAATTGTTGAAATTGATATTTTTTTTCTTTATACAGTGGTATCATTCTTGGTGAGTGCAAGATGCTACTCAAGGTCAGGGTCATACCAGCCTGGGCTATGTGATCAGAGAGCTCTTCCATGTCTCTTTTCATGTAGTCCAGGGAGGTACGTCTCAGGTCATTCACACCAACATGGACAATGACAGAGTTGTATTTGTACTTGTTCTGGAGTGACCTGAGTGTTTGTGTTATGTGGCGGATCCTGGCACCCGACAGGCAGCTAACAGTAACCTTCTCCTTGTTTAGCCTAGTGAGTGGGACGTCAGTGTGCCTGACTATAGAGTCACCTATTACTTGTGTGTTGGGTATGTTATTTTGCCTTAAGGGCTGTGATTGTGTGGCACACTGGTTTTGTGAAGCATGTGTTTCATGGTTTGTGTTGGGGAGTGGAGGTTGCTTGGGTGTCTGCTTTGGAGGTCTCTGTTGCTTTTGCAGATTTTTATTTAGAGCCTCTGAGTATATATTCATGTATTTATGTGTGTTTTTTGCCGTGCTGGTTTCATAGGTCTGTGTGAGATTGGTGATGTGATGCAAGTAGTTCCCTTCTCCTCTTGACAGTCTGGTCCAGTCTTGGGTTGAGAGAGCTTAGCCTCCAGTTTGGCTGTATAATTGCATCTCTCACATGTATTAGTGTTTGGTGGTAGGAGGAGAGGGTTGTCTGTGTACATGAGGTAGTTGTAACACTGCCTCAAAATGCCCAGATTCACCAGTTGGACCATAGAGTACACCTGAAACTGCCCTTTGGATATGCCTTGATAGGTACAGTGAACTATTTTACTGATTGGCTGGTAAGGTTGAATAGAGAGCCTTGTCCTTCTCTACAGTATAGGGGGGTCTAGTACTAAGGTTTATTAGTGCTTGCTATAAGTTTAGAGCAAGTGCCGGGCTGAGAAGTGAATGATTTGAGTGCTTAAGTTGAAAGTTTGTTTAGTTCTAAGGGAAAACTTGAAGAGTAGACTTTGTGGAGCCGGGAATAGTTATACCCTACCTAACTGGCACTGTCTGGCGCGCAAAACCATGCAAATGCGGGTATTATAGCAGGGAAATGAAAGAGATAAAAATTAGCCCAAAATGGCCAATAAACTACTAATTTCTCGGCAGAAACCACTCCTCCAGGGACAGATAGGCTGCTCAAAGCTCCTCTCTCTCACAGATGAACAGAGAAACTTCCTTCTATCCAAGTAAGGTATGAGCAAACACAGAAACTTGTAACACAGCCCTGAAATCAGCACTAACCTGAAAACTGGACTATACTAGCTTAGAAAGGTGGGAAAACAAGTTACATTTTTTTTTTTTTTGCTTTTTTCTGAAAATAAAGCAGGTACAATCAAAAAAAAAACACTTTAAATGCACAGAAATGGCTATCACACTTGAGTGTGTAGCCTACAACAGTTAAACAGGTAATTTAAACACAAAAATGACTTTATTAAAGTGCAGGAAGTAAAATAAGTACAATATGTAGCTGAGCAAGCTTTTTAAATCACAGAAACTCTAAAAAGTCGGCATTTTAGGTGGAATTAGCTAAAGGCAGCAAGAAAATGCAGAAAAATTATACTTACTCCAAAGTCTCTCTTTTCTCTCTCTCTGCTGCTGTAGAGCTCTGCAGGGCACCAGGCAGGAGCTTGCTGAGCTGTATACAAGCGCAAAAACCTTGCAAACGCGGGTTTTATAGCAGGGAAATGAAAGAGATAGAAATTAGCCAAAAATGGCCAATAAACTACTAATTTCTGGGCAGAAACCACTCCTCAGGAGACAGATAAGCTGCTCAAAGTTCCCCTCTCTCACAGGTGAACAGAGAAACTTCCTTCTATCCAAGTAAGGTATGGGCAAACACAGAAACTTGTAGCACAGCCCTGAATTCAGCACTAACCTGAAAACTGGACTATACTCGCTTAGAAAGGCAGGAAAATAAGATTTTTTTTTGTTTTTTTGTTGAAAGTGTAGTAAAACTGGTAACCTGTAATAAATAAAACAAACATCACTTAAAGCATAAAACACTGTAACAAAACTTTAAATTAGTCCCATATATAAAAATGTACACTTACCTGTATGTCCAGTTGTATGGCATAAGCAGGTTATGTGAAATCTACTCTCTGCAGTTAATTTCATCTCCAGATGACTTTCACAAAGTCTGCATACAACATGACCATCCACAACCATTATCTCTTACACTTGCACAGCAGGAGCAGTGCTCCTATGCCCACCCTGTATAAAGCCTACTGAGCCTTATTCATACGCCTAATGTCACCATTAATAATAATAATAATACTAATACTACTACTAATAATAATAATAATAAATGTACTAGCCTCTCCTGTAATGTTTTGTTGTGACTGTGAGTTCTCAACTGAACTGAATTCAGTAGAAACTAAAAATTATCATTTTCTTATTTCCTTAACTAAAAAAAAAAAAAAAAAAACATATCCAACTACACCCCCACCCCACACCCAGAAAAATAAGAAAATTAAACATTCCTCACAGGATGTTCTCAGGCAATGCCTAAATTTAGTACTTTGTGAGGATTGCATTACCATGCTACTAAAGCAAAATAATAAATAAATGTGTTGGCTCATTGAAGACATTTTAAACAACTGATGATTTAAGCTTCTAATTAAATAAAATTAAAACAAGCCAGTGGAACTGTAAACATTAAGAACAAAACATCTTTGCACCCAAAGCTGTCTTATCAGGGGGCCAATTGTGTGCAAAAACAATCTCATTAAATGGTAAAGAGCAATCCTAAGTCCTGCTCTTTGAATTTGTATGAATAGGTTTCTGTACAATACAAGTCCAACCCATTAGCACATGGTTACAGCCTGCAGTCTCATCATTCCCATTTACAGCATAGACACATGGTTCCTAAAAGAGGAGAACATTCACAGCTGGGTCTCCTTGAAGGTATTGAATACCACCAGCCCTACTAAATCTTGAAGCCTTGCTACTAAATATTTGCTGCATTCTTCAAATAATTTTCTTTACAGTCATAAGTCATAGAGCATAGAGATACAATCACACAGACCTAGCAAACATGTATCATAAGACACTAAACTCTGTAACCCAAAACACAGACAGGATAACTAGTCACAACTAGTAAAAATAAGAAATCTAAAAAACAAACAAAAAAAAAACAATGAAGTTAACGAGGAGATCCTCCTAGAATCATACATACATACATGTTCATAGGTTAGTACTAGGTTAAGTGCCCTTGTAAGCCATTGTAAGCCTAGCCAATTATCCCTTGTGAGACTCAAACCCTGCACTTTGTCTTTGTAAGGCAAACACCTTAACCGGTAGGCCACCCCCCCAACCCCAAAGCTATTTCCATGTAAAGAACCTCAAGCCAGACAGATTAACTAGTTCAAACGGAATAAATGTTAGTTCATAAATTAGTACTAAGCTAACTGCCCTTGTGAGCCATTTTAAGTCTAGCCAATTGTCCCTTGTGAGACTCAAACCCTGCACCTTGTGTCTGTAAGGCAAACACCTTAACCATTACGCCACCCTCCCAACCCTGTGTGTACACACACACACACACACACACACACACACACACACACACACACACACACACACACACACACACACACACACACACACACACACACACACACACACACACACACACACACACACACACACACACACACACACACACACACACACACACACACACACACACACACACACACACATATATATATATATATATATATATATATATATATATATATATATATATATATATATATATATATACACACATATATATATATATACACACATATATATATATATACACACACACACATATATATATATATATATATATATATATATATATACATACACACACACATATATATATATATATATATATATATATATATATATACATATCTATAATGTGCATGTACGGTGCAGTGGTATAGTAGTTAGCATTGTCACCTCACAGCAAGAGGTTCTTAGATTTGATTCTCGGCCGGCTGGGTTGCCTTCTGTGTGGAGTCTGCATGTACTTCCTATGTTCCTTTGGGTTTATCCAGGTGCTCCTGTTTCCTCCCATATTACAAAGACATGCATCTGGAGCGTTTCTCCCTGGGTCTCCACTAAAAATAGGTTCTGCCCTAGTCAGACTTTCCCAGTAAACAAATCTATTTTATTTTACATTTGTTGACTGGGATAGTCCGACTGGATACATGTCCATTTTCAGCGGCGGCCCAGATTGAAAAGCTCCAGGTATATATTTAAAACAGAAAGACACAATTCAGAGAAAGGCAAACAGGTCTGTTAAATAAATACACACACACACACACACACACACACACACACACACACACACACACACACACACACACACACACACACATAACTTGTTAGTGTATTATAGGATTATAGGACGTCACTAGGCTAATGGCCCTAAGGCCCTTACAAACCTAACCAAGTTCTACCCTTAATTCCATGATCAGCACCTATTTCCCCTATCCTAGGGGAACACAGGTGGAATGCCTGGGATGAATTTACAGTTACCCATCCATTCGTCCAGACTGCATTTGAAGAGGAGCAATGAGGTGTTCTGTTTGACAAGATCTGGGAGTCTGTTCCAAAGTGTGGTAACCTCTGGGAGACAAATCTGTCACTCCAGCAGATTCTATTTATGTCACATACCAGGTTGAGGTATTTAGAGTGAGTGACTCATGTACCATTTCACTTATGGATATGCAGCATTTCCAGTAAAGCAGGGTCAGAGATTGCCTTGTATGCAAGGCAGAGATCACCTCTGAGTAGTTTGTATGAACAGAGTAAAGTGAGTGATTTCAGACGATCCACATAGGACAGATGCTGAAGACCTTGAATTTTCCTTGTAAGAAATCTTTGTGGTTTCTGCAATTGCTGCAGGTGCTTGGAAAAGTACATACCAAAAGAGGCATTGTACTCAGTTATTGCTCTGATGAGGGAAGAGTACAGGTTATAACTTCTCTTTTTCTGGAGGCAATGCCCTTACTTATGATATGAGCAATATAGAATGCCCTTCTTACCACTGTGGAGACATGGTGGTCAAAGGTAAGGTTGCTGTCAATTTGTGTGCCCAGGTCACTCACCACTGACAGCATACCTAAGGTGTTGCTGTTGATGTGGTAGTTAGCAGGAACATCACTCTTACCGAAAGGGATGATAATACATTTTTTTTGCATTGAGTTTAAGGCCATGATTTTGGCATGAATCATTTGTCTGCAGAGGTTCCAGGACTTGACCCCTGTGAATACCACTGGTTACATGTCTATGTATATGCTGTATATGTGTTATTGTTAACCACCAGTTCAACATAGATCTGGGCCTTTCCTTTTAGGTTATGGATATAACTAAAGAATGTCTTATGGCTGTCCTTAGTTGGGGAAGCTAATTTGGATTTGTAGTTTTCTTGTGAAGTCCTCGAAAGCAATCTTATTTGCTTGTTTAAGGTGACGAGGGGGTGTTTCCAGTTTAGAGCTCACTTGCCCCCTCTTACTTTTAGACAGCAATTTCTTCCTCTTATTGTAAAGCCTGTTAATGACAGTTGTCCACCAGGTAGGTTTGCTCTTCCTTGAGGAACTTGTACAGCCAAGTCAATGCAGTTATACAGGTGTTTTTATTTATTTACTTACATTTGTTGACCGGGAGAGTCCGACTGGACACAGGTCCGTTTTCAGCGGAGGCCCGGGGAGAAAACCTCCACATTAAGTATTATTTGCATTATACAGTTAAAAAACATAGCATTTAAATATAGACATTAGTCCAGTTAAGGACGCAAGACAAGAAGAAAACAGATGTAAAACATCTGTAGAACATAGTACAATTTTAAAATATGGTGACATATACTAAACATGGTTACAAATGTAGTTGAGATTCATCAGTGAACAATCGATACAATCAGTTTTTGAGGGACATAACAGCCATTAGCAGTTGTTGCTACAAGAAGTTAGTATTATGTGGTAGGTAGCTGGGAATATGAGTAGCCAAGCTTTCTAAGTTCTAGGTTGTTGATAGGGGGCTGAGAGAGGTAGTGGGTGGGGGAGTGGATGGTATTAGAGTGGGGGTTGCAAGGGCATATATGGCAAGTTTTGAAGTGTGATTTTAGTAAGGATTTAAAGTGGGTGCAAGAAGTTACAGAGGTAATTGAGGATGGGAGGGAGTTATAGAGTTTGGCTATAGTGCAGGAGAATAATGTTTCTCCAGCAGAGTTAATGGCTCTTGTGACCTTTAGGAGGTTTTTGTGGCTGGATCTTAGTGGTCTTGTGGTTATGTAGGGTTGGAGTAGATTCTGGAGGGATGGGACTTTTAGTGGTTGGTTTATTAGTTTGTGGGCGAGTGTGAGTTGGTACCATTGAAGGAGGTGGGGGAGCTCTAGCCAGCCCAGTTCTGCTAATGAGAGACAGTAGTGAGTACGGTAGGAAGCCCCTGTGACGAATTTGGCGATTTTGTTGTAGCGGGTTTCCAGCTTATTTAGATCACATTGTCTAAGGTTAGTAAATACTGGAGAGGCATAGAGTAAGGTAGAGATAAGATGAGAATTTGCTACCGAAATTTTAGCTGCTTTGGTAAGTAGTAGCTGATTTCTATATAATGCTCCTAGTTTTTTGTGCACTTTTTTAATGGTCATGGAAATGTGAATGTCAAAGTTCAATTTATTGTCTATTTCTACTCCTAGTAATTTGGTGTGTTCTGTAGGATGGATGGTGGTGGTGTCTTTTGCTGTGATGGTAAAGTGAGAGCTGTCTAGGGTAAGTTTGGTGGGTTGGAAGATTAGTAATTTTGTTTTGTTTGGGTTGAGTATTAGTTGGGCATCAGATAACCAAGTTTCAATAGAAGAAAATGCTGTGTGTGTGACTTTTTGCAGTTCTGGTAGGGAGTGGGCTGTGCAGATGATGGTTAAGTCATCTGCGTATTGTAGAACTCAGCAGAGTTGCCAGCTCCATTTGAGAGGGGAGGTGCAGAGAAGCTATTTATACCCAGAGAAGCTATATATACCACACCATAACAGGTTATAATCTGCTTTGGAGAAGTTTTTTAGTTTAGTTACTGCTGGGGAATCAGGTGTGATAGTTACTTCCAATGAGATTGATTTTTGGTCAGATCTCACCAGGGAAGACGTCACAGTGGTGATGCTACAGTGGTCTCCCAACAACCTTGAAACAGGTCTCCATGACTGCACAAATGTCTGCATCTTCCAAGGTGAGGACTGCTTCCAGTGAGTGCAATTTCATGTTAAGACTTTTAGCTTTTAGCAGCATAACCTTAAGGTTGTCTTTAGATGGAGGTTTTATGTTGGGAATTTTGTCCTTGAGACACTACCTAAAAAAGGCACTATGGGGGTGGAAAGAGCCTTAGCCACTAGCCAAAATCCCAGGGGTGACAGATGAAGACCATGTCTGGCAAAGCATCAAGGTCCATTGATAATGTCATCCCAGGCTGACAGATACTGGATCCCCTTAGAATGACACCAGAAACTAAGCCAGTTATTGAAGTCAGTCATTTTCTGTTTCTTTTGAGGCATCATCCTAGATGAAGGTAAAATGCTGCTTAAGGCTAGGGACATACTTGCCTGAGACACAGTCCGAGAGCTCAGTCATGTCTCTCTTCATATAGTCCAGATATGTACGTCTGAAGTCATTCACACTAACATGGACTATGACTGAGTCCTAACAATACCTGTTGAGAGGCTTGACTGCATCTGTGATATGATGTATCCTGGCACCTGACAGGCAGCTGACAGAGACACACACAGATATTGATATATATATATATATATATATATATATATATATATATATATATATATATATATATATATATATATATATATACATACATACATACATATATATATATATATATACATATATACACATACGCATATATATACGGCGGTGGTGATGCTGCGGTAGCGTTCTGGCCTCACACTAAGACGTTGTCCTGTTCGATTCTCAGCTAGAGCATCTTCTGTGTGGAGACATGTGTGAATAGGCGTACCTTCGTTGAAGGTTGTGCATCAGAGCTGGCAATTCGGCACGTAAAAATCTACTGCCAATCATTAGCAGACCGGAGTTCCGCTGTGGCGATCCCTAACAGGGAATAGCCGAAAGACACAACAACAACATATATATATATATATATATATATATATATATATATATACATGTGGTGCAGAGGAGTTATAACATCCTTAGTCTTGGATGTGATGCCCTTACTTATGAGATGAGCAACGTAGAAGGCTTTGCTCACTGTGGACACATGGTGATCGAAGTTTCGATTGCTGTCAACCTGCGTTCCGAAATGTCACACCACTGGGTGAAGTTTAAGTTGCTATCAACCTGTGTTCCCAAAACTCACACCACTGGGTTTGAGCTTATGGGGGTGCTGTCGATATTATAATTTGCAGGGACTTCCTCTTTGCCCAAGGGGATAATAATGTGTGTTTTTGCATGTAGTTTTAGTCTCTGCCTTAGGCACCAATCATTTCTATGTGTTAGGCTCTTTTGTAATATGTTAACATCATTTGAGGAATTACTGATTGTGCCCAGTTTGCAATCAGCAGTGAACCTCGCAAGCCACAGGCCTTCTACTTTCGCCTGGACTACTGCTACACTAGCCTTAACTGTATGGGTTATATCTTGCATAGGATATAATAGATGGCAAGCTTCCAAAGCATTTGCTCCTGGCGGCAAACCATCAATCAGATTCAATTGAGCTGACTAAAGAAAGTGCTTTGTGCACCAAGCCCTTCAGAGCTTTCCTCCCACTGAACAGCAAGCTGTTCTGAGGCTTACAAGGATCGATGGTCAGCTTGTGCTGCTTTTTTGCTGGGTAGACAAGTTCCCTTTGGTGAAAAAAAAATCCATTATAGATAATTATGGTTATTAATGCATTCCTGCTCAGAAAAAAAATATCTTAATGCTATGAGTTTGTGTTTTAACTGACTACAATGAGACTGTATTGGACTTTTAGACAAGAGTGCTGTTTTTTCCTGTCAGTTTAAAAACTGTTAGTAACTAAAACACATTTTTCTGTAGAGAAATTAGTTTACTTTGTGGGTCTGGCAATGTTTTAAAGTCCTCTCTATTTGAAATGTCAGCACTTTGCTTAGGAGGTGGGTTGGCATAATGGTTAAGGTGTTTGCTTTACGACCACAAGGTGCAGCATTTGATTCTCACATGAGATAATTGGCTAGGCTTAAAATGGTCCACAAGGGCAGTTCGCCTAGTACTAATCTGAGTCATACCTCTCAACTGTACAGATTTTTTTGCAGAATGTCCAGATTTTTTGCCTCATATTTTTGGTCCGTGTTTAATAACATTTGTCTTTCTTGCAAAATACTGGCAAATCAGTAAAGAATGAAGTTAGAAAATAATGGCAGACATTTGAGTTTCAGACTTTGTACCCTTCAGAGAATTCATGCTAATGCAAAACGTATTAGTCTTTCAAATTTCTAAGTTTGTAAGAGTAATATTTGATGTGTCCCTATTTTGTGGCTCTTCTTCGGTAATTTGGGGAATTCTAGCACTGGAGAGGCAGCTGACTGTGACTTTCTCCTTGTCCAACCTGGTGATTGGGACATCCGTGTGTCTCACTACTGAGTCTTCAATGACAAGAAAACTGATCAGCTATGGACCTATGTAAACAGTTAATTTGTTTGCTTTATAATTGATTTGTCTATTTATTGTTTTGAAATCCAATAAAAATAAATAAATAAAAAGAATTAGTGACAGACTCATGGCAATCAGACTTCAGTGTAATGCAGATTCAGCAATATCTCAGCCTATGCCCCACAGCAGGGTTGTGATAGTGCGGAAGAGTACATTCAGACAGCATTTGCAGGATCTGCTAGAAAAAGCAGGACAACAGTAATTGGTGTTAATAATGGGTGACTTGAATGCACATATCGGGACAGAGAGTACAGGATATGAGGACAGCTTGAGTCCATATGAGTGGGACAACAGGACTAAAGAAGGACAAGCCATTCTAGACTTCTGTCTAGCAAATGGCTTGATCGTAGCCAACACATGGTTCAGAAAGAAACAGTAACAAGATCACATAAAAAGTGGCCAATGTGCAATTCAGGTAGACATCTTCCTAGTAAGGACAGGCCACTGAAGTAGAATCAACAATTGCAAAGTCATTCCATGTCATTATCTTGAAAAATAATCTGGATGTGATAGAATTTTTAGAGGACCATGGACACACTACCATGTAAAGAATAGACATACTTTGTGGCAGGTATCACGATAAAGATAGTAAGTAATCAATACAGTGGAACCAAGTTTCAGTAAGGATGGCAGTATTTTCTTGGGGTATGGGGGCATGAAGCATTCTCTGGAAGGCAGTTTTTGTTTAGGATTCTGGCACTGAGCGGTATTACTTTTAAATTATCCAGATTTAGTTTGATTAGGTTGGTTTATGTAGCAGACACCAAGTTGCCTTAAAAAAAAAAGTATAATGGGGTGATGAACATATTTACCAATTTATCAATATCAAAAAGCCCGATGGGGAGAGGTGCAGGCCTTCTCTTGCACATTAACTAAATCTGTCAGCCATCTCCTTCTAGGCAGACCTATTCAAGATTTCAGTATTTCGAGACTATGAAGTGAATCCATAAATATATATTGGGCGGCAAAGTGGTGCAGCGGACAGCATAGTCACATCACAACAAGAGGCTCCCCAATTTGATTCTTGGCTGTGGTGCCATCTGTGCAGAGTCAGCATGTCCTGCCTATTTTCAGGTGGGTTTCCTTCAGATGCTTCAGTTTCTTTCCACATTCCAAAGACATGCAATAGGTGGACTGGACACTCTAAATTGGCAATAGGTGTGAGCATGCATGCAAGTGTAAGCTGTGACTGAACTAGCATGGCAGGGCTAGCAACCCGGTGGTATAAACTATGGCTCTAGATGATTGCCACTGTTGAAGTGATATTCTGACCCTGTGTGCAAAAAAAATGGGGAAAAAGGAGTTGTGGATGGATGGATACTAATATTATTTATATATATATATATATATATATATATATATATTTAAATGGTATTATAATATATATAACATAATATACATATATATATATATATATATATACATATATTATATATATATGTATATATATATATATATATATATATATATATATATATATATATCTAGAGAGAGAGAGAGAGAGATACAGGTACATACATTACAATGTGATATGTGCATGTATCTGTATTCATTCATTCATCTGTTCTAACAACCATGCAATCAGTGTCTGTCATCCACAGAATTTACTAGACAAGTATGTAATAAAAGTGGATTTCTATGCAATTCTGGTTTATCTTTAACTTCCATACACATATGTATATATATATATATATATATATATATATATATATATATATATATATATATATATATGATCCGGACACATGCTCGACTAGCATATGTCCAAATCACAAAACATCGAACACACATACACAAAAACGCTTAACATTGAAAAGTGCTTCTGTTTCGTAGATCGGACTACAGTACGGGTAAGCAAAAATTCCCTTTTCCCCACTGTAGTGCGATCATGGAGTGAGAATATTAAAGTAGGGGGGTACAGGGGGGCAAAGCCCCCCTGCAGAAACGTACACATACACAGAAGCACTTTTCGATGTTAAGCGCTTTCGTGTATGTGTGTTCGATGTTTTGTGATTAGGACACATGGTAGTCAAGCATGTGTCCTAGATCCACATATATATATATATATATATATATATATATATATATATATATACACACACACGTGTGTGTGTGTGTGTGTGTGTGTGTGTGTGTGTGTGTCTGTGTATAAAGACAAGAGTATAAAATTTGGGATTAACAACTAACAGATTAGATAAGAGTCCATCTTTGACACCTGATTTTTACAAAAGTCACTGACTAGTCATAAAACAACTAAGAGAAGTGTTTCTTATTAAGAATAATACATTAGACTTATGCACCTGAGAGAGCTGTGCTGTAGTCCTGCAGATAGCTCTCCTATGAACTGCTGATGTTTTATTTACACAAATTCTCTTGTAAAAGTTAATATAATATATTTTGTATCATCATGCATTTTCTGAACACTAAAAATATGAAATTGCAATGTCTGGAATTATGAGGCAAATTCAAGGACAATTTGGAAAGTTGGGCCCAACTGAAAAGTTCAATTGCAGAAGTATGCCATATCCACATGCAAAACAAAAATGTAAACTTGTAATAATGTGCTGAGCCCAAAAGAAACAATGCCCCCCCCCAAAAAAAAATTAACATGTTCAGTATATATAACATGGTGCTATATAAACTCATGTATGCGGCATTAACTTGTCAGGTAACAGGTTCTCTTGAGATTTTTTTAATCTTAGGTAAGTAAGCCGGTATAATGGAAAGAAATATCCTTTTCCATGGGTGAGTCAGGAGCATTGCCTGGTGAAGTGAATTGTGCCTACACCACATGCATATACAGCCAAATGTAAACTGTGGAAATCAAACCATAAAGTATAAGAGTCAGCTCCTTAGCAGCCTCTAGCCTTAATCCTCAATGTTCAGTGCCATACATTTGGCATAAATGCTTATCTGTTCAGTCTGTGGCCAAAGACGAAGTTACATAGTTCATAGGTATGTACTAGGCTAATGACCACCATGGCCTTTATAAGCCTAGATGACCACCCAATCCAATTACATTCCTTTGTGACATGTACTTCTAAATTGGTGGGGTATGTTAGGGGGTTGCTAAAAAGTTATGTAGGGGCATATTTTAGTTAAGGAATGTTTAATGTCGGCCTCTGTCTATAGAAGACATGCCAGCCAGCCTGGAGGTGCATTTGCAATTTCCCATTCAATGGTCATAGTTACTTTTGAACAGGCTTACAGATGGACTCTGCTTCACATGGATGGGAAGCATAGTCCAGAGCATAGGGATCCTTTGAGACACACATCTGTCTCAGCATCATGTTCTATTTAGACTGCAAGCAAAGGTTAAATCCCTGAATTTAGTGTTTCTGGTGCTGTTTGTTTTGGAGATGTGCAAAAGCTCCATCGGGGCTGGATCAAAGGAAGCCTTATATGCTAAGCACAGATCCCCACCCAACAACATGCAGGGGTATAGAGACGTGGCTTGAAGGTGATTTACATAGGCCAATGAGTTAATATGCTGGATTCTCTTGGTGAGGAACCTCTGTGGGTGTTACAACTGTTGCACATTCTTAGTCAAATATATGCCGAAGGGGGCACTATATTTAATGATGGGTCTGGTAAGGGCTATGCAGAGTGGTACTGTAACTTTCTTGGACCTGGATGTCACACCCTTGCTTATACGTTGGGAAATGTAGAATGATTTTCTTACCAGCTTGGCTGCGTGTTGATGAAAGACCAGATTATGGTCTACTACCCTAGTGGTGTCTTATTAATGGGGTAATTGGTCTGGGTTGATGTTTTCCCAAAAAAAACTGCAATGCACTTTCAATTGAGTTTTAATCTGTGGCGTTGATACCAGTCATTTGCCAGTGTTAAACCTTGCAAGATGTTGGTGTCATGCGGGGAAATTTATGATAGCTCCCAATGTGCAGCCCTCTGCGAATTTGGTGAGCCAGAGGCACTTGACATTAGCCTTGACCTCTGAAAAGTAGATGCCAAACAGGACTGTGTCCAGCATAGAGCCCTGTGGTATGCTACTGGTGACCTGCCCCTTTGTGGAGAAGGTGTCACCAGTCCTGACGTATTGGTTCCTATCTGTGAGATAGCTAGCAGTCCACTGAATAATGCATGAACTTCAATATCTAAACTGTCATACTTGGTTTTACACAGTGTATGCCTTGTAACTACTCGTCCATTCAAAATGCTGCCACTATCTTCCCTGCCTGCATTCAAAAGGTTCCTACTCCATCCAACCCCATTTTGAACAGACCCTTACTTCTAGTAAACACTGACCTTACATTAAGTAATACTTCCATTTTCTCTAATGACTGTCAAAGTGAATGCTTCATCTCCCTGAAAATGACTTGAAATGGTCAAATCAAGAGATCTTTGATTGCAATAGTACATAAACAGAGCAGTTTCCTTAACCTGGCATTCTAACACTTGTCAATATCAGAATGTGGAACGTCTTTTCAATTGCTAACTGCATCAGGCACAAGCAGCACTGTATACTTACTAGTACAAACTGTAGATTTTATGGGTAAAGTCCAGCAACTTCAAACTTAAACTCAGTATATTTTAATCACGAAAACAAATAAAAAAGGTAACATAACATGGAGAGCAAACCCATTACCATTTCACTAAAGTAATCCTTAATCAGTGCCACTAAAACAGGAAGGCATTCACTCCCTTCCCCAGGGGTAGCTATAACATAATTTGGTAGGAAAGGGTTATCTGCTCACTTTTGATTTGCTGTAAACTTACCTAACTCCCGAACAGTGTACCCCACCCCCACACCCCGCTAATTATCCTTGAGTAACATTAACACAAAAAATCAGAACTTCCACACATTGTGTCAAACACAACACACACTCCCTCCTCTCCCCAAATTAAAAGGAGCCCCAGTCACCTCACATTATAAAAGAGACCATACCATATCTACCAACAGAAATTGTACACATAGTACACACATTTGTGTTTTAGAAGACATCCTGCTCAGTAACAAACAGCAAACACTACCCATACAACTCTGCTACAAATGTGGTCATACTCTATTTACTCCTACCAACAACTAAAAGCTTCTTTTACAGATCCCCAGCAACGATGCTCTACAATCAACCCCAGGACTGAAGCCAAATGCCTGTTCCTCAAACCCTACCAGTACAGGACTTGTTTCCAACCCCTGTTCACCTTGTTCATCTCTATCAAGCACAAAACCAGCCTCCTGCTGATTCTGCCCTTCACCCTGAATTCCCCATTGCTCTTCCATGTACAGAACCATGAGCAGTAATAACGGAATGCTACTTTAAAAAAAAAAACACTACAATGTATGGTACTGAATGGCATACACATCTACCTATTTGCTGAAGAATTCTGGACATAGGATCATAGGAAGTTACTAGGCTAATGGCTCTAGGGCCCTTACAAGCCTAGCCAAGTTCTACCCTTATTTACATGATCAGCACCTATTGCCCCTGTCCAAGACGGAAACAGGTGGAACCCCCAGAGTGAATTTATGGTTACCCATCCAATCATCCTGCGTTTGAAGAGTGCCAATGAGGTGCTCTGTTTGAACATGGTGGGAGTTTGTTCCAAAGGTGTGGTAACCTCCGAGAGACAAATTTGTCCCTCCACCAGGTTCTATTAATGTTACATACCAGGTTAAGGTCTTTAGAAGGAGTAACTCATGTACCATTTGACTTATGGATATGCAGCATTTCCAACAAAGCAGGGTCAGAGATTGCCTTGTATGCAAGGCATAGATCGCCTCTAAGTAGTCTGTATTAAACAGAATAAAGTGACACTGGTTTCAGACAATCCACATAAGACAGATGCTGAAGACCTTGAATTTTTCTTCTGAGGAACCTTTGTGGTCTCTCCAATTGCTGCTTGGAAAGGTACATACCAAAAGGGAAGAGTACAGGGAGGTTACAACTTCTTTTTTTCTGGAGGCACTGCCCTTACATATGAGATGAGTAACATAGAATGCCCTTCTTACCACTGTGGAGAAATGGTGATCAAAGGTAAGCTTGCTGTCAACCTGTGTGCCCAAGTCTTTCACCACTGAGTGAATATTTAAGGGGTTGCTATTGATGTGGTAGTTAGCAGGAACATCACTCTTACTGAAAGGGATGATAATACATTTTTTTGCATTCAGTTTAAGGCCATGACTTTCGCACCAATCATTTGTGTAAAACCCTCTTGTAGGATGTTGACATCATTTGGTGATTCTATGACCACTCCCAGTTTGCAGTTATCAGCAAACTTTGTCAACCACAGACCTTTAGTTTTTGTTTGTACTTTGGAGAAATAGATTCCAAACAGTGGAGGTCCTAGGACTGATTCCTGTGGAACACCACTGGTTACAGGTCTGTTGTTGGAGGTGGATTCCCCCATTTTGACTATACGGGTTCTATCAGTGAGCCAGTTAGCGACCCATCTAATGATATAAGGGTTGATACCTAGCTAGGTGAGTTATATAAAAAAGGTGGTTGGCTAAAGAATGCAGTCATTGCAAGTTATCAACAGATCTATGCAATTAAAAAATATCTCAAGCACTGCAGCAGCTTGTTAATCCTTGTGTGCACAATATACCACTACACTATGTACTTTGCAAAAGTAGCTAAACTATAAGGGTGCTACTGCATAAGGTCAGTTATGAAACCTGGGACTGTAAGCTGAAAGGGGCTCACCTCAGCAATCTACCTGTCAAGTTAAAATTTCCCTGTAGAATGTATATTGCCATCTCTACCCTAAATGCATTCCCATATCCCATCTTTTATGACTGACAAGTTTTAGCAAATGTTTTTGCAGGGGATTCAAGCCTTGCTGCACTTTACAGGTGCTCATTCTAAGACCACACGAAAAGACTCCCCTTGGCAAATTTCTTGCACCATCTCCTAGGGGTGTACTGGGATTGTAGGAGCACACCCCTATAGAAACATTAACTAAATGCATACCTTTCAACTGTTCCTGATTTGGACTCCTAAAACTGGTGATTTTAGTAGACAATGGGTTGAATTACATTTAATACATAATGACAGCAATTAGGGTTAGATGGTTTTACTTCGGAAACTGCAAATTTTCTTATGCTATCAACTCCGAGTCCTCATGTTAATAGTGCTAATGTTTTAAGAAAAGTTTCCCTGACCATTTCTCGACTTGCCCTTGATTCTGAAGGTAACAGGCTGATAGTTATAGCTAGAAACATGTCACATTCTTTGTTTCTTGCAAATTCAAGAACTAGCTGCCAGTCAAGGAGACCACGCATTGCATAGAATCTGCACTGACCCACAGACTGACGGTTTTCTCATTATTCCCAAATCTACAGCTCCACTTTCAGCAGAGCAGACTAGATGTAACACCAGACAAAAAAGGATAACAACACTAGTGGCGGTGTTTACGTAAACACAATGCACACATGCAGGTATCTATAAAACAGCAAAATGCACAGGTCGCCACCACAAAATAAGAAAGGGATAATAACATAAATGATGGCATTTATATATGCACAATACAGGCATACAGTTATATAAATAACAGCAAAATGCACAGATTACCACCATAAGAGTTTTTTTTTTCCCCAGGTAAGGTGGCTCTTTGGCATATCACTCAGCTGCCCGATTCTGCAAAATGTCCCTGATCTTCCTTTACATTTTTTCCCTGTTCCTACGAACATTTTTGGGGGGTTTTTTTGGCAAACCACACAGGACATTAAGAGTTTAATACTTTTCATTGCTTGGAATTCAAAGTGTGTTGTGCTAACAAATCCATCTGAGTAATTTCGGCCTGATTGTACAACCCGCAACCACAATTATTCCGCTTTCCTTAAGATTTGTGAGCAAAATGAGAGCTATGCAGTTCGAACAGGTGTTCCAACATCAAGAAAGATTGTGAACTGTCAAACAGTAATTACAAAAAAAAAAAATATATAGTGTTCCAACCACTGGGAAACTAGAATAACCTCCCCAATAAACGTTTTATCTAGATCACTTAAATGCTGCACTCCACCCCATTCCCATAATGTCTTATCAGCATCTCCCCTCAGACAGCACCTAAGGACATCCGTGTCTTGATAAACTTGTCAGTTACTGAACTCCCCAAATGCAGCAACAGCCTGTTCATTTGTGACCAAAAATGAACGCAACTATTGGGATAAGGCATAACAATATACAACTTCTAATTAAACATTCAACAATGAGAAAAAAAATGTTAAAACAATCTTGTTGTGTACATGGGACATATTAATGTATAAAAGGGTGCCTGAGAAATCCTCTAAAAAGAGCCAAAAATAAGGCAAATAATTTATCCAAAATGAAAGGATGATGGCCTGACTCATGCATGCAGCAACATCGCCAAAAATCTGGGGGGGGGTGGGCAACGGATCGTTTTTCTAAATATATCTGTAACTGATTTAGGAAGTTAATAAGCTTTGCCTCACCCTTCTTTTTCTGACCGATGAAATGTATGAAACTGTTAACGTGTGGTATTACTGTCTATAATCTTCAGTATTTTAGTAGAACATTGAAATAGACATGACAAAATACAAAACAAAAGGGGAGACATTCAGCAAGTGTGGATAGTTGAAATGTATGCTGACTGGGGCTACTGAGTAAAGCTTAGTACTTATAACAAGCGCTAATTGCCGAGTGCCGTTTTTTTTTCTTTTTAACTGAAGTTGCACCTACTGTGATACTGTGAAGGCATGTGGCTAAAATGTATAGTTATGGATTTAAAATACATTTTGTTCACATAGACGCAAAGTCATGCATCTGCCAATGCAGCAGATCTGTCTAACTATATTCAGAGAGCACAGGTAAAACTAAAGTAACACTGGCTCATGGTAATTACCTGTCAATATACACTTCAGCTCTGCTCTTCTAGGTAGTACTTCTACTTGCTGTTGTGCTCTCATTCACAACTATCAACATGCCAATCCATGTTTAAGGGGAAAAGTAAAAAAAAAATGAACTGATCGCTTCTGTGGGCAATGTAACCTACCAGTATTAAAGAAATGCCCACGAGGCAAAATATGTTTGTAAAAATTGCTTTGCAGCAACTGTAGTTAATGTTTTGGGGACCTGTGGCTGCAAGTAACAGTTATTGACAACCATTGTAAAAATTATGTTTTGAAAAAAAAACTGATGTGTATAAATTAGTCTGTAATTTAAAAAAATCAGTAGGAACTACTTCTGGAATTTTGGAGTTCACATGGAGAAGCTAAACATCAGTGGGACAGGGAATTCTGAGGGGAAGAAAAAAAAATATTTGGAGAGATACTGACTATGATGTCACAAAATGGGAGGTAGTTAATGCAGTGGGAGTCAACGTTTACATTTCGGTCCGAGGCAAGAAACTGATTTTAGAAATGAGATAGTGCCCCTTTAATCCATTCCACATATACTTCTATATCACAGGTAGTAACAGGAAGGCCCATTTATACATCTGACATGACACGCATTTATCACCAAGTTTTGCAATGAGGCCATGTAAATCAGAGACATTCTGGCCAAAAAAGTAGCAGGTCCTTTCCTTGTTTAAAGAAATGGAGGTAATAGCTGAAAACCATCCCAAGGTAGTAAATAGAAGAGGCAGAACCATCAAAAAATACAGACATAGTAACAGGAGTGTGGGTACATACAAATGTGTCCTTTGTAAGTACTGCAATGATATTTTGGAGGGTGATCACATTACCATTAACCATATGACCATTAGGTTTGGTTGTTTTGCAACTGTAATAGTGTTGGAGTAGTATATGTGGCCCAATGCCACATTTGTAATTGTCATTATGTGGGCAAGGCCAAAAGGAAATTCAAGGAGCACATTTATGAACACAAAACTGATATAAGGAAACAGGATTACAGAAATGCCTTGGCCAAGCACACAATGGAGCATTCAGAACATTTTTTTTTGGTTCTTTGTGCTTGAACAGGTTTTACAGAATCTCAGGGGGGCCCTTGGAAAGATATTCTTGAGGAGAAGGAGTTGCGTTGGCAATTTAGATTGAATGCCACTAACCCCCCCCCCCAATCTCCATGAGGGAGTGTCCATTTCTAGTATTTTGAAAAGTACTGTATTGTATTATGAACAACAATTGCACATTCAGATATTTTAAAGAAAAACTTTTTCAATGTAGCTTTTTAGATGATGGTTAAGAATTTCGTTTTTTAAAAGATTTTTTTTTATCTTGTAGTAACGGGCTTGTAGCAGTGTGGTTTTTAGCTTTAATAGTGGATTAATTGATCATGTGACTCGTTGGGGGGTTATTTAAGGATAGTGTTTTGGTTATTGCACTGATTCTGAAGAAGTACTTCTTACGAAAGTGCTTAATCCTTTTTTATGTGCCAATAAAATGTTTTTGGACTATTTCCATTCCAGTTTGTTTCCTTGGATACACCTGCTGAATTGCTGTATTTGTTTTGCCTGGTTTGTCCTTTTTGGTTATCTGTGTCAGACCTTCTTGGAGGCTGTTTGTGTCTGTGGGAGATTATAATTTTGCCTAGTTTGCAATCATTTTCAAATTGGTCAGTCAGAGGCCTTTGATCTTGACTATGACTTCAAAGAAGTAGATGCCAAAAAAGAGCAGCCCCAGTGCAGAGTCTTGAGGGACTCCTAAAGGGACTGGCTTTTTTGAGGAGATAGGCTCCACTATCCTAACTTCTTGGATCCTACCTTTGACCAGCTGGCTATCCAGCAGGTGACATAGGGGTTAATACCTCATTTAATTAGATTGTTTACAATGCCTAAGTATAGTACTTTGTTGAATGCTTTGGCTAGGTCAAGGTAGGCAGTATGCATGGTGTTGCCCTCATCCATTGCTTTGTTGACCTTCTTGAACAAGTCCACCAGGCTGAGTAGGCATCACCTGCCTGTGACAAAACCAAAATGGATTGGATCCAGTGGCTGAAGGTCTCCTATGACAAAAATATTGTTGGGTTGTGTGATGATTTACCTTATGGGCTTAGAAGCCAAGACATTATGAGATGTGGCTCAGTGTGTCATGGTGGGTGTTGTGTTTTTATAGTGATTTTGAGGTTGCTGTGGATAGTTATTGTAACTGCAACATCTGGGATGTCTTTGGGGTTTATAAATGTTACACTTAAGAGCCTCAGCATATGTGGGTCAATTTGTCTGCTACTTATTCTGTGTGGTGAGTGTAGTAAATGTGTTTCTGACAACATGTTTGGTATCATAAGTGCTTTTATGTAATATCTTTGCCTTCATTGATATTGTGTAACTACATCTCTCATATATTGTATCAGTTTGTTAAGAATTAGGTGGTCAGTAGAGATGAGACAATTGTTATATTGCCTCAGGGTGCCTATATCCAGCAAACTGGCTGCACAGATAGTAGGAAAGTCCATATATGTGGTTACAGATCCTTACTGCATTATCTACAAGGAGACATCACAAGAGGAGTTTACACCTGGCTAACCGGTAAGAATCAAGACTAAACACGTGGAGCAGTGCTACTCAATATGCAAACTAGTTACTCTGTCTGCAACTATGTGCTGAGAAAATTGCAGAAGTAGTGTCATAGAAATATTTCAGTCCTAGGTGGCTGCATCAATGCAGTGCAGTGCTAACCACTATTGCATAAATGCCAAACTTTGGGCAAATGCAATATCTTTATACAGGTTCAGGAAACCACTTTGTTTGTTTGTGTCTTTCAGCTTTTCCTGGTTAGGGGTCACCACAGCGGAACTCCGGTCAGCTAATGATTGGCAGTAGATTTTTATGTACTGGCTTGCCGGGCCTAACGCACAACCTTCAACGAAGGAACGCCCATTCACGCATGTCACCACACAGAAGACGCTCTAACTGAGAATCGAACGGGCAACGTCTAACTGTGAGGCGACAATGCTACAGGCAAAATAGCCCTCTGACCAATCACAATAAACACACTCCAAAGTTTCCTTAGGAAGTTTCAGCACAGAATGAAACCAACCTACTGTTCACTGCCACTGGAGTGCAGACCTAACCTGTTTAACTTTAAATCATCAAAAGAGCCTGGAAGTGCAGTAAATAATCAATTTAAACAGTAATCTAAGTTGAAAGTGCAGGAAATAATCAACTTACATAGTAATTCAAGTAGCAAACAAAATAAGTAGGAATGCAGAATTCAACAGTTTAAATGCAGTGGCAAAACAACAGTACCCTAAAATGATTTAAAGTGCACTTTACTCCTTCTCTGACCGGAAGCAAAAGTGTAAAAATAGTCTGAAGTTGCTTCCTGAGAAGCGGTATTAACCCAGATGTTTATAGGTTCAGTACACATGCTGTTGTCTTCTCTTAATGGATACTCTGGATAGAATCTACAGCAGTTAGATGCAAAAAAAAAAGCCAAGCTGCTCAAAGGCCTTGAAGGGGCTCTCAACAAAACTGTAACCAGACCACTCACTGAAGTCCCATACACACTACCCTATTGGAGACCAGCAGGACCCAATGTCCTTCTGCTCCTTCTCTCACCAGGAGCAAAGCAGTAGCATAAATCCCAAACTCTTAAGAATCGGTTATCATGTCTTCCACCAATTGGTAATCTCTAGGAAAGCTAGGATATAATGTCCCTCTGCTCACTCTCTCACCCCGAACAAAGAAAAGCAATAATCCTAAGGTAATTCCTAAGAAGCAGTTCCTAGGCTCCACAGTGATTGATAGGCTCATTCCAGATGCTACAGATTTTAAAAATAAGATGGAAAAAAAAGGATTAATACTCTGCAATTTGAAGTGTGTTCTGAGTGAGTGGAATGGTATGGAACAGAAGATAACTCAAACTTTAAAAGTCTAAGGGGACAGCATTCCCAGTTGATCTCTCTACGTCCGTTAAAATTAGCAGATAAGACGAGACTGGAAGGAGCAACCCAAGTCACATTTATAGTTCGGGCATGCAGCTAAAAAAACACCAAGTTTAAAAGCGCAAAAGGGACGTAGCGAACAGGTGAGAAAATTAAGTGCAGTCAGACAAAAGCAGCATTACTTTAGCTAAATAATAATGCAGCTAAATACTTGCAGTTTAATAAGAAATTCTATTCCTCAGCTACCTTCCACTAATTAGATAGACTGGATTCCTTTTAGATGTAAATGGAAAAGGAATTCTTTTTAAACTGACCCTAGCCAAAAACTTTTATAGGTTCATAGGTGCTTACTAGGCTAATGACCACAAGAGCCTTTTTAAGCCTAGCCATGCATCTGAACTCTCTGACAAGTTCTGGTACCCTTGATAAGTGTAAGCAGGGGCTTGGGGGTGAAATATTTACAAGCAGGGCCTGGGAGATGAAACATTTGTAGGCTGCCTATGTCTATTAGAGACATAGATGCCAAACCATGGGTTCCTGTTCCCCATCAATCTGTCCAAGTTACACTTGAATTGGGTTAGGGAGTATGTCTGTTTCACATAGATGGAGAGCCTGTTCCAGAGAAGGGGTAGTTTTTGGGGTATATACCTGTCTCTCCAGCAGGTCTTATGCATCTCACAGGCAAGGTTTAAGTCTTTAGAATGGGTAATTCTGGTGCTGTTTGTTTTGCAGATATGCAAGAGGTCCATATAAGGGGGGTGTTACAATGCCTTGTATGCCAGACATAGACAACAGCCCATAGGAGACAGAATACAGGGATAGGGCCTTGAGGCGGTCTGCACAGAACACATTACTTACACCCAGTATTCTTTTTGTGAAGAACCTCTGTGGATATTCCAGCTGTTGGATATGCCTTTTTAGGTACATACCAAAGGGAGAATTATTCTCTGTGATAGGTCTGATGAATGCCAAATACAGTGGAACAATGACTTCCTTGGACCTAGATGCAGTACCTCTGTTTATAAGTTGCACATAAAATGGTTTCCTCACTACTGTAGACATGTGATATTCAAAGGCTAGATTACTCTCTATGTATGTCCCCAAGTCCCTGACTACTGGGTCAACTTTTAGGGGTGTGTTGTCAATAGGATAGTTATTATGGGGTGGATGACTTCCCGAAGGATACTATTATGCATTTTTTTTGCATTTAGTTTTAGTCCATGGCTCTGACACCATTTGTCTGTATCAGCCCTTCCTGGAGAACATTTGTGTCAGTGGATGATTCAGTGACAACTCCTAATTTCCAGTCATCTGCAAACTTAGTCAACCAGAGGCCATTGATACTGACCTTGACTTCAGAGATGTAAATGCCACAAAGGAGTGGTCCCAGGACCAATCCTTGAGAGACTCCACTTGTGACTGGCCTCTTTCTAGAGATGGACTCCCCAGTTCTAACTTTCTTGGTCCTGTCTGTGAACCAGCTGGCTATCTGTCAGGTGACATAATAGTTTACACCTAACCTCTTAAGTTTGTCAACAATGCCTGAGTAGGATATTGTGTCAAATGCCTTGGCCAGGGCATGGTAGGCAGTGTGAACAATTTTGCCCTCATCCATAGCTTTGGTGACCTTCTTAAAAATGTCTACCAGGTTGAGTAGGCATGACTTGCCCTCGATGAAAAAAAAATTGAGTTGGGTCCAGTGTCTGGAGGTTTCTTGTCATCACTGATTATTCCCATGATAATTCTTTCCATGACCTTGTATATGAGGCTAGTGATACTTATGGGTCTGCAGTTTCCAGGGTATGTAAATGCCCCACCTTTGTGCAGAGAGATAACTGTTGCTGTTCTCCATTCATGAAGCATGAAGCCTGTTTGGAGACTATAGTTAAATAGCAATTCTAGAAGCCCTAATAGTTTCATGTTTCATGCTATTTAGAAGGTATTCCTGGGATATTGTCTGGGCCCATTGATGCAGTGTTCTTGGCCTTAGATAGAACAATAAGGGCCTGTTCCCCAGTGACAGCAGGGGGAGTTATATTTGATGGTATTTCCTGAGTGAAGTTCGCGGGGGAGAGAGGGGTAATGTTGCAGGTGAATTTGTCAGCCATTAGATTCTCTATATCTTCTTGCTCAGTATAGGTGGTTCTGTTTACAATGAGCTCTGCACATAATTGTGCATTGCCTTTGAGGTTGTAGACATACCTAAAGAATACCTTGTGGTTGTTCTTGGCCTGGGAGACCAAATTAACCTCAAATTTGGATTTGGTAGACTTTATATGTCCGCTGAGTTGTTTGTTTAGTTTGCTGAGAGTGCTTTTATCCTGCTGGGGGCTGCACCTCCTAGTTTTTGCCATTATTTTCTTCCTCCTGTTATACAGCCTATTGATGTTGTGATTCCGCCAGGGTGGCTTGTTTTATGAGTTAGTTCTGTACTTCTTCCTGGGAGGTACAGGCACCTCTGTGCAGCTATTAACATGCTTGTATAGACCAGTTCTGCATAGGCAGGAGTGTTCTTAGGGGGCTTGAAATGTTGCCAGGTTATCACTTAATAGTAGGAAGTTAGCCTTACAGTAGTTCATGAATATTCCAGGGCCAGCTGGGGTTCTATGTTTTATTTTTACTTCAAAGGAGACCATTTTATGAATGACCTTACCAAAGAAAGCATTACACTAGGGCGTGCACAGCACTCTCCCATATTACTGAGGACTAGCTCCAGCAGGGTTGCACCCATGGCTGGTATATTGGCAATCTGGTCAAGGGAGTTTGGTGTTGTATATGATTCCCAGTTAATAGTAAGGTAATTAAAGTCATCCATGAATATGGTATTTGGTTGAATGGTGAGTGTTTCCAATAAGTTTAAATACATGTTATGGGTTTCCTGGGTCACAGAGTGGTACCTATAGCTTGAAAGGAAGTGTTATTGGATTTTGTCTGTATCAAGTTTGAATGTGAAGAAGTTTAAGTGCACTGTCCTGTTTGACCATCCCTGAGGTATACTTATTTTTGATGTAAATCAAGACACCACCTTTAGTCCCTGTCTGTGTAGTAGCCGGTCTAAATGTGTGGAAGGCATTATAACCTAGCACTGTTGTTGTGCTCTCCACAGCTAAACCATGTCTCAGTAACTGCACAGATGTCAGCATCCTCTAGGATGAAGAGTGCTTCTAAGGAGTGGAGTTTTTTTGTTTAGACTCCTTGCATTGAGCAGTAACACCTTTAGATTTTCTTGGTTTTGATTTTCTATGTCTGAAGTACTTTCAGTTTGGCATTGCCTAAACAAGGCACTATGGGGAAGGACAATGTTTTAGTTAATATTTGAAAGCCTAGAGGGGAGAGAGGAGACCATCCCTGGCAAAGCAGCATGGTGTGTTGATCATCTCCTTCCATGCTGACAAATATTGCACCCCCTTAGAATGACACCAGAAGCTAGGCCAATTATTAAAGTCAGTCATCTTTTATTCATATTATGGCATCATCCTTGGAGAAGGTGGAATGCTGCTCAATTCTAGGCTCATACCAGCCTTGGGCACAAATTCCAAGAGCTCCATTATGTCTATCTTCATATAGTCTAGGGAAGTACATCTCAAGTCATTTACACCCACATGGATTATGACTGAGTCATACTGGTACTTTTAGTCCAATAACCTGAGTGACCAAAAAGAGTTTGGTGACACCTACAAGGATCACTGAGTGTTGCACCCATAAAGAATAAGTCTGCTGTGTTCACACTGGCCACTTGTACACTGCAGGAGCTTGTGATGGTATCTCTGGAAGCATGCATGCATTCCATGGTAGGCAGCAAGTGAGGAACTCACATGAGTACTAGGAGCTCTTGGAGGTTGGGCGGGGTCCTCTGGATCTAGCAGGCTTCCCCACTCCCTACTGCCAGATTCTCATCTCTCCTGGGAATGAATGGGCTGATTAGGCCCTTCAGCAAGGAAATCTATGGGCCATAAGGTACTAAAATGGACTAGAAGCTGTTTCATTCTGTACTCGAGAAAGAAACCAGTGAAACAAATTGGAGAAGGGAGGGGAGACACTGGACATGATCCAGCAGATGATAGGTAACAAAATGGTTTTGACGTATGTTTCTGTTGTTGGACAGATTGGCTTAGCCTCCAAAATAACTCTCTCCAAGCAAAAAAAAAAAAAAATGATTGATATAGGTTTCATTCTGAGACTCAGTCATATACCAGGAGGGATAATATGAAATGTTCTGTGAGCTCCAAAGGCGTAATTTAGTATACTCTGAAAACCCTGATTTGTTGAGGTATTACTTGACCTTTTTCACTTCATTGAGCTTATATTTCCTCTGTTTGTAATAGTACTTCTGGACCCCATGTGCCCATCAGAGTGAACTATCTCTATGAGCCCACATTTCAGACTGTTGTGCTGTCTTAGCACAGGAGCAAGTTAGCAGAAACATTAGTTATCTGTCAGTTTTTTTAGCAAGGTCAGCAAAGAAAACAACCATATTCTATATAACAATAGGATGCTGGAGTAACAGAGGCACCAGAAACACAGGCCACTTTCTGATTCAAGGCTTCTTTGCCAGGAGGTATGATGACATCATGTTGAGCATTTAAAACCTCTGTTCTGATGGCCACAGAAAGCCCAATCACATCAAGACTATTCAAAGGTGTTCCTCCCTCTTTTGTTTGCTTATCATCCGTTCTCATCCTCTGATTGGCCGAACCAGTGCTTTATGAATGCTGTAATAAAAACTAAAAATACTGTGCCTTGCTACGATTGCCAGTTTTGTAAGACATTTTATTTTCACACATTTGCCATTTGTAAAACCAATAATGTGGTTTACTTAAACATCTGTGAAAAATGTACTTCATTTTATGTTGGAAAGACCAACAGGATGTTAAAAGAAAGGATAGCCCAACACCTATCTGACATGCGTAGGGAGGTGGACAGTAATGCCTTAGCTAAACATATCATAAGCTCAGATAAAATGCATAGTTTAACATTTAGGGTTATAAAATCCATTGAAAGAAGTATTAGAGGAGGGGATAGTGTGTTGAATACTGAGAATGCTGAGTATAGATTAATTACTTTCAAGCAGATGTGCCCCCTGGGCTGAATGATACTGTGAGTTTAAACCTATTCTTAACAGAAGGTCTCTTTTTCCATAAAACAAGCACTTAATTGTTTATTTTAATTATTTAATTGTTGCTGCAAGTCTATTGATTTGAATTTGTTCATGTGGTGCATATATGAAAATGTGTTTTAGTATGATTTTAAACACTGAAAAAGTTTGATCTCGAAAGCTTTGCTATTAAACTTACTTTTGCATCACTTTCTGAGCGCATTTCAGTTTTTATTCTTGGACTGCTTTGTTTGGAATTCTATACTGGGAGTTTACCAATTTGTTTTTTTGCTTTGAGGATCATGTATGTGAGTATATGGTTTTAGCTGTGGACTGTGAGAAAGTTTCTGAGTTTGTCTATATTTGTGCTACTCTGGTTTCTGAAGGCTTTTAATATTGGTGGTAGTTTTTAATGTTGGTTGACAATTGTAAAGGTAACTGGGCAGTGGTCACTAAGTAATGGTTGCAGAATGTTTATGTCGGAAATGGAGTCTGGCATGTTTGTAATAATCAGGTCAAGTGTAGAGTGTTTGGAGAACCTGAGGTTAGGTCTTGTTTGTTCTTTTATGAGTTAGAAGGAGACCTGGTCTGCTAGGAAAGTACCCATGTCAGATGAAAGAGGGCCAAGATAATTAAGACTGCAGTCATCTAGAATGATTATGTTATTATGTTTAGGATAGTTCCTAAGGATGTTAGTGATAAGTGATGAGAATGTATTTAGGGAAGCAGGGAATGGTAGATAGGCTGTAGCAATCTGTAGTGGTTTGCCTTTGTAAATTGGAAATTTTAGGATAATCCAGTTAGGACTGGAATCTGAGGAGGAATTTCCTTTGGCAATGACTTTTGAGTTTAGGTTATTTCTGTCTTAAATTAGACAGCCTATATCTGATAATTTGCCTGGTCTGGCATCATTGGCATATTTGTAGGTCAGAAAATGTTGGAAGGTGAGGGAGTCTTTTTGATCCAGGATTCTGTGACTACTAGAATGTTTGAGTTGTGCTGGGAAATAAATGTACTTATGTGGTCTAACTTGTTTCTGATTCTATGAGCATTGAGGAGGGGACAGCCCAGTGTACGACGAGAGTAGTTCTGATGTTGAGGAAAGGGAGGTGTTGGGCGTGGGTTGGGTTCAAATTTACTATTAAGGAGTATAAAGAGTATGCAGGATAACCTGAAGGAGGGCTTTGTTGTTTTTAGGCAGAGAGAACAATGTTTCTGATTCTTAGCATCATATACAAGTGTGATCCTGACAGTGGTGAGCTGGGGAATAGGTTTGCTTTGATTACTGGGGGTATTGTGGTGGTGGTTTGTTGGTGAGGAAGTTATGGAAGTAGGGTAATACACAGTGATATGACTGGCTATATAAGTGTTTTATGAAAATGTTTGTTATTGGTTGCAAGTGGTGAGGGAGCTGAAGAGGAAAGACAAAGGTAGAACAGGGTAAGTTGTGTAAAGAGTCATACCTCTCAACTGTACAGATTTACATAGAATGTCCACATTTTTGCCTCATTTGTGGTCTGTGCTTCATAAAAGTTGTGACTTTCTGGCAAATTAGTGAGGATTTAGTTCAATAATTAATGACAGTTATTTGAGTTTCAGATTTCATATCCTTCAGAAAATGCAAGGTACAGAAAATGCAAGGTAACACATAACCTCTTAATCTAGCTACTTTCTAAGTTCATAACAGCAATATTTAAAGATTGTCCCTATTTTTGGGCCTTTGTCTCCCATTATTTTGGCCTTGTCCAGATTTCTTGTTGTAAGAGACTGAGAGGTATGGAAAGAGGGACATTTTACTGACTGGTTGTGGGTTGTGTTTGTACAGGACGTTGTAAGTCGGATTTAAGACTTCAAGTAATATTGTAGTACTGACTCTGAGGGCAGTGACATAAGCGGGATATGTGGTTTCATGTTGGTGTCTTTAAGAGGTGTATCTTGAGGGAGTGACAATAGAAATAGGTCAGAGAAAATATAGTGGGTGGTCTGGAAGGTGGCTGGGGAATTATAGTTAGGAGAGGAGTGAAGTGGGACACAACTCCCACTGTCTTGGGAGTTAATCAGTCAAGACCCGTATTTAGCAGTGAGTTCAGAAAGGGTAGGCACATATGCATGAGTTGTTCAGAAATGTAAAATCAAGGAAATGAAGCAAGGCTGCTAATTGGATGACAGTAAAGTAGTGCATGTTCACCCACTTTAATGGGGTAGGCTAACCCTAAAAGGAATATACGCATTGAGATGGAAGAGTTTTGATATGAAGAGTCAAGCAAACAGCAACTATAGAGATACCCCCTGCATTAACAAAGTTACAAACAAGAAAAAGTAGAAGTGTAAGACACTAATCACAATTGGCAAGATAAGTATGAAATGCGCCTTAAGTGTTTTTCTTTTTGCTTGCTTTTCCTTTGCTAAGGTGCCTGTGAGAAGAGTTTGGGTAGAATCCACTGCACAGCTGATATTTGTTTACAATGTGAGGACAGACCCAGGTAGCCTGGCAATGAAGTGAGATATCTGATGGAGGAAAAGCAAATAATATAAAAACTAAAGATGGGGTGAGTTCATTTAAGTTGGCAGGAAGAAGAGAAAAAGTAATTTTGTTTCACTTTAGAAACTCTTCACAGAAATAAGTTAAACCTGAGAGTCATGTGATGATCACACATGTATAAACAAATGCAGTACAACAAAATTAGTAAACGTTTAAATGCAACAGTCACCATTATAATTCCCTGAAAATAACCTCTCACTAAATAAACTCCAAATCACCAAATGAAGAAAGAAAAACTCCAAGCCACAAATAATGTAAAGTTAGCGCTTTCGTTTACTATATTAAGCAAACTTCATCAGACAAACCAAACAGTAAACATAAATGTTTACATAAGAAAAGTTCATGACATCATCAAAATTCAAACTAAAAACCGCCCTCATTTAAAACAGCAATCGCAGAAAGCAATAGCTGCAATAATAGTATATGTCATTCATAATAATTGTCCTAAATGGACAAAATTATGTATGGAGGTTAAAATATATTACCAAAAACACCATTAGGTATGCAATTGTATATGTTAAAATACAATCATAAGAAAAATTTTTATACATACACATATAAAATTGCAATTAGTACAAAGGAATGAGAAAACGGCACCAACCTAATAAGAGTCAAACCAAAATATAGTAAAACCCCAAATTACCTATCCAAAGATTTCAACTTAAGAATACATTTAAAGGAAAGACTATCATTAAGTCCTGAGGGGGCATGTACATTAAGTCTTAGCTGCCAGGCTTTTTCATCAAGTCTCAAAGATAGTGGGCCCCCCCATCATCCATGCCTATCTTATCAATAGCAATGAAGAGAAATACATGACTAGGATTGATCTTCACATGTCTGGCCAGAGCATTGTTTAGGTTCAATTTGCCAATATTATACACATGTTCATAAATCCTATGCTTCAGGGGCCTCTCCGTCATGCCAATATAAAAAGCTGGACAATTCCACAAATACTCAAATAAACAACTCCCTTTGAATCACAATTAAACCTCCCTTTTACAGAATACCATTGATTACGTACCGTAAAGGTACTAGTAGTTTTAATATAGTTACAAAACCGGCAACACCCACATTTAAACATACCACAATGTGGGGAATGGCAAAAAGACATACAACTTTCTAATACTGCTTTCAAATTCCAACCTTTCCTAAAGACTATCTTGGGCAAATCACCCACTTTATCTCTGATGGTCGTATCCTCATACAGGAAACACCAATTCTTGATTAATATGCTAGATACGGGTCTTGACTGATTAACTTCCAAGACAGTGAGAGTTGTGTCGGACTTCACTCCTCTCCTCTCCTGCATCCAAGGAAAAGGTAGTAATGAAACCAGTATTGATGCTGACACCCACCTTTAATTACCATGAGTTCTGAATAGGTTTATCTATTATACATGACAGATATGAAGATAAGACAACACAGTTTTGTTATATATGTCCACTGCTGCTCCTAACATCTACCTGGACACCTTCTCCTTAGGGTATAAGACTGCACCTAGACAACCTCTCAGTGGCTGATTCTAAAATAAATGTGACAGATAGTGCTTAAATGTCACTGTAATTTTTTGCAAGGATGTAATTATTCTAAAAGAAGACTAAATAAGTCATCACACATTCTTTATTTGAGTACATACTCTTTCCTTCATTACACTTCCCTTGTCACCTCTTTATGGCTGCACACTGTGCTCCATAAAACATCCTTACTGGTTGATTCTGAAAACATGAGCATTAGCATATATTATGCCTAGATTTAGATATTGTATATGGATCTAGGACTACTGAACGAAAGTTCAATAGTCCGAATCCAAAATAACCGAACGCACTTTAACGAAAGCGCTTTCATAGAAAAAGCGCTTACGTTAAAGTGCATTAGGAAAAAAAAACACTAAATCTTTATGCAGGGGGCTTTTATATTCTCACTCCCAGATAGCACTACAGTGGGGAAAATGGAAATTTCCCTTAACCTCACCATAGTGCGACTGGCACAACGAGCCTACTTATCCAAAAATGCTGCTTTGGTGAACACTTTCAGTTAAGTATATTTGGTGATTTCTGCTTTGGCAGAAAGTGCCGTCAAGAATCTGTATGGATCCCTTGTATATACCAGACCTGACAAAATAAATAACTTGGCTTATCCTCTCCTTTACAGTTTCCTACTGAAAGTGTAAGTCCCACAACTACAAATCTAAACTGCAAATAGCAATTAATTACAGAGACTCTTGAAACTCTTGAAAGAGAGAGACTCTTGAAACTCAGTGTACTTCTAGAGGGATGTTTCATTACTCTCCACACCTGATATGGGGATGCCCCACATACTAACTCTGAGGCCTGTACCTCAGAAAAAAAAAAGAATGTGCTGATACTGACTTAGTTTATACATTCTCTTTATGAATTTCAGTTTCACAGCTCTGAAGGTAGCAGCTGAGGTCCCCATAGTTTCAGCAGGAAACCACTTCCTTACACTTATTTCAATAATTTCGGTTTAGGACCAAAAACAACATGTTTACTAAAAACTGATGGGGTACGTTATAAAACCAGGAATGATAGCCTCTGTTTCCAAAGCAATTTAAACACATTTTCAGAAACCAGAACACTTCAGGTATGTGCTATAAAATGATTTAACCTTCTGACCCCCACCCAAACACACAGATGCATGCACACAAATGAGCAAAGTCCCAACAAGCATGTTTACAGAGACACACAAGAAATGTGTACACTGTATAAAACAGAAACATGCGACACATGCAAGCAGGTGCACACACGCTGCACACACACACACACACACACACACACACACACACACACACATCCCACAGCTCTTAAAATTATTTACATTGTCATTGAAATCAGATATATTTTAATGCAGAAGCACATTTTCTCATGAGTGCACTTTAATTGTATCTTTCAGCTTTTATTTTATTTTATTTTTATTTTATTTTACATTTGTTGACCGGGCTAGTCCAGCTGGATAATTTCCATTTTCAGTGGAGGCCCGGGGAGAAAAGCTCCACAGATTAAAACAAGGTTATAGAGATTAAACAATTACAATAAATGTCTGAGACACAGACAGTGAGCAACAATGCATACATATTAGTCTAGATCATTACATATTTTAAAATGTATATACATACTTATAAAAGACAATGTTTGTACATTTTTTTTTTTTTTTTTTGAGAACAGTAGTAACAGTACAGTCATTAAGTCATTAGTGATCACAGAGAAAGATTGAAGTTTTGAAATAAGGAGTTATGATAGTAAAATGAAGAAAGTAGATTAGTCTGGATTGGTACAAGAGCAGAGCCAGAAGTTGTTCAGCTGTAAAAGAAGTTGTTTTTTAAAAAGATGAAAGGAGCCGAGAGAGGTAATGTGTGAGGGGAGGTTTTAATGCAGAATCTTTTTTCTTGAGTACACTATAGTTATATATATATTTCTCTCTCTTGTCCTGTATACTGTACTTCTCTCACGTCTCATAAAGCTTTTAAACTTGCTTTGATGAAGTTATATAATGTTAATACAGGTGCACATTTTCTCAACAGTACACTGTAATTCTATATAGTTATAGCCTTTTTCTGCTGCACAATATGCCCCCATATGGTGACCATTTAAAATCTTAGGGCCTGCTTTGCTGAGTTCTGGGATTTGGAGACCAAATGACTGAAAATATAGATTTACATATACTAATTCCTAGATTGCCATTTTTTGGAATATTCCCTTTTCCCCAGCGTATGGCAATTTCAATTGGTATATATAAGTTCAGAGGTTTGAAGGGCTTGCTCCCAACATCAGGAGCGCAGGGGGGGGGGGGCTTGCTCTTCCTGCAAAAAATAAGATTAAAGGTGAAAAGTGATGTTTGTTATTAGCTCTTCTCCTATATTTTCAGTGTTTTTTCATGATGCCTTGAGACTTGGTAGTTTGAATTTCAAGATTTCAATATGGAATGACTCCATACATGCATATTACAGCACTCACCTTTATTTACATGAAGTTAGAGATATTAATGCAGGAGCACATTATCCTGACAGTGCATTGTAAGTGCAGATGGTTGAAGGTTTGTCCTATAAACAGCATGCCTCATGCACATACTTATATTACAGCACTCATCCTTGTTTACAAGCTGTCATGGAGATATTCTTAGAGAAGCACATTTTATATTCACCTCCATAGCTCAAGCATGAACCTGTTGATTGTGACTCAGATGACTTTGTTTCACCTGGTGGTTTGGATGGTACAGAAGGCAACATCAGGCAGAAGATGAATGTTTGTCTCAGGGAAGATGGCTAAGAAGATGTGCATGGTGGTTACTGACAGTCAGCTTCCTATAGAGACTGGTATCCTAGGCAAAGAGGTATCAGATGATTAAAGCTGTGGACAGGAACACTGGACATCATACCCTCTTCTCAATGCCCCATTCCAGTGCACATACCTACATTAACTAACAGACTGTAGAGTTAGGGTATAACCAGAAAACCAAACATCCCACCAGTTAGCTGCAGCATGATGACCACTGCACTCCCTCTCACCAGCTGCAGCATGATGACCACTGCACTCCCTCTCATCATTCTAGTCACAGGACAATGCAAAGACCAGCAACTGCAAACTTTTCCTTTCTTCAAAGAGAGGACCCACCCAATAAGGCATTATACTTGGTCATACCCCAAAATGCTATAGTCCCAATGAGAAAAAACTCAGTTAAGGATCTGAAGTCAGAAGTGGATAACCCTAGGAGATAGGTACAATAGGAAACTACAGGCAAAAAAAAGAACCAGGTTTTCTTAGTAACTGACAGCTGTCATATATAGTTACATCATCTGTCCCATAAACACATATAAATGCATGCATAACCTGCAGGTCTTAAACAAAATTGATATTTGCATGCTATTAAAACAGATTTTGCAAGGCTGAAAACATTCAGATATCTGACTCATAAGCTATCATATATCTGTGTCTTGAGCCATGTTTTAGAAACCTTGAAGTATACACTAACCAGTAGTTCTCTATTGTGGCACATAGATCAAGAAGTACCATTTATTGTTGCTCACTGTTTAACAATTAGTCATTATACTATTGTTTCTTACATCATTTAAAAAAATGAACCATTTAATCTTACCAAATTATATTCCTGTTTACTAATGTAACACAGATTAAGAGTTGTGAAAGTACCAGCTTTTATTAGAGTACAGCCATGTTCCTAAGTAAACCTCCTAACAGAGAATGTATTCTCTGACAAAGGCCAAAACCAGGAGGTCCAATTAGTATCATATAGTAATTTCCAGTTTCTAAATTTGGATAACGTAGTATACAGTAGAGGAAATTCATCAGCTAAGCTTACAGTTACATTTTATATATATTGTTTAAACATGCTGTTATTTTTCTTTGCTGCTGTTTGCCTCCCAAACAGAAGGCCATCAGCCCCTCCTCTTTCCC
This sequence comes from Protopterus annectens, assembly GCF_019279795.1. Taxonomy (NCBI): domain Eukaryota; kingdom Metazoa; phylum Chordata; order Ceratodontiformes; family Protopteridae; genus Protopterus; species Protopterus annectens. Next base: position 1,393,629,465 of record NC_056731.1, read on the forward strand.
TGTATGTGACATCATGGCTACCAGTTCAAGTCAAAGCCAACCTGAAGAAGCCATCTTCTGGTCAAACATGGAGTACATTGCAATACCATAGCAATCAGAGAACAATAGTTGCTGCAGCCCCCCAACAAGCCATCTGGACTAGCATCCTAGAGGTCGCCCAGATCTGCTTCCTGACTCTGATCCTGCAGCTGCCTCTTCTCCTACTCTACCTAGGCCTTAGCTGGAAGATACCATTAATTTAGACAACTAATAATAATAATAATAATAATAATAATAGTTCAAATGTATATCCTCATTGATTGTCTACAGGGTACTTACATCTCAATATCCAAGTGTTATATATGACTACTATTTTCTAAACAGCATTTTGCAACCATGACTGTATTTGGTTTAAAATATGAAAGAGATGTCAAGCCTGAGTATTTAAGTCTGCCTGTTACCCATGTTTAAGAAACAAGCATAAAAGGAAATATGACACAAGCAAAAAAACATCAACAGAATCCCAGTGGAATAAGAATTATTTAACACTTTAAGAGACATGCATAAAATATCATGACTAATTTTAAAAAAAAGTGCATATTGCATGAAAGCTTGCTCTATTGCAAAGGACGTGTTTTAAAACTTTTCACATGGGCCTTTTCATTTATTAAAGGTTTAGTAGTCTGCTGCAATTCCTGAATTGTGTTTGCTTGTTTTAATCATTATCTGTGTCTGACCCAGATTTGTTCTTTTTGAGAGATGAACAGCAACAACATTTCTGTTTGTATTACTAAATATAACATATATATATATATATATATATATATATATATATATATATATATATATATATATATATATATATATATATATATATATATGTACATTCATCATTTTATTGAAATCATTAGCTTGTGTGCATAAAAATAAATACATGCAAACAATCCAATCTTACAAGAACTTAGAAGTATCACACAAACCATCACTGGTATATGATTAGTGAACTTTCACATAACTAACAAAATGTCTAGATCCCTTTAAAAGTTATTAAAACAACACCCTATCTCAAAAGAAAGATAGAATAGGTAAAAAATTTAAATACGTGTAATTCAACATTCCACTGTGACCTGTTTTAAACAATACTTTGTCATTTAGCTTAACATATATATGTAAACCTTGACTAGCCTGCCTCAGGGGGTAACAAACTAGAAATTTTAACACAAGTCACATTCTAGCCTTACCTGTCTAACCAGTCAGGCTACTAAATATAGCTCAGTTTAGACCAATAAAGTCACCAAGACCACTTATATTGATGACATACATTAATTCTACTGATCCATGTGAAATTCATCAGCAGTTGCTGATATTTAAAAAGCAAACATATTTCTTAGCTTATTCCAGTTCATTCAGGATCTTAGTTCCAGCTCTAGAGCACAGAAAATATCTGCTAAGGTTAATACAGTGGTTACCATAAAGGAAGTCCAACCTTTTTGGCTCAGGGGCCACCTACCACACTTGGCAAGGTTTGGGGGGCACATTACCATGTCTAGCATGTATCTACCCATTCAAAACAGTTTGTTGCAGGACATACCATGGGCCATATAAAATGCTTTGGTGTGCCAGAATGTGTCTCCTTAGAGCCACCTGTTGGACACCCTTGCATTTTGTGGATGCTTTGTTGGGCCAGATTGTGTCCCTAGGGCCACCTGTTGGACACCCTTCCATTTTGTGGATGCTTTGGTGGGCCAGATTGTGGCCCTAGGGCCACCTGTTGGACACCCTTCTATTGTGTGGTCAATACTTTTTAAATACTAATATTAACAACTCCAGTAATGATTTCTCATGACTCAGCATCCCTCCAGAGCCATCCTACCCTAATAAAAATTACATGGAGGTTAAGTGCATCTTCTCTGGCCAATCCTTGTCCTATAACTGTTTCAAGTTATCTTTAAGCTAAGATTATCCCAGACAGCTCCAGAAGACATAGATTTATTTATTTATGAGTGCCGTACAGGAGTGAGGGGAGAAGTGTTTATTTCTAAACAGCATGCCAGGTTCTTTGTGTGTTTTTTTTTAATATTCATTTGTATGTGTAGGTCAAATATAAGATTTTCATCTATTGCAACCCCTAAAAGTTTGTTGTGGGGAACTTCTTCTATTTCTGTGTTGTTTAAGGAGTAAATCTTGACTATGGGTTTGTCTGGGAGAATCTGGGAATAAAGCAGGGGAGCTTGGTCTTTTTTGGATTTAGTTAAAAGATAGGCATTAGTAAATAGGGTTTCAATAGATGAAAATGCTTCTTGGGTGAGTTGTTGAGGGTTTGATAGACTGCCTGAAGTGCAGATGATTGCAGAGTCATCTGCACATTGGATAAGTGTGCTTTGACGGGAAGACATATTTAGATTATTTACTAAGATAGTGAAGAGCAGAGGACTAAGAGTGGATCCTTAAGGGATGTCTGCATTAATGGGTAAGTAAGATGAAATGGAACCCTGCCATTTTACTGATTGCTGTGTGTTAAACAGGTGAACCATTGGAGAAAGTGAGGTGATACTCCAAGGGCAGAAAGTTGACAAAAGAGTTTATGTGAGACCATATCAAAAGCCTTATAAAGGTCAAGGAATACTAAAGAAGTAAGTTTACCTGAGTGTCTAGTTTTATTTATCAGTGTCCAAGAAGGATATTAAGGCAGTTGTAGTGCTGTGGCTAGGTCAAAAGCTATGTTGAGTAACGGTTAGTAATTTATTTGGTAGGAGAAAGTTTAGGAGTTGTTTATATACACATTTTCTAGAAGTTTTGAGAGGAGGCAAAATGGTTATGGGATAAAAGTGGAAGAAAGTTCAGCTGAGGTATCTTTTTTATGGAGTGGGATAACATGGGTCTTTTTCCATAAATTAGGTATGTGAGATTCAGAGACAGACCTGTTGATAAGGTTACTAATTGGATGAGCTATGGCCTCAGCAGCTAGTTTTAGGCATTCTGGGGAAGATTATCAGGGGAGGCAGAGAAGGATTTGAGTTTAAATAGAAGTTTTTTGTAAGCTGGTGGGTGTGGGTTGATGGGTAAAGGAGAGAGAGTTACTGAGCTTAATGAAAGATGAGGCTGGCATGGAAGAAGTGGAGGGAAAACAATTTTGTGTCTTGAAAGTAAAGTTCGGGAAGTTCTGGATGGAGTAGTAGGACATTTTTCTGAAAATTGTATTTAAGATGACTATGCAGTCATTAAAATAAGAATTGAAATCGCTTGCTGTTTGAGATGGGGTAATCAGGGCAGGAATTTAGGTCATTCTTTGTCCCTGGGTTGAATAGCTGATGGAAGACCAACATTTTGGGAGGGTTTTATTTGAGACTGGTTTGTAGGAGAGTATGTTGTTGTTGTTGTTTGTCTTTCGGCTTTTTCCCGGTAAGGGGTCGCCACAGCAGAACTCCGGTCCGCTAATGATTGGCAGTAGATTTTTACGAAACGTCGAGGTGCCAGCTCGACGCCCAACCTTCAACGAAGGAACACCCATTTACACATGCATGTCTTTCAAATGCTACCCAACCGCGGGGAGGACATGCAGACTCCACACAAAAGGCACTCCCAAGTCAAGCCGAGAATCGAACGGGAGAACCTCTTGCTGTGAGGTAACAATGCTACTGCCGTACCACCGCGGAAACCTATAATAATCATTTTTTTATCCCTAACTACTTGTTTTTCAACCTGGTTACAGAGTTGCTTGAAATGTTGCATATTTATGTTGGATTTATTCTTTTGACATTAAATACATGCTCTATATCTTTCATTCACATGGTGTTTACTTGACTTAGAGAGCCATGGGGCATTCTTGATTTTTATTCCCTTTGCACACTGAGTGGTTGAAGTATTCGGGATGTCTATAAATACTGTACTGAAGTAGTCTACTGCATCATATAGGGGTAGCGTTTTTTAACTGACTAGTCTAGTGCTTTTAGTGAGCTAATGAAAGACTGTTGACTGAATTTCATGAGGTTGCAGATGGGTTTAGATTTATGTTCTTTAATCATTTAAGGAGTAGTTCAGTGGGCATAAGCTGTTAGGGGGTCATTTACGGTATCTGGAAGTGTGCCAACTGTAGTATAATTACTTGAGTTGGAGACCATTATCCAGTCAAGTGTAGAACAATAGTTGCTAGTTTTATTATATATGACTGCAATGTTAATACGTTGCATGAACCCAGATAGGTTCAAGTTGGCTGTTGGAAAGTCAGAGAATAAGTTTTATCAGTCAATACTTATGTTGCCTCGAATGATTGTTTCATTGCTAATAGTATGAGACATCCAGGGTAATATTTCTTCAAGGACTGGAACGTTTTATATTATTGGGATATACCGCACTGTGTTGCATAAGCTTTTTGTATTGTTAAGTTTTAGGAAGGTAATAAGAATTTTGGTAGTGCTAAATTTTGGGATGATAAAGTGACATCCTGACCCCATGTGCAAAATTGGAAAAGGGGCTGAGGATGGATGGATAGATGTATTTGAGTAGGAAGTTGCAGTATAAGCATTAAAGAAGAGTAGGGCTATTCTGCCTGCTTTATTTTATATTCTAATAAGCCTTATTGTGCTACAGCCCGGAGGAAGAATTTCAGGATCATTTATATTAGGTTTAAGCCAAGTCTCAGTAGCTGCTAGGATGTCATGTGTTTAATTGGTTATCCAGGAGTAGAAGTCAGAAATTGCATTGTATAAGCTTTGAAAGTTTACTGTGATCAGGTTTAGGGTCTTAGTAGGGGTTGAGAGGTTGGGAGGTTGGAATGTGCCTGGATTTGGATTGATATAGGAGAAATACTGTGTCTTTGTGATGGCAGTCCCAGAAATTATGGCTAACACCTTCATTTTTAGTTGTTAGAAAGTTATTTGTGGGCTAATCTGGGCTTAGACTAGAGGAGGGGCTTAGGTGAAATAAATTCGGGATGCTGAGGAGTAGTGATTCATCACTGTGACAAAGCAAAAATTCCCTGAGGCTGCAAGAGTACAATAATTTTTTTCTTACATTTATTTCATTGAATTGCACTTCTTAACACTTATAATTGTGCTATACAGCTAATCTACTACATTCCGCACTGTTATAAAGCTTTTTTACTGTTTCACTGCAGTTTTGCACTGTTTATACTGTTTTAACTGTATTTTCATTGCTAGATAATGTTTCATTACTGTAATTGCATTTTTACTGAATTACTAAACTGTAAGCTGCTTTTTCATACTGAGAGTTTTATTTTCTGTTTGTAACTGCTCTATCTGTGCTTTTCTGTGCCTTTTCGAGGTTTCTGTCTTCTAGTCAGGTAGCATAGTCTGGATAGAGGCCTGTTGTATCCAGGCCTGGTTGTTTTGCTTGTTGAGTTTCCTGTTTCTGGCAGCCATCTTCTGCTGTAGTGTCTTGTCTTCACTGTTAGTGTCTTGTCTTTGCTGTTAGTGAGAGTAACAGGGTTGCCTGACCTTCTTTAGCATGAGTGATTGGTTGAAAGAGCAGGGGCTAGCAGGATTGGTTAGTAATTTGAGCTTCTAGATTCTTCCATCTTTTCTGGTATTTATACCTTATGTTTGCAGGGTGTTGCACTTGTTTGCTTATTGTGCACTACCACTGCGCAGCTTTAACCCATTGCGAGGTATCTCGGTTGCATTTTTCCCCTTACCAGCACTCCTGTGTAACTGATGCCCTCCCTTGCAACTACTGTGATTTTATCCATCCCTACTCACACCTACAGGTACTCTACTCTGATAGTACCCACTCTACCATCCTTTACTCCTCTTCCACAGATTCTGACAACCATCGCTGGGCAATTTCCTGTGGTTTCTCCTGCTAGTCATGTTGATATGGGCATCCTGAGACAATGTAGCAACTGCCTCATGTACATGGACAACCTCTCTTCTTCTACCACCTAAAAACACAATATGTGAGACACGCAATTACATTAAGAACTTAGAACCCTTGCTATCTCAATCACAAGCCAGTACATCTGGCACTGAGAAGGTTGTCTGCACAAACACCACAAACACCACACCTCTAACACCACACACACCTGTACAGTATATTCCTACATATGTGGAGGTTCTCAACAAAAACATACCTAAACAAAAAAGACCTCCGAGGCAAAAGCACACATGCACATCACAACCCACCACACCAAGCACCACACATAGTACACATGCCTGTGTCTCACAGCCTCGAAGGCCCATCCACAAACCCAACATACTAATCATGGGAGACTGTATCATGAGACACACAGATGTACCCCTCACTAGGCTAGACAAGGGGAACGTCACGGTAAGTTGCTTGTCAGGTGCTAGAATCTGCCTTATCACTCGCGCACTCAAGTCTCTCAACAATAGGTACTGTTATGACTCTGTCATAGTCCATGTTGGTGTGAATGACTTGAGATGTACCTCTCTGGACTATATGAAGAGAGATTTGACTGAGCTCGCTGAATATGTGTCCCAGGCAGGTCTGTCCCTAGCCTTCAGCAGCATCCTACCATCACCCAGAATGATGCCTCAGTTTGTTTGTGTCTTTTGGCTTTTCCCGGTTTGGGGTCGCCACAGCAGAACTCCGGTCCGCTAATGATTGGTAGTTGATTTTTACACGCCGAGTTACCAGCACTGACACACAACCTTCAACGAAGGTACGCCCATTCACGCATGTCTCCACGCAGAAGACGCTCTAGCTGTGAATCGAACCGGACAGCATCTTACTGTGAGGTGACAACGCTACCGCAGCACCACCACCGCAGACTCAGAATGATGCCTCAGTACAAACAGAAAATGATTGACTTTAACAATTGTATATAAACCACCAACAAATGGAAAATCGATGCAAAGCTACACACACCTCCAGACCAGCAAGTCACAAAAAGTAGTTGCAATCTTTTATTAAAAAACAAACAAACACAGTAAGATCCTCTAAGAGGCTCTTGCCTCCCCCATAGTGCCTTTTTTAGGCAAAGCCTTGAGGACAAAATTATCAACATGAAAAATTCTTCTAAATTAAATTTGAAGGTCATGCTGCTAAATGCTAGGAGTCTTAACATGAAACTGCACTCATTGCAAGCATTCCTCACCCTGGAAGATGCTGACATTTTTGCAGTCACTGAAACCTGGTTCAACACTGCAGGGAGCACCCCAGCCTTACCAGGTTACTTGTCTTATCATACTTTCAGACCCAAAACAGAGGGCTACAATGCCAAAGAAGGTGGGGTTTCAATATTTATCAAAGACATACACACCTCCAGGCTGGTCAAACAGTATGATGCACAGGAGACATTCCAGGTGCGGTTAACTATTAACAAAACACCTATTCAAATCATAGCTTGCTACAGACCCCCAACCATTACTCAGGAGGCCCACTCCACCTATCTGGACTTACTTGAATCCATCAAGATTCAACCCTCTACCCTGATCCTGGGCAACTTTAATTACTCAACCATAGAGAGAAGACCTATTATAGCTCAAACACAAATGCTTAGAGATTTCTCAACTTCGTCAATACCAATGCATTGGATCAGCTGGTCGACACCCCCACAAGAGGTGAAAATATCCTGGACCTAGTAATAACCAACATGAGTAGTCACTGTAGCATCCCTACAGTGTTATCCTCCTTGGTAAGATCCAAGCATAAAGCAATCACTTTTAAAGTTACCATCTCCCCTGACCCCCCCTCCCCGCCAGGGTCAAACAAAAAAAAATTTCCAAAGCTGGCTACAACCTCCTGAGAGCAGGTATAAGCAGGTTCACAACCACCATCCACTCAGTTGAATCAAGCACTAATGTCCAAGCCTACACCAAAATACTATATGAGCACCTATATAGCTGCATGGACTCAGCAATGCCTGACAGGACCAAATCATCTTCCACAAGAAAGAGTAAACCTGTCTGCTGGACAGCAGCAATAAATAGACTCTATAATAAAAGGAAAAAAATTGCTGTCCCAAGTTGGAAGCAATCTCTCCTTTGTCTGAACAAGCAAATAAGGTCACTGGTAAAATCCTCTAAGGCTAACTTTGAGTCCAGATTGGTCACATCCACTAAGGACAATCACAAGGCCTTCTTCGTATACATCTGCAGTCTCAATGATAACTCCCATATCTGCTCTGAATTGTTGGTCAAGAATAACACATACACAAATACCATAGATATAGCCAACTGGCTGGCAGGCAAGTTCAGTGAAAACTTCACCCCCTGTCCCCCCATCAGTAAACCAGGACATCCCCAGTACCTGCCCACCTCCCCTCATCACCAGGGAGCAGGTTATGAATGCCCTCTCAAAGGCAAAATATACAGCCTCCATGGGACCTGACAACATCCCTGGCTGTGTTCCACATGAACGCAGGCAAGACTGCTTAGCACCACTAGGCACCCTATTCAACCAAAGCCTATGCAAAGGCTTCATCCCAGCAGAATGAAGGACAGCCACTGTCATCCATCTGCGCAAAGGTGGAGCATCCACTGACCCAGGTAATAATATCCCAATCAGCCTAACTAGCCTGATCTGCAAGCCCATGGAATACATTATCATGTACCTTATAAACATGGACATTGACAACCTCCAAATGCTTGATCCAACACAGTTTGGTTTTGTCAAAGGGAGATCATGCCTGTTAAACTTGGTCACCTTCTTCGAAACAGTCACCAAAGCCATGGATGAGGGCAAGACAGTGCACACTGCCTACCTTGACCTAGCCAAAGCCTTCGACAATATTCCCCACTCGGGCATAATAGATAAACTCTCCCAGCTAGGCATCAACCCATATGTTACCAGATGGGCAGCTAACTGGCTCACTGATAGATCCCACTCAATCAAAATAGGGGAAGCCACCTCTAGTAGTAGACCCGTAACAAGCAGCATACCACAAGGATTGGTCTTGGGGCCACTATTGTTTGGGATATACTTTTCTGAGGTACAAGCCAAAACCAGTGGTCTGTGGCTGACCAAGTTTGCAGATGACTGCAAGCTGGGCACTGTCATAAATTCCCCTAGTGATGTGAACATCCTCCAAGAGGGCCTTAACCAAACTAATGACTGGTGCCAGAAGCATGGCCTCAAACTGAATGCCAAGAAATGCATCATTATCCCCTTTGGGGAAAATGGTGTCCTCACTAATTATTACTTTAATAACAATGTACTAAGCATGTAATCAGTCGTGAGGAACTTGGGCACCCAGGTTGATAGCAACCTGACTTTTGACCATGTTGCCTCCGTTGTATGAAGGCTTTCTACATGGCCCACCTCATATGTAAGGGTATTTCATCCAGGAACAAGGAGGTCATAACATCCCTGTACTCCTCCCTTATCAGACCCATTATGGAGTACAATTCCCCCTTCTGCATGTACCTTGCCAAGCACATGCAGCAGTTGGAGACTGCAGAGGTTCCTGACCAGGAAAATCCAGGGTCTCAAACACCTATCCTATACAGATAGGCTAAAAGCCCTGTCCCTCTACTCAGAGGTGACCTGTGTCTGGCATACAAGGCCATCTCAGACTCAGCCTTGATGGAGTTGCGGGATATCCGTAAGTCAAACTCCACTCGTGCAGCCCACACACAAGCTCTCAACCTGGTCTGTGACATTAATAGAACTTGGTGGGATAGATTTGTGCCCAAAACCTCCCCCATCTGTGGAACAGACTTCCTCTCCATGTCAAGCAGAGTAACTCACAAGCCCTCTTTAAGAGGAACCTGGATGACTGGATGGGAAACAGAAAATATACCCCTGGGATTCCACCTGTGTCCCTGCTGGACAAGGAAAACAGGTGCTGATTTGTGGGAACATGGGTGAAATTCTTGGCTAGGCTTATAAGGGCCTCCAGGCCAATAGCCTAGTACCGTCCTATGAACCTATGAACCTATATCATAGAAACTGTCAGCAAAAGTATCAGAAGCCATGGGGAGGTTAACAGTTGAGGCATATCTAGTTAAAGTAATGATTGACAGAGATATGTTGAGAATGAGAAGTAGTATAAATAAGGTAAGGCTAGAGGGAAGCAGCATGATTTATGTGAGAGATTATATTAGATGCAGGAAGTAAGTAGTGGGGTTAATAATATTAGATGGTAACAGTCAGAAGAGTATTTTATTACGTGTAGCTTATGGAAAAGGGAAAAGGGTGGAGGGAGGAAATGGGTGGGTGTATTTAATTGGTTAAAGAGTTTTGAGAGATGATTGGAGAAGGAATTATTGGTTCATAGGTTCATAGTTGTGTACTAGGCTAATGGCCCTGGAGCCTTTACAAGCCTAGCCCATAGGATTACCCTGGCATCGTGCCACCCGACCTTAGTTCCCAGTGCCTCTGTCGAGTAGAGCTACTGGAGTGATCCCTGGGATGAATTTTCTATTTCCCATCCACTCATCAAGATTTCTCTTGAAGAGGGCCAGTGAGGTGCTCTGCTTGACATGTATGGGAAGTCCATTCCATAGCATGGGCAGTCTCTGGGTTATGAACCTATCCCTCCAGCATATTCTGTTGATTGTGGTAATGAGGTTGAGGTCTCTGGAGCGTGTGGTGCAGAGGGATTGGGATTTCTTTAGATATAGCATTTCTAACAGAGCTGGGTCAGACATGGCTTTGTAAGTCAAGCAGCCATTGCCTCTAAGTAGGCGATATGAGACAGAGAATAGTTGGAGTTTTCTGAGTCTGTCCATATAGGACAAATGTTTAAGGCCTAGTATCCTCTTTGTGAGGTACCTTTGCGGCCTCTCCAGTTGTTGCAAGTGTTTAGTGAGGAACATGTTAAATGGGGCATTGTACTCGACAACTGGCCTAATGAAGGAAATGTGGAGGGAGACAATGACCTCTTTCTTCCTGGATGCAAAACCCTTAGTAATGAGATATGCCACATAGAAGGACTTTCTGACCACAGTGGCAATGTGGTGGTCAAAAGAGAGGTTGCTGTCAACCTGTTTTCCCAGATTTCTTATAACACCTTCTGTTTTCAGTGGACTACAATCGATGTGGTAATTCATGGGAACTGGGTTTTTCCCAAAGGAGATGACGACACATTTTTTGGCATTGAGCATAAGGCTATGGTTCTGACACCAGTCATTGGTCTCAGTGAGGCCTTTCTGTAGGATGTCAACATCACTTGGGGAGTTAATAATAGCTTCCAACTTGCAATCATCTGCGAACATTGTCAGCCAGAGTCCCCTTGTGTTGGCCTGGACTTCAGAGAAGTAGATACCAAACAGGAGAGGACCCAGGACTGAACCCTGTGGGACTCCACTCATGATTGGTCAGCAGTCTGAGTTGGAGTCAGCTACTATCACACTGTGGGTTCTACCTGTGTGCCAGTTTGCAACCCACCTAGTGATATAGGGGTTGATGTCTATCTTAGTGAGTTTTTCTATGATTCCTGAGTGGGGAATGTTATCAAAGGCCTTGGGCAGATCAAGGTAAGCTGTATGAACCACCTTGCCTTCATCCACAGCTCTGGTGACTGACTCAAAGAAGTTGGCCAAGTTGAGTAGGCATGATCTACACTTCACAAAACCAAAGTGTGCAGGATCCAGAGTTTGGAGATTCCTTTTATCCTTGTTTACTAGGTCCATAATGATGCATTCCATAGTTTTGCATATCAGACTCATCAGGCTAATGGGGTGACAGTTCCAAGGGTCTGTAGTCATTCCTTCTTTGTGGAGAGGGATGACTATAGCAGTGCGCCATTTGGTAGAGACAAAGCCCGAGGTGAGGCTGTGATTGAACAGGGCACACAGGTGAGGTGCCAGTTCACTCTGTAGTTCATGTAGAACACAGCTAGGGATATTGTCAGGTCCCATAGAAGCTGGATTCCTGGCCTTGGACAGTGCTGTTTTAACCTGCGCAGCAGTAACACTGGGTGGCAATCTACTGGTATTGTGACTGGTCCTTCGGGGGAGGGGGGAGAGGGGTAAAGTTGGCACTGAATCTGTCGGCCAGTTTATTGGCAATATCTGTTGGCTCAGTATAGGAGGTACCATTGTGCAGTAGCTCAGAGCAAATCTGGGTATTGCCGTGGAGATTCTTTACATAACTATATAAGGCCTTGTGGTTGTCTTTACTATCTGCTGCAATTCTGTTTTCATAGCTAGCTTTAGAGGATTTGATGAGGGATCTCAGCTTTTGTTGAAGCTGATAAGGGAGTTTTTCCAGTGTTGGGACTTTATGTTATTCCACTTCAGTTTCCACCTCCTGTTGTAGAGTTTGTTTAAGGCAGGGGACCACCAGATTGGCTTCCTTTTTTTGGAGGAGAGCATCTTGGTTCTATTGGGTATGGCAAGATCCATGCATTTGTGTACGTGTTCGTACAGTGCATTGGTGTATGACTCGGTGGTCATGCAACTATTCTCCATTTGCATGGGTGCCCTGAAGTTAGCCACCTCTGTTTTTAGGAGCCCAAAGTTAGCTTTGGAGAAGTTTTTCATGGTGGTTACCTTTGTGGGGGGGGGGGGGGATTTCCAAGGTGATTAGTTTGTGGTCGAATCTAACCAGGGAGGAGTTGACTATTGGTGTACAGCAACCGGCACCCATGTTAGTAATGACCAGGTCAAGGATGTTGCTGCCTCTTGTGGGGGTAAGAACAAGCTGGTCCAGGGCATTGGAATTAAAGAATTCCAGGAAACGTTGGGCAAGTGTATTGGTACATGAGTAGTTTTCCCACTTAATGGAGGGGTAGTTGAAGTCACCCAGTATGAGAGTGTTAGTTTGGACCCTAATATTCTCAAGGGTGCTTATGAATGTGGAGTGTGTGTCTTGGGACATGGTTGGGGACCTATAGTAGGCTACGACCTGAATCACTGTCTTACTCAATGTTAGCTGCACCTGAAGTATTTCAGATGCGTTATGTTGGGCAACCAGTCTGGAGGTGTGTGTATCCTTTATAAATATGGAAACACCACTGCCTTTGGAGCTTTGGTTCAGGTTCTGGGGCCGAAAGGTGTGGAATTGGTTATAGCCCGGTAGTGCAGGGGTGCTTTTTGCTGCCTTGAACCAGGTCTTTGTTATGGCACAAATGTCGATGTTCCCCATTTTAAGGAGTACTTTAAGCAAGTGCATTTTGAGATTTAGACTTCTAGCGTAGAGCAGCATGACCCTCAGACTGCATTTGTTTGTAGCTGTTATGGTGGTAATTTGGTCTTTGGAACACTGCCTATAAAAGGCACTGTAAGGGTGGCAAGAGCCTTAGCCAGTATCCGAAAGCCCAGAGGTGACAGATGCAGGCCATCTCTGGCAAAGCATCGAGATCTGTCAATGATGTCATTCCAGGCAGACAGATACTGGATCCCCTTAAATTGACACCAGAAACTTAGCCAATTGTTGAAATCAATCATTTTCTGCTTGTACTGTGGTATCATTCTGGGTGATGGTAGGATGCTGCTCAGGGCTAGGGTCATACCTGCCTGGGCTACATAATCCTCCATGTCTCTTTTCATGTAGTCCAGGGAGGTATGTCACAGGTAATTCACATCCACATGTACAATAACAGATTCATATTTGTACCTGCTGTTGAGGGACCTGAGTGCATGCATTATGTGGCGGATCCTGGTGCCTGACAGGCAGTTGACTGTTACTTTCTCCTTATTCAACCTAGTGAGTGGGACATCAGTGTGCCTCACTATTGAGTCACCTATGACTAGTGTGTTGGGCATGCTGTTTTGCCTTAGGGGCTTTGGTTGAGTGGAACACTGTTTAGGAGAGTTATGTGTCTTGTGATTAGTGTTGTGTTGTGGTGGTTGAGTGCATTTCTGTCTTGGAGGTCTCTGCTGTTTGGGTAGATTTTTATTGAGATCCTCCGCGAAGGTGGGTGTGTAGTTTGTTTGTTTTTATGTGAAGGCAGTGCTGGTGTGTGTTCTGGTGGGCAATGTATTCCATGTGATGTGGTGCAAGTGTTGACCTTCACCTCTTGACCAGCTATTCCGGTCTTAGCTGGAGAGTGCGTGGCTTCCAGTTTGGATATATAAGTGCATCTCTCACAAGTCTGAGTGTTGGTAGGTAAGAGGAGGGGGTTGTCAGTGTACATGAGGCAGTTGCTACATTGCCTCAGGATGCCCAAGTTCACCAGTTTAATAGGAGAAAGCACAGGGAACTGACCTTTAGACATGCATGGATGGGTGGGCATTAATAATAGGTACTGGAGCTGTTTCCTTGTAGAATGTTTAGTGCTGGTAGCACTTGTGTGCTACAATAATTGCTACAAGAAGTCTTGTAAAGTGCAAGACTAATAAGCTAGTAAAAATGCAGGAAAGGCTAGAACTAGCAGATCTAAGGAAAAAATTGAAGAGCAGACTTTGGCACCGCCCAGAAGCTTATAAACAGTCCTGGATACAGAAAATCTGTATCTGGACTAGATTAGTTACAGGAAAGGCGGGAAGCAAGTGCAAGTGCAGGCTTATAAACTAGAAAGTTGAAAGAGATGGAAAAACTGCCCAAACGGCCACTAAGTTACAATTTCTAGGCCAGAAACCACTCCTTTTGTGGTAGATAGGCTACCTAGTGCTTATCACTCCCACCGATAAGTTGGAAGGCTTCCCTCCGACACAGAAAGGCTTGGGGGACTCAGTTGCTTACATACAGTCCTGAATACAGCAAATCTGTATCTGGACTAGACTAGTTACAGGAAAGATGGGAAAAGCGCAAACATGGGATTTTAAACCAGAAAGTTGAAAGAGATGGATAAACTGCCCAAACAGCCAATAAACTACAATTTCTGGGCCAGAAACCACTCCCTCATGCTTACCACTCCCACTGATAAGCTAGAAAGCTTCCCTCCAACACAGAAAGGCTTGGGGGGGCTCAGAAGCTTACAAACTGTCCTGGATACAGCAAATCTGTGTCCAGACTACACTAGTTACAGGAAAGGTGGGAAACAAGCACAATCACAGGCTTTTAAACCAGAAGACAGAAAGAGGTGGAAAAACTGCCCAAACAGCCAATAAACTACAATTTATGCGCCATAAACCACTCTTCCTGTAGTAGATAGGCTACCTAGTGCTTACCACTCCCACTGATAAGCTAGAAAGCTTCCCTCCAACACAGAAAGGCTTGGGGGCTCAGATGTTTGCAAACAGTCCTGGATACAGCAAATCTGTATCTGGACTACACTGGTTACAGGAAAGGCAGGAAACAAACTAAGAATTAATTTTTTTTTTTTGGACTGAAGGTTTAAGTGGAGATGATGTGGGAATAGGTGAGAACTGGTGCTATGGTAAGGGAGCAGAGTGAGCCTGAAGGAAGCAAGAGTGAATGGGCCATACACCAAAGGAGGGACTAAGATTTCCACTCTACAAACACAATCAGTTGGGTAAACATTATATTTTTTCCTGTTCTACTGACTGCAGTTTTATGTGAGGAAAAGAGAAGTTGACTTATTCAACACACTTTTTGGAAACCTGCAACAGAGTACAAAATGAAGTATGTGTTTTCGTTTTTGTTTTTTCTTATTTTCTTTTCCTTAAGTTTATCACAGAGTATAAGTTAGTAGTTTGAAAGACAGAACAGTGGAAAGCACAATAGATAAGTGAAGGCAGATAGATAAGGGTACTAGGATGAATTGGAGAGATGGCAGCAGTAGAGTGTGGAACAGGCAAACAGGCAATTATAGAGCATGTTTAGTGAGAGTTTGGGGTGGGACGTCTTCTGGCAGAATGTGTGATTCAAGGTAGCAAAGCTAACTGGTAACTAGCAGGAGTTATTAAGTCTTACAACTAAGCTAATTTCTTCTTTTAAATAAGCTATGTAGTAATCTTGGTTGTAAATTTATGCACTTAGCATCTACATAAACTGCAGATTTAGGTCATGGTGCCCTTCTTAACTGAGAGAAGACATTTGTCTTTGGCTTTAAATTTCAAGTTCTAGCCAAAATTCCTAAGACTGTGGAATGAGCAGTGTCATTCATGGGGGCTAGAACAGACCACAGATACAGGTTAAGGTGCCCTTCTTAGCTGGGAGAAGACACTTGACTTTAGCTTTAAATTTCAAGTTCCAGCAGAAATTCCTCAGACCGTGGAGTGAGTAATGTCATTCAGGGGAACTAGGATAGCACACGTCACTCTAACCAGAGAACAACTAAATGCACAATTAGGCACAGGCTCACTCAAACACCTTCAATATCTAGAAGCTGTCACCAAAACACTCTAGTTAGTTTTGCTGGAATATAAAAATACTTTCATTGCCACTTCCTGACAAATATCCTGAATCACTGAAATTTGATTGCATATTTCAGTAGCGTCCATAATTGTTAATAACCTTTTGATTAATGTTAATTTGCAAATGCATCTCCTGGATTATCCTCAGTGGGTCATATGTATTTGAAGGTCTTTCTAACATTTGCTTAAGTGGGAACAAGACCTTATGCAGTGTTTTGTTTTCACAAGGATGATTTCCCAACCGGGGTGTTGATCAGCTGGGTAATCTACTTCTTGTCACAGAGCTCATGTAGCTAAAAGAACTTATATCTATTATTTATCTATTTATGCATTTGTTGACCAAACCTATATCTATTCCTGCTGTTTATCCCAAAGTAAATTAAAAACGTCCTCAGAGATAATGATGCTGATCTCCTGCCGTACCTCCTTCTCAGTATATTCCCAGGAATTCAAGGACAGCTTTGTTCATAGCCAAGTACTAATACCGGTTATGTTTTCTCCTGTGTAACATATTCTTTATAAGGATTGTTGAACATAATCAAGTAAGCTTATAAGGCAAAAGGTAGCAAATGTAAAACCTCCAACACAGCTTTCCATAGTGTTTAAAATAAAGACAGAATTTCAACTAAGGTCTTGTTATTGCTATGCAAAGAATTTTTGATGAAACACATGTTCAAATACAAACATACTGTCAGAGACCACAAACAACCCTGGTAGACTCAACATCCCTTTACGTTCTTTGGACATACTAGGTTGTACATAGACATGTGACATCCTTGGCTTTTAGTACTAGCAGTCCCAATGGCCACAACATAGCCCCCACTTCTAATTCCATATTCATCTTGGGGCAAAAATTAACAAAAAAGGTTTCAGACTTTCCCAGAACATGTCAAACCAAACATGTCTGTGATTGTAGTCAAAGGAAAGAAATGACATCATATCCAAAGTAGTTTATGGATGCTGCTTCTACATCAGACACAGGCGGTATAAGGCAAAGAATCGTCTTTTTTTCTGCTTTTTTGCTTCTCTGTTCTGTCAAGCACCTGCACTACCAGCACAAAATTGAAATGGTTAATGAGATCAGGGTGGGATGAGCACCTGGGCAGCAATCTTTTTTTTTTCACTGGCTCAGTACATTCCCTATGCACTTCCAGTAGTGCTTAAGGGGTGGACATACAGTGGCATGCATTCAGGGATGTCATCCAGTTTTGTAAGTGACATAAATCTATAAATGACTCTGCCCTTTAGAAGTCTTCTGGTCTCCACCAGGGGACAACACCAGCATGTCCACCTCTGAGACACACATTCCACCACTCCCTCCCACTAAGAGACAAATGGGTACCACTCCATCATTCCAGTCCCATACCCTGACTGCTATATGACTGAGTCATCTCATTATAGTTGGGTTTCATCCCTTTACACCATCGAGAATATTAGCAGGGCAAATTCTGATGGTAAACTAACAAAATGATGGCAGCTTTTGGAGAAGGACCGTGACTGCAATTTGCAACACTTTGATGTATGATACCACCACTTATGCATGGGATCTCATCACTTAAGGAAGTGTCATCCCCAAGGTGACCATTCATCCATTTTGATATAAGGCATAGACTATGCAATTCCTATCTTTTTATACAGTTAAACCACTTTTAATCCCTGAAACACACCTGTCAGACATATCATGCTCATTCTGTGTTCTTTAAAATATTGTAGTATCATCACAGAAGTGAGAGACTGAAGGAGAGAGAGAGAGGGTAGATAAGTTGGACAGAATGAAAAAGGTAACCTTAATGGAGATTTGAATCTGCTATGAGCAGATACCAAAAGGTTAAAATTCTGGACGTCATCCTAACTAAGGCAGCGAGGGCATGGATGTTCACTTGAAGCTGCCATTAGCCAAGAGTGATCATGCCACTGTCTGGTTTGAGTGGATGAAGGGCAAAAATACAAAAAATAAAATGATGATGTGTGAATTTATGGGGATCAATTATGCTGAGCTGGGAAGACGGTCAAGAATTAGTTAGGGTCTGTCAGCAAACTGAATGAATAAATGAACTATAACAATGAGTCAGGAATGGAGTTCTCAGAGTTATGGGAAATGATAAAGGCAAGAGACAAAAAGAAAAAAAGGAGAAGGGCAGTATGACTAGCAAGAAATGAAGCTAGCAATTAGACAAAAAGAAAGGGCATACAAGACATGGAAAGGATGAGAGGAAAGGGTGAGGCACAGTACAGAGAGACTAGCATAAAGGCAATAAAAGAGCAGATGACAGTAAGCAATGAAGCTAAAAGGGAGTTGGTAGAAGGGGTCAGGAAGGTAAACAAAGACTTTTTAGCATAAAGCAGAAAGGAGGGATTAAACAACGGGAGGTATATTATGGAAGACTGGTAAAAAACAGAGGCACTGAATAAATACTTTGCATTAAGTCTTCACAAAGAAAAGCAAGGAGAGGGTATCTTGCTGGGAGAGAGGTAGGTCAGAGTGTGGACAGTAGTTGATAGATACTAGGATATAGATGGAAGAGCTAGAACAGGAACTGGCTGTCCCTAGACAACATAAACCAAAAAGCCCAGATGGGCTACCTCCCAGGGTGCTGTAGAATTTGGTCAATGTGCAGGATATCCCATGACAGATACTGTTAACAGATCATTGGTCAGTGAAGAAACGTCTCAGCAATGGACAAAAACACAAGAGTTTCTTCTAGAAAAGGGACAAACTAAAACAATAAGTAAGAAGGTCACTGAAAAACTAATCAGTAAAAACAAAATGAAAACTCCAGCAAAGCTAGAGCTTCCACTGAGTGACCTCCTCAACCTCTTGTATCAGAGGCATATGGGATATATGCAAATGATCCTTATGAGCATCAGGTGTTTCAGCTAATTGGCAATTCTGAATGTCCATGACTTGCTTCATTGTTTTACTAGACAATTTCAGACCAATAAAGCCAAATCCCACTAGCTGTGGGTATGCATATTTCACCCTTGTTATGACCTCTTCAGCACAGCACAAGCAGAGTGTTTGACTAAGCATTAGAAACACAGGGCTGTTATACCCAGCTGATGTCAGTTATCATTAGGGTCACTGAAAAAATATCTCAAACAACAAACTAAAACAATAAGTAAGAAGGTTACTGAAAAAACAATCAGTAAAAACAAAATGAAAACTCCAGCAAAGCTAGAACTTCCACTAAGTGACCTCCCTAACCTCTTGTATCAGAGGCACATGGGATATATGCAAATTATCCTTCTAGAAATTCTAGAAAAGGGACAGGAAAAATCAAGGAAACTATAAGCTTATTATCCTCACAGCATTGACAAGGAAAGTCATCTGGAAAATCCTGAGGTGAAAGTTTACTGCTTTCCTACAGGACAATCTTTTTTGGAACAGCAACCTAAATGGATTTATGGCTGGAAGATGCTGTCATTCAAACCTGATCCATTTTCATTAGTTATAGTATAACAGGACAGAGAAGTAGCAGTAGATGTAGCATTTGTGGGCTTCAATAAGGCAAGTGACTATGTCAAACAAGCAGGTAAACTGGAACAGCTGGGGATAGGACCAAGGCTGAAGATTTGGATTGCTGCATGGTTTACTGGTGAAATACAGGACTGTGGTGAAAGAGACAATGTACAGTACTGCAGGGATTAGGGCTGGGTCCAGTACTCTTCTATGTTGATGTCATATACAGCTGAGAGAACAGACATCAGAATCTATCTATTTACTGATAGCACAAAGGTGCAGTAGTGAACGACGAAGAAAGAGTTTAAGGAAGCATTTAAAAAGACTGAAAAAGTGATAGACAGGAGTACATTCAGATTCAATGCAAACAAATGCCAGGTTCTGCATCTGGGTCACAACAACTCTGGTGTAGCTTTTCAGCTAATGACAGCAGAACTGACTGGAGAAGAGCAGGTAAAAGATATGAGAATGTTGACCACACTTGAAATGGACTACAAGAAGCAGCGTGAGAAAGCAGTGGTAGTAACAATAATCAGAATGCTCTGCTAGGGTGCCTCAGGGAAGTAACCCCAGAAGTAAACAAGTGAGGATCCCCCTCTTTCAGACTCTTGCCAAGCCATTCCCTGAGTACCATATGCTGTTCTGAAGGACATGCAAAATAAGGGATGTCAGGCTGTTGGAAGGAGTCCAAGGAAAAGCCACCAGCAAGGTGCATGGGATGGAAGAAGAAGGATACGTCCAGAGACTACAAGAGCTGGAGCTCTTCTTACTAGATACCAGCAGAGAGGCAGATAAAGAGCTGAAGATGATAAAGCTACACAAGGTTATATCAAGCAGATGTGAATTGTTCATCTTAGACAGGAAGTATATGGTATATAATGTGAGGAGGAGAGGGAACGTGGAGTAAATTGTTGGAACTGGCTGATCACTGTATCTCTGGAAGCATTCCTTTATAAAGAAGCTGTGGAACTGTGTAAAGGGCTGCCAGAATGAATAGTGGCTAAGGAATTCACAGAGGCATTTTAGATGTATGGGACAGGAAGATAAAAACTACAGGGGACTAGGGATGGGGGAACTAGAATTTTAAATGCACTTAAACGGTTGACTAGTTTGGCTTATTGTCTCCTTCTGTTGTCAAGCAAATATAAGAAATGTAATATAAAGTTTCTCACATTTTCCATGCCTACTAAGACTTGTTCAATTGTGTTTTTGAATATTTTAGCTGCCTTTATGAAGCTCTGTCTGACATTAACCTGATCTCAAGATTAATTTTGCTGAATATCTGGCCTAGATGGCCCAAATTCTCTTAGATAGCAGGGTAATGAAGGATTCAGCCCAACAGCAATGGGCATAAGTGGCCAGTGGCAGAATGTCCATTATATGAGATGGTGGAGGCAGATTTTCATTGCAAAAGCTCCCTCTGTGGGAGTGCCACGTACTGCAGTTTCCACAACCTGGAACTCTGAGACTATGAGCCTGCCATGAAATGTGGATGCCCTCTAGCTCAAGATAATAAGTGTGCAGAAATGTTAACATAATGCAAACCATTTCCTAACCCTCACTAGATGATAGTCATAGTCCCTGCATTTTATTTGGATTCAAGATAATCTCTAAGCATTGACTTCATAAAGGGTATATGTGTGCCTTTGCTGCCATAGTACAATTGTTTTTAATCTTGTGTCTTCTGAGATATTATTGGAAGTAATTTCATCTTGAAAGGACACTATTTTGGACCAAGAGGCACTTGCTTATTGCCATTTCAAATTATGGCAAGAAGACTGGATAAGATACTTGAGCACACAAGTACACCAAGCCTCTGTTAAGAATAATGATCAGGGAAGAGTCTTTCAACTTTCCTGGTTACAAGTTATTTTGCAAATAGGACATCTATCTTTTCTATTAAATGAGTCTGAGATTATGTAGAATGCGTAATTCATTTCACATGTCAGCATCTGTGTTTCCATGATTGGATTATGAAGATAAAATCATTGTATGAGAATGTGTTATTTCAAGCAACAGCAGTTTGAGACAAGCATACAACCGAAGCAAGTCATATGGAGAAACACAGAATAAGGTAGTTTTGTACAATACAGCAGTATTGCTCTTTGAACTAGGAATGATTAACTGTTTTTTTTCTCTCCTCACTGAACCTGGACCACTCCAGTATAAAATATAAACACAAAATTAAACAGGTTCAGGAGGAAACCACTATACCAGCTATGCTATTTACATGAGATGTAATGACCAAGGAGTAGGTGTACAAGCTATTTGCAGAAAGAAGAAACTCCTCCCTCTTATTAATCAAAGGGCAACTGTCCCTCCCACCTACACTGGGAGTTAAAAAAATCACCTAATTCAACTAGTTCAAGTGGTTGACAAATATGTCACCTGTTCCATATTCTATAAAATGAACCAGAATCAAACAACAGTTCACCTAAATGCACCAATTTCCTCCATTAAACATGAATTTAAAAGGAATAGTTAGTGTACTTATTTGGAAACAGATTAAATATGTAAGCAGAAATATAATGATGCAAATAAGGGAATAAGAAGTATAGCTGATATCACTGGACTATAATGACAATGGCGCTTATATGATAAAGCACCTCAGAAACATTCGTGGAGATGTAAACTGAGAGCAGTGAGCTCTGATACGTTGGGGTGAAGTAAGAACGCATAAATACTGGGAAAATGAAAAGCAATGTGTGACAATGACTTACTGGATAAGAACAGATTCAGAAATGAAATTCAGAGCTAATGCAAAGCAGGATCGCTGAGACTGAATACTTTTTTCAACTTGCTCTGGAAACGAAATTGCTAAACTAGCATCTTGGTGATATTTTATAAATGCATGCACTGCAATTCACATTAGTTACTAAATTGCTTTGTATTTAGGTTTCAATTTAACAGCTCAGTCCTCACTGACACAATATGGCTTAAGGCTGTAAAGGTTGAAAAACCTGCATGTTTCCTGCCCAGACAGTTTAGTAATACACTGCTCCCCTGCTGTTGTCAATAGTCACACCCTCTCATGCAGCAGATTTAAACAGTCTTGTTCAGACATGTGATGCTCCCTGAACCTGGGCCACCTGTACACTCACACCAGGTGATGTTCGTGTTACTGATGAGCCTCTGGGTCCCTTGCATCACTCCAATGTATAATATGAACCTAAATGCTAATTTCCATCTCAACATGGCATCTGCCAGCACTTCTACCCTACCTCCTACGTGACCCCATTGCACCACGCTGCTTCTAAAGCATGGGCAGTATTTGATTTTAAACAACTTCATAACTGCCTCAAATGAATATTACCATATCTACCATTCAGGTGAATGTTTATATATCAACCAGTCCATTGCATACCTTTCAGCTGTTAAAAGCCTTGCACTCCTCCTGGATTTTCAGTGCTCCCCATAAAGTCAGACCTTTTTTATGGATGCATACATTATTAAATATATAAACTAAGTCTATACAAAGATTCACTACCAGTATGGGATTTAGTAAAAGTTTCTGTTGTGAAAAATAAGAAAGTGCACCTCTTTCTGATCCTCTGCTATGTTTTTAAAGGCCAGTGTTAAGACTTTTAATGCTTAGAGGCTGAGAGGTATGGTACATAGTTCATATAAAATTTGTAAACAGTGCTTTATGCACAGCTGTACATATTTTTTTAATTAGGGTCCAGAGGCAAGCAATTTAAGTAATCACAGAGAGTTCTGAAACATGCAGTTTCATTATATCTACCGATAGTCTGCTTTAATAATTGTTTACACTTATTAATGTAATATTGTCCCTTATCAGGTCCCAGCACAAATCATGAATGAATGAAACACCATATATATAACAAGACCACAATATAGAATCATGGAAGAGCCAAAACATGCTATGATGAAAGCAAACAATGAAGCTAGACGTAGTTATGCTTACAGTAGAAAACTTAAGTATAAACTACAAGGGACTAACAGAAAATACAACTATATAAGGACTCCAACTGGGATGGAGAGGATGTAGGATGTATGCATCAAGGACTCCAACCTCCCCCTGTAAAATCATGTTATAACTAAAACTCTGCAAATAATAGTTTTGAGCTTTAATACAATATTTTAAATAGCTGCTCACCACTCCTGTAGTGGTGCATTTGTGCTGTGAAGCCATGACATACAGGTAGTCTCGCTTAGAAAAGGGAGTCAGAAGAAAGCCACCTGTTACTGTCTTATGCCCAGGAAAATTACTACTGCTGAAGGGTCTATGCAAGAAGTAAAATTTGAACAGATTAGTCAGAGACTCTACAGATTTCCAACTGAGTTATCAGATTTTATGGAGCAATACAACTTTAAAGCAATGGTGATGAAACAAGCACTTTCCTTGCACTCAGATCACCTGGAGGAGTTGGATGCTACACTGAAAGATTCACCTCATTAGCTACCTGCAGCAGAAACCTAAGCAACCTGAGTTCAATTAACAGCTCACTAACCTGGTAAATACCTGTGATTCTTAAAACAACAGTTATTAGAATCTTGGATTGTTGATATGGAAGACTGGGGTGAAAGATAAACTTAAGGTGCTTGGGTATCTGACAGCAGAAAGAAGAAAGGAAAGGAATGGCTTCACTTTATGCTGGATGGACTAGTCTTCTGACAGAGGAAAGCAAAATGAATGGGGCACATGGAGTATCTGCGACTTACAGTAACAAGCCGGATCGTGGTCAGGTTGGAAACGTATCGTTTAAAAGGGACAATACTTTCAATGTTCTGATCATCTGGGAATGCAGTAAAAATTAAAGATAACCAGGTTGTGGTGTAAACAGGTATAGTCAGCAGTGACCCATGAAAGAACCTGCTGTACACCTAAACAAGCCGGATCAGTGGAGATTTCAGTTTTGTTTGTTTGTTTTTTTTTCCCAGCACAACTTTAGGTAAGTATGCCTACATGGGCTGTCACTCCTCCTTCCCTAAAAGATGCTTTATATAATCTTTAGTAGATGATTCTAGTAGAGAAATGTTTGTTCTTCGCACTGCTGCTCAGTAAGAGTAGTAACAAGAGGGCAAAACAGACCAGCATTTATCTACTAAATCCTCAGAATGTCTCTCCTTTTTCTGTAGAAAGATGTTAAGCAGTCCTCTTGGTGGGACTGACTCAGAGGTTGCAAACACAAGGTGCAGGGTTTGAGGCTCACAAGGGGCAATTGGCTAGGCTTAAAATGGCTCGCAAAGGCAGTTAGCTTAGTAATAATCTATGAACCTATGAACTGTTAACAGAAGGATCATATAAGGGAAATATTATTGTCCTGTTTAACTGGACTAGCTCCCTTATTTTATATTTAACTGTGCTAATGGGCAGATCTGCTTGTAAAAGTTTATTTCTTTTTCTTCTTTTTTTCTTGGAGAATTTGTATATTTTAAATTGTAAACCCATCTACAACAGGCTGCTCTCATAGCAATGAATGTTGTTTTTTATAGCATTTCTTAGAGAGTCTAGGAAACTATGCAGGTACTGTGTATGTGTTGCCTTAAAAGGTTTGCTGGGAATGACTGCATTATAATTCATATAACAGTGCATTAATAATATCATTTTGATATCAGTAACTCTCAGTAGCAAGTGAATAGCAGAACTCACTTGCAGAGGGAAGGGGTAGCAACATCCCATTATGACAGAATCATCTATTTCAATTATTGAGGGGTGAAGTTAGGGCTTAAACAGAAAAACCCTCATTGGTTGTATTGTTGGATGTGAAAAAGGATACCAACCCTTCCATGGCTACAGAGGTGAAGCCCCCCCCCCCCCCCCCCATTCAGCTGTCACCTTCTCACCTGGAACTCCTGGAATGTGAGGGAAACAACTGAGTTTGAGAACAGTAAGAAGAGGGTTAAAGGTCGGCAGGAGTGGTAAGAGCAAAGAAAGAAAGAGAGACCCAGAAGCCATTTCCCTTTGCATAGCTAATGCTAATGTTATTATTAGAGAGTTTTGTATTTTGTAGCCATAGTGAGATACTGAAAGAGACCATGCTGAATCAATGGATTTACATTTCATGCTATGGCAGCCCTGTGCGTCATGCTACAAGTCTAACAAATGCAAACATCCATGTAGCATCCTTGGAGAGAATGTTTAGCGGAATGTTTCAACAACACACTAAATGCACTGCTGCAGAAGATCAAAGAACAACAAGGAAATACCTGAAGCTAGTTACTAGGAGGGAGCACAGTCATTCATGGGGTTTCCCCCTTTGACTTGCTATATGGAACATGGCAGGTGCCTCTCACTAAGGTATCAAAGGAGAAGACAATTTCTTCTATGCTCGATGGACTTTTTAGCAAGGTGGCTAAGTTTTAAAATGTCTGCCTCAGAGCAGCAGAGTACTGGGTTCACCCTTGACCTCAAGTCATTGTGTAGAATGCCATATTCTGTTCATATCTGCATATATTTTCTCCAGGTATTCCTATTTTCTCCATCTTCCCAAATACATACTTGCTGTCTGGGTACAGTAAACTGTCCATATAGATAGATAGATATAGATATAGATAGATATAGATACAGATATAGATATATTGTATTAATCTCTGTCTTTCTGGCCCAGAGTATGATTGAAAAGGCTCCCCAAAGAATCAGTCCTTTACTCAGTTAACAAAAATAGAAAAATAAATGAAGTAAAATTCTAAATTATGAATTCTGAACTATAAATTATGAGCTGAGACTGAGACTAGTCAACAGTGATAAATGCTCTATCCCACTCAACAAGTGCAAATAATTAAATAAACTCCAATCCACCAAACTGCCTGATAAAACAAAAAAGAGAGATGGAAGAAAGATGCTTTACTATAGTATAATGAAGACTATGGTCCATATTCAGTAAAGACTAGGAGTTGTACACCACTAGAAAAAAACGGACAAGACCAAGGCTTAAATAGCTAAAAGGGATACACAGATCGGAGACTTTTGTCTTGTATACTACGTGATGGTGTTCACTGCACTTAGTCATGTGACAGAGGTCCTGTGAAGTAACAGAAGGAGTAGGTCCAGTAAACTGTAAAATGTCTACCATTTGAATTTTCTAGATCCGCAATGTAATGGGAAAATGATGGTAGTTATTTACATCCTGAAACAGTGGGGTAGAAGTTGCTGTAAAAAAGTGTAGAGGTTCATATGTGCTCATTAGGGTGAGCTAGAGATAACTACAGAGAAATAACTGTTCACCAAAGAAAGAAGGTGATTGTGTTGATCAGTAAAAATAAAGATATGTTTTATTTTCAGCAAGATGAATATAATTAAAAAAAAAAAACAGAAAAAAGGTAAAGCTCCTGCCTTATAGGATTTCTAAGGCCCATTACAGAGTGACATTCTGAAGATGAAAAAAAAATGTTGCCGCTAAGTGTGACTGAAGAGTCACATAGCAAATAGTATAGAGCTTTGCTCTGGTGCTCAGATCAGATAGCACCATATATTTTTGTAATGATTTAGACATCTGAATAAACTAAGTCTATACAAATATTCACCACCACTATGGCATCTAGCATACAAACAGCTTCAGTTTTCAAAATATATTCAAAGTGTTATGCCTACACCATTCAGCCATAGGCAAACTGATCCCTCCCAAATAACAAAGGGATACTGACAGGTGTCTGTCACAAAGATGTCAAAGGAGAAGACAGCTTTTTCTTCTATGCTAGATGGGCTTCTACTATATGCAGTCCCCTTATCTGGGTGGATAGGGGCATAGCAACATTTCAACAGTTTGTTGACAAGCACCTACAGTCATAGAGTACCTAGATTATCTAGATGACATAGATATTTACTGTCAGTAATGGGCTTCCTGTCTACTAAAATTGCTGGCAGTACTCAACTCTCTTATGGAAGCTGGGCTGACTGCCAACCTTGTCAAGTATGCCACTGGCCTAGAGGAAGTCTGGCATTTCCAATATGTTGTAGGTGGCAGTTTTGATAAGCAACGGGTGGAA
The DNA here is from genome assembly GCF_019279795.1 of Protopterus annectens. NCBI lineage: Eukaryota > Metazoa > Chordata > Ceratodontiformes > Protopteridae > Protopterus > Protopterus annectens. The sequence continues at coordinate 1,393,656,981 of NC_056731.1, forward strand.
AAGGTGGAGGTGATCCAAAGCTGGACGCAGATGGTGACCAAGATCCAAGTACAAGCCTTCTGTGATTTGCCTCCCTGGTGGCCCATGTCAGGAACTTGAATAAGATTCAGTGTCCCAGCCACATGACACAGACTGCGGAGATAGATTAGACACGCTGTTTTTTAAACATAGCCCTTTCAGCATACCCATTTCTGCCCAAACCAACTTTAAACAGCAGTTTATTGTCTAGCAGACACCTGAGATATTGAATGGGAAGCATACCGTCACTAATGGCTGAGTATTATTTATATAGAGAGCTTTAATGCTAATTGGCTAGCTACAGTGATTTGCCTGCTATGGGTGTTGCAGCTTCTACAGAATTCTCACACTAAGCATGTACATTAGTGAGGCTAGTCTAAATGGTATGTGTCTCTTTTCTTTATTAAGATTTCTGTCTTGACATGCTGTCAAAAGTGAAGAAACACTTGTCAGAGATGAATAAGTACATCTGCAGAAGTAAAGAAATATATTTGGTTTCAAGAACATTCTGTTTAACCAGGAAGTGTTTGCTAAAACGCAACTGAACAGTAAATTGGAAACTTCTGATACAGAATTTTGACTTGTCACTACCAGTGGATTAACCAAGAAACCTGAAATGGTACAATGTGATACATTCCTATATGTCACTATGGAAGAATCATTGAAGGTATGTATCCCTTTTTCTTTTCTTAAAGAGGCCAGTGATAAAATAGCACTTAAGAAGAGTTCAGGAATTAGTGCGAGTCAAAGAACTTATCATTTATTGACCATTTGTTCTCTACAGAAAAACAAAGTGCAACACAGACAATACATTCTTGTGTGACTAAGTTAAGGGACAGAGTTAAATGCCATGATTTGGGTCACTTACACAATTAGTTAATAAGAGACAGAATAATTTGTAATAATATAAATAAAGAAAGAAGCTCAAGGCTATTGAGACAAACAGATCTGACCTTACCAAAAGCTGCAGATACATGTACATCAAGTGAAATTATTAGCACTCAGTTAAAAGCATTAACTGATGCAAATGATGCACGTAAGATACAGTCTTAAGATAAAAATAATAAGGCAAAAAAGTAATATTTCTCTGAAAAAGAGACAAGAAAGAATCCAAAAATGGAGGCCAGAGAATAAATCATGCAATGTTAAGTCAGACATCATGCAGTATTTGTGGCTACAAGTATGAGAGGAAGGGTTGCTTTGAATTTAATTAATTATGTAGATTATGTGTGAGAAAAAGCTCTTTGCAAAGATGCATAAAAGTAAAAACAAGTGTGCTGAAAATAATTTACAAGTTGTTGAAGAGAACTATGAAAATGAGATGATCATTGGTGCTAATAAAGTGAAAACAGTTAACACTGTGAAGTCTAAGAAATGCATCAGAGACTTTGACATAATAATGTGTAGAGACTCCAGAATTTGAGGAAGACAAGGTCAAAAACTGCTGAAAAGAATTAAAAAAGTAAACTACAAAACTACATCCAAGACTGTATTACTTAAAGGGCCAGATTCACGAAGGCTTGCACGGAGTCTAAGAGTAGAGTAAGACTCCATGCAGCCAACATGTCTGCCGAGCGATCCAGGAACAGCCGGCAGGGGCGTGCAAGAGAGCTCCTAAAACTCCTCTTACACGGACAGGGCTAGGATATACAAATTACCTAATTTGCTGCAGAAAGTTATGCAAATTAGGTAAATTTGCGATCCAGGAAACCCTAACCTGTCCAAGTAAGAGTAGTGTTATGTGCAGAAATGTACTCGATTGTCAATTGAGTACCGTTCTGCAAATAGCAAAATGGAGCCGTGACAGCTCCAAATAAAAGATGCATCCAGTTGAGGAAGCATGCCAATGGCCAAATATATGGCCATTGGCAATTCTACCCGTTGCAAAAAAAAAAAAAATTTTTTTTTTACCTCAATCTCCAAAGTTTAAGCGTAGCACAGTGTCTCGCAAACGCGCTGCGCTGTAAAACCCCTCAAAAAATAATAAATAAAAGCCAAAAATAGGCATTTTATGATAAATATACATCTGCCATGCAATTGAATGGCAGGCTGAAGAAAACATGGCTACTGAGTAGAGGTTGCTAAGGAGGTAAGCTCAATCTAAGAGATGTAACCAAGCATTAGTAGGCAATCTTATGCAAATGAGGGTAAGGATAGTGAATCCCAATTTCACATGGCAAATGAGCAACGTCCATGGAGTGTAACAGTAGGATAAGGGGAGTATCAGAGTAGAAGATAGGTGACATCATGAAGGGGGTATGTATGAAAGAGTGTAAGCTCATTGGAGCAGAGTGGCATGTGTTTGCTGTCAGTTACCCATCACTGGAAGAGGCGTGTCAACAGGTACCCCAGATAAAGGCAAGAAATAGGTGTATGCCGTGGACAGCACTAAAGTTTCTTGTAGAAGTGCCTGCACCATGTATGCACGTGTGTCGTGCCTGTAAAACTGAGTAAGACTGTGTGTGCACGTGTGCGCCTGTGTGCACGCATTTAAGCTGGAGTAAGCAAGTGTAAGGTTGTTGAAACCTGTGTAAGCGCATTTGTGCCTGTGTGTGTGCGTTTAAGCTGGAGTCAGGAAGTGTTAGGCCATGTAAGCAGGTGTGCACGCGTGTGAGCTGGTGTGTGCATGTTTGCGCTTGTTTGCGCACCGCTGCCCCCTGTGGAAACAGAAAGGGAAAAGGAAGCACAACAAATAGTAGGAAGTTAACCAAGGAGAAGTAGCATAGCTAGCAGGTGAAAACAATCAGAATCAGCCAATTACATAGGCAGTACACTAGCCCAGCCCAGCCCAGCACTTAAAACTCTGCAACCAACTTTCCACTATGTTTTTCTCAGAGACACTGCAACACTGCAGTAAGCTAATAGAAGTGAAAACTGAAAAAGCTTTACTGAGACAAAGAAATGTTAGGGGCTGCCATTGCTGTTATAAGGCGACATATGCAACATGCTGAGGGTGGTGACAATGCGAATGCTGCTGAGCAACCCACATTGAAGAGACAGAGAAGAGTGTATAGGACCAGGGTAACCTACCAGGGGCTACATGAGCTGGAGATAGTGGAGCGCTATAGAGTGGACAGAGACCTCATGCAGCAAATTGTTGAGCTGTGCAGGCCACGCCTCACACACAGAACCAACAGAGGGGAACCCATCCCAGTGGAAACCTAGGTATGTGTTTGTCTAAGAATACTAGCAACAGGTACCTTCCAGAGACCAACTGGTGATATGAGGATTTCACAGGCATCAGCATCCAGGGTACTGCACCAGTTCCTGAATGCCATGTCAGCACATGTCGGTGATCATGTATACTTCCCCAATTCCTGTGAGGTATTGACCAGCAATATGCATCTTTTCCAGCAAATAGCGGAATACCCTGAGGTAGTGGGTGCAATAGACTGCACGCACATATGCATCAAAGCACCAGCTGGTGAGTGGGGTAGGGTCTACTATAACTGCAAGGGTTTCCCCTCCATCAACTGCCAGGTTGTGTGTAATGCCCAGGGCATAATAATGAATGTGTGTGCTGGCTGCCCTGGAAGCTACCATGATTCCCATATCTGGCATCTGACACAGCTGTACCAGACATTTGCCAATGGGGACATCCCTCATGGTCACCTAGTGGGGGGTGCTGGATATGCACTCGAGCCGTGGCTGATGACACCCATCAGAAATGCACACACACCTGAACAGGAACGCCATAATGAGGCACACGCACAAACACAAAATGTAATTGAGCATGTGTTTGGGCTGCTCAAGTCATGGTTCCAGTGCCTGGACACATCTGGTGGAGCCTTGCAGTACTCACCAACTACATGTACCCAAATAGTCATGGTATGTGCTATGCTACATAATATGATCCTGCGAAAACAGCTTCAGCAGGAGCAGCATAGGGCCAGGCCAAACAGCCCCCTACCATTGCCAAGGCCATCACAGGCAGAGCATGACTCGGAGGAGGAACAACCTGAGCCTGCCCCAGTAGGCAGAAGGAGGCATGCCCAGTATGCTTTGGCCTTGGCAAAGAGGCAATGCATAGCATATACACTGGCTCAGTAGGAACCCTGGAAATGATACCTCTCTCTGACTCTCACATATAGTAAAAGGGATACCTAACTTGACACTACCTGTTTTCAAACATTCATAGGGAGTGTAATATGTGCATCCGACATAGGCAGCCCTGCAGCACCACCTGAGGCATGATTGCCATTTGTTAAGCAATATAAAGCAGTGCTAAACAGCTTTTACCACTATTTAGTATATGTAAACAAAACTGCACACACTAAGTAGCACAACTTTGGGCAATATTGAGCAATACTGGGCAGCGTTCAGCAATGTTGGTTAACGTTGAGCAATGTTGTGTAAGTTTGGTCAAAGTTGGGCATAGTTGAGCAAAAGCAGGTAAACATGGTCATATTTGCTTTACTGTTCCTTAAGCAGTCTGGTCTGCCCAGTATGAAAATATGAAGCAGTGACAGTCCTCAAACCCAGGATACTGTGCACTATAGTCACAGTACTGAACCACTAAACCATGACAGTATTTCATTGGTCAGCCTGTAGGAATAAATGTTGATAAGTCTATGCAAAGTGTCTCCTGGAAACCCCGCAGGCACAGCATAATCCCTGTAGAGTTATGACACAAAGGTGAGCCCTGCATTAAAAATACAGCTCGATTTACAACACACGTATAGTATAAATGTTAATATTGGGCGTGTTCACACACATCAACAAATGTAGTGGACTTCACATAGCAACATACTGAAAGGTCACATTGGGCATGCTCACACACTTGAATAAATGAGGCAAATGTCAGGCAACAACATAATGAAAGGCAAAACTGAGCATGCTCACACACTTAGGCCATGTGTGAGTACAGCAGTGGGCCACACATATCAGGCAATTGCATGTGTTAACCCAGGAACCTCTTACAATTCACCAATCTTGACTTGTGCACACAGTGATATGACAACAGACACATACATAATATATTGGAACCCTGTCATAATCAAATATGTACTACAGATACTTAGGTTGGTCATAGAAAGTTGAAAAGCAAAGAAAAAAAAACCCAAAATCAGTATCATCAATAAACAATGTGCACTGCAAACACTATCCAAGCCAGGTCATGGAAAGATTATCTGCTAAGGAGTCCATACAGAACCATGACACTATCCTCAGCTATGTCATAAATAGCAATGTACACTCATATATGTCCTGAGTCAGGGCCAACTGTAAATGACTGACAATGCCGACATCCTGTCAGACAGGCCCATACATACATACCCACCTCCCACTGACAAAAGGCCCTATCATCATACCATGAGATATCACATGTAGAATGGGTAAACAGCTCCTTCCAAAGCTGAAAATATGGCATCAGTTGGATTACATTGTGCCCCTATATGTTTCATAAGTGAACTGCAGAACAAACAGAGCCTGCAGCTGAACAGTCTGTTGAGCCTCACCCTCTCTACAGGATATGAAACTGATGAATGGGTTACAGCAACACATGGCACACTACACAAGTGTTGGTGCACAACAGACCATGGGAACTATAGTCTTATAAGCCGATGATGTCTGATCTGCAAGGCCATGGAGTCCAACAGGATTGAAGTCAGAAACAGAGCTATTGGAAGCCTATAAGCACACAACCCTACCAACTTTGGACTGGTCATGGGCAGATCATGTTTCCTAAACCTGCTAGACTGTTTGCAAGGCAGCCACCCAGGACATACATGAATGAAATGAGCTACACACGTCCCACATACACTTTGAATAGACCTTTTCCAACATCCCAGACACATGTTGTATCCACAAAATCAATAACCTGTGCATAAATATGTATTGTCATTGGATGGATTGGCAACTGGGCCACAGATAGATCACACAAGGTAAGATTTGTGGAGTCCTGTTCAAGCTGGTAACACCTGCTGTCCCCCATGTCTCAGTCCTGGGATTGCATAAATCTAAGTGCACACACATTACCATGTCTAGTCTGATGATGTCAGCATCCCACAAATATAGCAGCGTAAATGAACGCTCCCAGTAAATCACATAGCGCGTTGTGTTAATGCGTATCTCTCCAGTATCATAACATAGTTAGGTAGTGGTTTGAATCCTGCAATTGCTGAGTGTGTGTTTGTCTGTGTGATTTCCTCTGAGAGTACTGCCCTTTTTGTAGACTAGGAAAATACCTTAAAAGTGTTACATTCCTGTTTGGCAAGTCTGATGATGTCAGCATTCTACAAATATAGCAGTGGAGATGAAAACTCCCACTAAAGTATATAGCGTGTCGTGTTAATGTGTATCTCTCTAGTATCATAAAAGTTAGGTAGGGGTTTGAATCTTGCAATTGCTGTGTGTGGGGGTGTATGTTTCTGTGTGATTTCCTTTCAGAGTATTGCCCTTTTCGGAGACTAGGAAAACACCTTAAAAATGTTATATTCCTGTTTGGCAAGTCTGATGATGTCAGCATTCTACAAATATAGCAGTGGGGATAAAAACTTTCAGTAAAGCATATAGCGGGTTGTGTTAATGCGTATCTCTCTAGTATCATAACATAGTTAGGTAGGGGTTTGAATTCTGCAATTGCTGAGTGTGTGTGTGGGGGGGTATGTTTCTGTGTGATTTCCTTTGAGAGTATTGCCCTTTTTTGGAGACAAGGAAAACACCTTAAAAGTGTTACATTCCTGTTTGGCAAGTCTGATGATGTCAGCATTCTACAAATATAGTAGTGGAGATGACAACTCCCAGTAAAGCATATAGCGCATCATGTTAATGCATATCTCTCTAGTATCATAACATAGTTAGATAGGGCTTTGAATCCTGCAATTGTTGAGTGTGTGTGTGTGGGGGGGCATGTGTCTGTGTGAGTTCCTTTGAGAGTACTGCCCTTTTGGAGACTAGGCAAACACCTTAAAAGTGTTATACTTCTGTTTGGCAAGTCTAATGATGTCAGCATCCTACAAATATAGCATTGGAAATGAAAACTCCCAGTAAAGCATATAGTGCGTCATGTTAATGCACATCTCTGTAGTATCATAACCTAGTTAGGTAGGGGTTTGAATCCTATAATTGCTGAGTGTGTGTGTATGCTTTTGTGTGATTTGCTGTGAGAGTATTGCCCTTTTTGGAGACTAGGAAAACACCTTAAAAGTGTTACATTCCTGTTTGGCAAGTCTGATGATGTCAGCATCCTACAAATATAGCAGTGGAAATGAAAACCCCTAGTAAAGCATATAGCACGTGGTGTTAATGCATAAGTCTCTAGTATCATAAAATAGTTAGGTAGGGGTTTGAATCTTGCAATTGCTGGGTGTGTGTGTGTGATACTGTTGGTCAATGTGTTGTGTGTTTAGCTTTTACTACTGTATGACATATCAGTATAACAACAGTATGTGCATTGCACACTTCAGGTATCTGTGTGGCAAATACATATATGTACATGTGACCTCGATTAGTTCATATGTGCGAAGCCTACTTTCTACATGAATACATCTGTCAACTATGACAGATTGTGTTGCTGCTTCTCAGACCTTCGGTCACATATGTATGTTTGTGACAAGGCCAGACACTGTAGTGATCTGTGGCCTAGGTCATCTGTGTCACACACACCCATGACAGTTTCTATAGAATAGTGTGAGTGAGGGTTCATGCTTTGGGTATATTTCAGACATGTTCAAACACAACAAAGTCTGTCAATAATGGACATTCATTATAGGTGTACAGCAACTTTGTGGATATGCATACAGACCCGTTATTGGTTATGTGATACACCGAGGGTCTTCAGAATACCTATGGAAATGTGAATACCAAAGGACAGATGACATAACACTTGGTTGTATGTACACATCGGCACCCGTTCTACATGTTTGGGGCTACTACCTATGTGGTACTGTCGGGATACTATGTTAAACAAATATGGATGACTATGCTATATTTGGCTTACTGCTTTACAGCATGGGTTGGACAACTGGTATCTGCCTGTATGATACCCTTGTGGAGGATAAATATCTCATCCAGAGAATGCATTGTAGGCCACTGTATGCATTTCCAGATGTGGACGGACATATCCCTAGTGTGTTTGCTTGTACCTAAGAGGGCTTTATGCCAGACAGGAGTGGTCCCAGGAATGGGTGGTGGTCAATACCACTGGCTACTGGTATAGTACAGTACCAGACGGATCCAAATGCTACTGATTTCCCTACATCTGTGTGTCAGTTGTCAAGACATCATCTAAAGATTGGTCATGGTCAGGCTATTGAGGTTGTGTACACTTCCAGAATGCAAACCAATGACAGATAGTAACAGTATCAGCCACAGCATAGTGTCAAACCATGTCATACACACATGCGTACCCAAGTTAAAATGAATGTGTATTAAAATACATACTGGCCACCAATAGAAACAATGAAGTTTTGACACTTTGTAATACAGGGCATGTCACCCTTCCCATGTGTCCACTATGCACGTACATGCAGACAGTGCACCTCCACCATGTTCACATATGTCACCTGCAAATCTGTACTGCACACATCACACATGTACTGTCCACTCACCAACACATGCTGCCAAAACTGCACACATCAGCCAAGTGGCACATGGCCGGACAATACATTTTTGGAATTAACACTGTTGTAAACAATACTACATTGATTATCATAGCTTTATTGCATCATGCCTGCTCAGATATACCTACAGGGATATCATTACACTGTACTGTTGACAACATGCTAACATTGCTACACTGCTATAAAGTTACCCTGTGCATCAGCACCATGTTAGCCTGTTCCTGCATCAATGTTACAGATGACAGGAGGTGGAACAGTTTCATCATATGCACAGGGTGTGTTGTTGGTTTGCCAGAGCCTGACATTGACCCATCCAATCGACATGTATGTGTGTGTGTGTGTGTGTGTGTGTGTGTGTGTGTGTGTGTGTGTGTGAGGGACAACAGTACAGCATGGGTCAATGTTGATGTGATGTGTGTTTGTATGCATTAGCCCTAGGTGTTTGGATTATGTGTGTGTATCTGCATGCACACAGTTCCACCATGTGGCTGCCGTATACGGGAGGTTGTGGGACAGCCACAGACTGTACCTGCCAGGCTGTACAGATCACTGTCTCTGGCCATGGACAGAGTACCTGTGCCTGGCATGGGTGCAACGGACAGTATTGGGTACTAAGCCAGACTGGGTACTATCATCAGAGGCAGAGGCATATTGACTGGACCCATGTCCCTGCTGGGACTGGCCAGAGCCACGTGCACGTGGTCTTCTATGACGGTCTATTGACAGCCCTGCTCCAACATTGCTGGGGCTGGTACTGCCACTACGGGAGTGGCTGTGACTTGTGTGTCATCCGCGATGACTGCTAGCCGATGAGGTTGCTGGCATACATCCACGTCAATGTCTTGGCCATCCTGCACTGTCCTGGCACATGGATATTACATTGCAGAGGACATCTGATGTCTCCCCCCAACGTCTATCAGTTACCTTGGTGTAGTGATGGACTGCACCCGCAAGGTCATGGATACTGTCATTGATAGCGGAGTTATGGGCCCTCTGCTCCCTCAGTCCCTGTCTGGTGTACCGTTCCATACATGCCTGCGCCTGCATAACAGCCCGGAACATACCTGAGGTTGTAAGACCTGTGGGGGCATGTCTGCCCAGGGCATTACAACCAGCGGTGCTCCCACGAGAACCCCTGGACATCTGCCTATGTGGTACCATCCCAGGATTCTGGGTATGGCTGCTGTGAGGGGTTGCATGTGCCATAGATACCACACTATCCTAGTCAATGCCTATTGTATGCTGTCCCTCAGCTAAGGCCATTGGTGATGAGGGATGTATTGGCAGTATGAATGTGCGCATAGATGGTGTGGAAAGCTGTATACTGTCGATTGGCGGAACAATGACAGACCCTGTCAAACCTGCCTATGCCACAACACATGTTTCATCATCTCCACTATTTGTGGCAGTGTCTTCAGGTTCCCTGCTGCACTCAACCAACACAACCTCAGCACCTGTGAGAGGGAGACAGGAAACACACTTTACAATCTGTACATGATGTCAGCACACATGCACACATGAACACATGCACATATGCACACATGAACACATAACACATGCACACATGAACACATGCACACATGAACATATGAACACATGAACACATGCACACATGAACACATGCACACATGCACACATGCACATATGCACACATGAACACATGCACACATGCACATATGCACAATGCACACATGCACACATGAACACAAATACACTACCCGCTAAAGTTGACACACACACACACAAAACAACAGCAATACAGAACATACCCATTAGTGGTTGATGGTGGAGTACAGTATCACAAGCCAAAGAGTCCTACCACATGTGTCAGCATGCAAGATGTGTGTTGCTCAACAGCATGCAGTGTGAGTGTAGAGAGTCCTGGTTAATAACAGTATACATCTGTTTTATGCATGTGTGTTGTTCAATTATTGGCCTCACCCTGGAACACAATATGTACATAGACACAACATTGCTGTGCATGTATTACATGCTTTTCAATGTACTGTGCACCATCACTCACAGGTAAACATACCATGGATGGATGCACATAACTGTCAGGTGTATAGCAATGAATGTTATGTGTTGTACTGTAGTTACTGTAACTGGATGTAGTGTAGTACCATGAGCCATCATCAGGCAGCATCATGTGGTCAATCAAGGCCACTAATGTGTGCCACACTGGCAACTATCCTGCTGCACCTGAACTGCTGCACTGTGGCTACATTAACCATTTCACAGGCAGTTGTTACATGGGTATGTAAGGTGTTCAATAGGGAGCATTGCCTAACATGAATGTCTTGTTTGTTGAAGAGTTTTGCAATGCCCCATGATAGGCCTCTACCCCTTAGGTATAGTATGTGTGATGTGTGGATGACATTTGGGATACTGGAGCCTGACCTTACAGCAGGTGTCTACATACACCATGTGTATGATATTGACATGTACTGCGTATGACAAGGTGGTGTATGTTGTGTGCATGTGTATTGACTCTGCCTATACAATGTCCACTACAGTGTACCACAATGGTTTGGGATGCTCTGTGTATAACATGTGTTTGAGGAAACCACTCATGCTACTGGGATGTGCATAGTCCCACAGGAAACTTGCAGAGCATGCTTTATGTGTATGTGTTGTACATGTGTAAATGGTCTAAAACCCATCTATGACATGCACATGTTATTTGCCATATGAAATGTAGAACACTCACCAGCATGCGTCTGCTGTCTTGCTGTCACACCAGAGGGACCTACAAGGATATGAGACAGTTTGTCAGTGTCAACAACTGTGGCATTGCTGCTGTGACTTTGCACTTTTACAGTAATACAATGGTTGACAGTCACAGGCATACAGATTATCTTCAAAATTATAAGCATTGCACAACACCAAGCTCCACATCTTCCAAATACACAGCACACATCTGACATATGCATGTTCTAACAATCGAGCTAACAGTAGTCTACAGATATGGCATGTTACCTGCACGCTCGCAGTCAACTTGCTGGGTGACTCCGGCCTCCATGATGACACATGTTTGTTGTAGTGGTTGGCCAGGAGCCACCACACTAAGGAGCAGCTCTTCCACTCTGGTGAGGGGCAGGTGTGATGCTGCACCACCACCTGTGGCAAGCTGTTGTCTGTGAACATCAGAGGCATGCTGCCGGACATGTCTGATTAAATCACTGCAGTGATGGCGTACCTGCTCATAAGTCTGGTTATGCATGCCTACATCATTAACCAGATGGACAACATCCTGCCACAGTGCAGTACGCTCATGCTGGTCCTGGCTGGTTCTGGAGAACAGCAGGGTGTGATGTTGTACTAGTGTGGATATGATTACTTCCTCCTCTTCAGGGGAATAGGCAGGGTTGCAATGATGAGACATGTCCCTGGAAGAAAATAAAACAATTATTGTGAGCAAGTCTTGTGGCACACTTAACATTCTAAAGTACAGATATTAATGAAATGACATATTTAGCAACCTATTGGCTGTCAGTAGATACACACTTTTAATCCCACACATCAGTGCTCAGCCCACAACTGCCTGACAGTGCCTGGCACGTTCTATATATTAAACCATGTTCTGCACAGCAACAAAGTGAAACCAGTATGTAAGACTATACAACAGCACATAGCACACTGTATGTGACACAATGCACCACCTAGCCACAGGAGGTTTATATGAAGCTAATGCATACAGAAAATTGTCATCCATTGAAATGATTGTAAAGTACAATTACAGTACTACCAGTACACCAAACTACTTGTTGATAGCAACCCCCTAAGTAACATATGTGCACATTCATCAATATAGGTGGCATACTGCTGTACTACACTACACATGTTGCTAGATATGCACTTATATCCTGTAACACACATATGACCCAGGCCATGTTACAGACATACCCACACACACATCAGACATACCTACAAGACACAAAGGTATGGCAGCCCAGATGAGCTTTACTTGTGTACCATACAGTACTGTGTGTCAGTACTTAAAAAACCTTCTGCCTGAGGTATGTAATGTGTGTGGACTACAGGTGACAAACAAAACAGTGTTTCAAAGCAATGTGGATATACACCAAACTGTGCTGTTTATGCCTACAGCTTCAGGTAGTACTACAGTACATACGGGATTTGTATTCACTAGTGTCAACAATCAATGAGCATACATGTACCAATTTAGCCTTCAATGGTACACCCCAGTCAACACCATGGGACTATGTCACACCGTATACCATACTGCTTTTGCTGCCTAGCAATAGCATACATATCTTTTGCGGGGATCACAGCTAGAACACTACATACCATGATATAAACATTTACCCACTAGGCTATCATACATATACACAACGTTGACACATTCACCTACACATTCACCATCACACTCAGTCAACTTCACATAGCAATTAATGCAACATGTACATGTGTGTGTATCAGGTCATAGGTAGCTCATAGGCTATTAGGCGTAGGGCCTATAGAAGCCTAGCCATACGGTACCCTGCCCTTCAACACCCATGTAATTTAAGTTCATGTGCCCCTGTCATGCAGAGCCACAGAGGTGATTTCCTGGGTTGTATTTCCAATGTCACATCCATTCATCATGATTATTCATGATGACTGCTAATGAGGACCATTCTTTGCTATTGATAGATAGTTAGTTCCAGGGTGTGGTATGTGTCTGAGATGAGCATGTACCACTCCAGCATGTTCTGCTTTTTGATGTTACAAGGTTTAGATCAGTACACTGTGTAGCTTGTAGGGATTTGGATCTGTTGACATGGAGCATGTCCAACAGCTGTGGGTTTGGCATAGCTTTGTATGTTATGCAGAGGTTGGCTCTGGGTGTGCGGTATGCTACACAGTGTAGCTGTGGTTTTGTAAGACAGTCTGCATAGGGCATCTGTTTGAGTCTGGTAATACTCTTTGTGCTGTTTGTGCCTGGCATCTACAGTTGCTGTACATGTCTTCTAAGGTACATACCAAAATGCCCATTGTACTCTATGATGGGTGTTATGACTGATGAGTAGAGTGGAACACTGACCTCTCATTCCATGTATGACACATCTTTTGTGATGACATGTGGACCGTACATGGTTTACATGACCAGTGTGGCACTGTGATTGTCAAAAGGGACACTACTGTCCACCTGTGTCCCATGGACTCTTATCGCAGTTTTGGTATGGAGTAGACTACCACCTATGTTTTAGTTAATGGGTACAGGGTTTTTAACAAAAGGGATGGCAATACATTTACAACATTGAGCTTGAGTGTACATATAAACATCCATTGGTGTACATATAGATTTACATGTAGGCACATATACAGTCCACCTTTTATGGTGGGAATATCAATTATGCAAGGGTTGAGAGAGATACAGTTATGTAACAATTTTGCACAGTCTTGTGCAGACTGCATTGAGGGTAGTCTCAGGCCATGTATCTTTAGCGGTTTCACTTGAAACCATCGAATTAACACTACGTCGAGTCTTACATCATCGAGACTACAACGTCGTAAACCCAAACCAACGAAAAGTAAAACCATCGAGTTGCAAACTGTCGAAGAAAAACTGCATAACATCACGAACTGAAATCTAAAAATTAGAAGGTATGTACAAATACACACTGTGTAGCAAACATGTATGCAACTCTGACAGTGTAGCTACATCTATACCTTAAACAGGATGGTATGAATCTCGATGATTTCAATTTTCATTGAAGTCGATGGTATGACTCTCGATGATTTTAGTTTTCGTTGGTTTCAGTTTACGATGTTGTAGTCTTGATGATGTGAGACTCGACGTAGTCTTAATTCGATGGTTTCAAGTGAAACCATCTTTAGCAGGACTCCCTATCTGGAAGACTATAAACTTAGCAAATCATACCCACAGCATTTAAACACCACATGTCATATACCAGAACTGTATGTTGTCTTGTTTGCCACACACTACAACCTACATGAAAATATGCACATAACAACCTTCACCAACATATATATGTCCACCCTTCACAAATAGTTGCAGTATGTACCTTGCTCTATGCACATGTTAAGATGCTAATATATCTGACATAACTATCTCTACATATGTGTGTGCCATACACACACAAGGTACACAGTGTTGTACATCTGTAGACCTCACGGATGACCTATTGGGCCTTGCTACAACATGAACAGTTGCCACATGTGTGCATGGCAGTAATATTACAGGGAGTATTTATAGCTGCTAATGCTACATTACTATACTAGCCTGGTACAGCAGTTGCCAATGCTAAGCTACACATTATATGACTATCATGCATGTGTTACTCTGTCACATCCATGTTTATATAGCTGTTTGCACTACTCCCCCAGACAGCCATTATACACAGTACTGTACAGAACATAGATGACATGATTGGATGTTTGACATTAAATGCTGAGCTAAATATGTCACAGTTATGTCCCACTGCACACAGCTACACACTAATTTGTCCATGGCAGCAGTAATGCATGGCATCAGTGCATACATACCTACTGCTGCCACATATGCATGTTTCAAAGTATTTACAGTACTCTTCATAAACATCTACTACTTGGCAGTGATCATATTTCTGTCACATACCTGTTTGTCACTTTCAGGTCCGTCTGTTTTTTTGTTTATTTTTTTGGACAATTTTTTTTTTTTTTGGTGTTGCCTAAGTAGAGATAGCTTCTACTTAATTCCCTTTCTTTTTAATTAAGTTTTTTTTTTTTTTTACTTAATTAATTTATTTGGTGGATGATTCACTAGGGTATCCTTACTCAAGTAAACTTTTGCGTTATTAAGTAATAACTCCTGGAAAACTCAGACACAAGTTCTGTGTAGCTGTATCAGGTGCAATGTAATGATTGCATGTGGGGATAGCAAGTACAGTCTGCTTTTATAGGTATCAGCACATGTGCATGTGATGACCTCTGCACCAGTTGGTGCACAGCATTTGGTAAATGCCTACAGCCTGCTGTGTGGTAATTGCAGTACCCACTGTCATAGCAACCCAATGCTATAAAATGCTAGGTTTTGTAGGCATAGCCCTTTCAGATTTCCAGAGCGGGGCCCATGCTTGTTTGCTGTGTACACTGTTGTTTCAGTCAGAAGGTTGGTATACTTCTTATATCTGAAGCTAGAGGTGTATACAGTGATGTACATGTTGTACTCAGACCTGACTGTTGCCACTTTCAGTACAGAGCTATCAGTATAGTGTTTAAGTCACCCCTACAAATGCTTACACAAGATATATGTGAGTATGTAGTTTCATTTCTACTTATGTAATTGACTGCCATACAAAAGTAGTTATTGAGAAGTATTCGTTTGACACATGAACTGTTTGTGGACTATTGTACTGTGCATATTGATGTACTCACTTCTGCAGGGTTTGTGTACTTTTATTGTTGACATTAGCACAGGAGTCTCAGGTAAACTGGACAATTCCACTACTGAGTATGCCTACCTACATCCTTGGTTGACCCTAAACACACGTATATTTAAAATATGGGGGTCGATGCAGACATACAGAGAGCATTACATCTTATTGTGTGAGTATTATCTTACTGGACTTAATGGATTGCTGTGTACCTGTTGGTTTATCAAGGCAGGTGGTCTGTCTGCACAGGTCCCAACTGTGAACCTATCCAGATGGTGGACAGATGTTAGCCTGTTCTTTGTCTGTGCAACCCACAGGTGTTTTCAGCACTGGTACAATGGCATTGTTACAGTCAGTTGCTACCAGTACATGGCTAGATCCTTTGGTATTTCTGTGTTGTACTCCTACATAAGGGTATGCTTGTGGAAGTCCGCACAAAGCTGTTTGCAGAGTGTGTAACAGCAGATGAGTTGATATGCCTGTGTGTTTGTGCCTCTTCCAGGCCTATGAAACACTCAGATACATATTTGTTTGGAGTCAGGGATAGGTAGTTAAATGTGAGGTACACCTTCCAACTAATAGAGACAGTAAGTGTAGACTTGAGTGAAGCAGTGCATGTGGATTTGTACTTCTTTTATGAAGTACAAGCAGTGTCTACTGTTATTATTGTGATTATTCATTGTGTAATACAGCACCTCTCTGACTGATGTCAGTACTTTTCAGAGAGATTCAGAGGGACACAGCTAAAATATGTTTCACAATCAGGAAGTATGGCCTCTGCCCTAATCAGATATGCCAGTGTTTGCCCTGCTATGATACTGTGTGGGGGTTATAAAGTGCTGCAATAACATTATTTGCTGCTAGAATGGCTGCTTCTCTTATCACAGTCAATTAATGCAATTCCACAATTGCTGGTAAAGATCCACAGAACAAGCTTTGTGTTATGGCCTTCCTATTTTTCCTTTACATTCACTCATTGTTTTGCATGATATATTTATTTCAGCACCAAGTTATTGTATATCTGCTGTGGCTTAGTGGTACTTCATGCAGTCAAGTGTGTCCAAGGTCTGGGGTTCAAGACTGACAGAGGTGTTTTATTTTGCTGCTGAACAGAACAAGGGCCCTGACATACAGAGTGATTAAGGCACTTTTAAGCAGTTGTAAGTGGGTTTGTGCGATACTTAGCAATACTTAGCTAAGTGCACACATGCGCACACTCGCTCAAACCCGCCAACTACTGCTTAAAAGTGCTTACTCCTGCTAACCCCCACGCTAACTTCTTTTAAAGAAAAGAAAATGGGGAGATAGGAAAGTGGTGAAAAAAGGGGGCACAAAGAGGGAAAGACAGTAGGGAAACCAGATCGAGATGTGCAGGACGGGTGTAGGGAAGGTCCATAGCTGCCCATTTCTTTCTCCAGCAGACATATGTGCAGAATGGGCAGCTATGTACGGGACGTAATTTTTTGTGGGTACAGATTGCCCTTTTTTTTTTTTACAGGTGAGAGTGGAATGTGAGGTAGAGGAAGTAGGTATATTTGGGGAGGTAGGTTGGGGAGGTAAACAGACAAGACAAACAAGACGCATACAGTGGCGGAGTATGACATGGGGTGGGTGAACACAATTAACGGGGACAGATGTTTGGAAATTGCAAGCCCATGAGCCCACAGATGGTAACAGTGGGGCTGAGATCCCCACCCATGGTCAGTCACCACTGAACCTTCACAGACCCGAGAGTGGCTGTGCTGGGGGCTGCATAGGAGGGGTAGGCTCACCCGTGAGTCCCGCCACTCTCACCTCGTGCTGGCGTAGGGGATCAGCGACTAAACGCTGGATCTCCCTACGCACCACAACCCAGACCCTTCGGAGGGTGACAGGTGGCCCTTCTCTGACCACGCTTGCAGGGGAGGATGAGCCCCATCCCCTGCAGCGCTTCCACCTGAAGGTGGCACAGGATCAATGGAGGAGGGCAGCCCGGGCTGGGCACCAGACCTGCTGGTGCCAGGTGCAATCGCCAGCTGAGGAGGGACAGGTGAGTCCGCTGGGACCGGCCTTCCCATACGTTCTGTGATTAAGTGTGTTTAATTACAACACAGACAACAGCATTCCAAATTAGTTGTAACAGCATGCAGTAATATTCCCATTAATCCAACACACCAGGGTTACAACAGTTGAACAGCAAGCATAACACATGCATATATTGAATGACAGTGGACATTACAACAGCATGCAGGGATGCTTGGTGGCAACAGGCCACCAAGATTGTGGTGTTTGAACAGGGTACATGCATCAAAGAAAATGTAGATTTTTATAGAACAATAGGACATATGTCCCAACAAATGTTTTGTGATTAGACATACCCATTGAGGTGTGGAATTGCATTGTTTATGCACATGGAGTAGGGTGTAAAAGAAACCTCCATTAACATCTTATTAGTACTTTTACTCTACACTACATTCCTATTGACTGCAGGTGTATATCCCCTACATGTATTATTACACTAGGCAACATGCATTAGATTGTGTAATGGGTTTGGCTAGTTCATTATATACCTGACCTATATATGACATACTAACTGTCCAAGATGCAGATGTTACTGCTACATAGTTGCATTTTATTTTTATATTTATGTATCTATATATCTGGATGTGTTCACGTGACATTTTCAGTTAATTTTCTACAGAACCCTACATTTCATGTAGCACACTCACATTTCTGGGGAACACCTTGACAAGCTACTCGTGTGCCAGATTTACCTATGCATGACAGCCATTTACCAACTGTTGGTGACTGTTATATGCGTCACAGCTACTGGCACTTCCTTCATCCACTTTATATGGGACTGCACAACTGTGGGTTGACAGCACTTAATACAACAGTACTATTTATTTAATGCAAGGGTACAACAACATTTCAAATTAAGTGACACAGACACACTCCAAGTTTTATACCTTTATTAATTACATTAAACACTATTTTCTACAGGCTCTCTCCTTTATTTGATATTACAGTCCATACAGAAGACCTATTCAGGACATATTATACCTTTATTGATAGGTTACAACACTCTTTTTCAGACTCGCTCACTTATTTTATATGACAGTACATGCAGAGATAGTATTCAAGACTTATTTTACCTTTATTAATGGGTTACTATACTCTATTTCTGGCTCTCTGACTTATGTTATCTAACAGTACATGCAGACAATTTATTCAGGGCATTTTATAGCTGTATTATTGGGCTACAACACTTTTTTCATGCTCTCTCACATATATTATATAACAATACATGCAGAATAATTACTAATCTGCCTGGTGGTGCAGCCTTAGCAGCTTATCTGCATGGGCTTGCTGATTTGCAGCACGGACACCTGCAGCTGTGAAGTAAATGAAGAGATATTGAGACATACCTATCCATTATTTAGACTATATTAGCATGTCTTACATACTGCATTCCATGGCTACCTACTTAGTAGTGGGGCATTTTGAATATGACGGGCCTTCTGGATCCATTGGTTCAGTAGGTCCTGCTTCCGTCTCTTCAGGTCTGCATGGTGGTGACGGACCTGCTCACCAGTCCAAGGGATGCCTGTGGCACTGGTGAGTTCATGAGCCAACCGGTTCCAAGCCTCTGCCTTATACTCCATCCCTTGGAACTGGCCCTGCAGAAGTCGAGACTCATGACGATGGACTAGGAGCCAAACCATGTATTTTGAATCCTCAATGTCCTAGCGTTGCGCTCGAAAGCGTGTACCCTCTCCAGCACCAGACATTCTAACTGCAGATGGGAGCTACAATCAGTTATGGCGAGTATTCCCACCTATGGAGCTTAAATATGCCATATTTCCCACACTATTTTGTGATTGGCCTTTTTTGAAAAATCTCGGCTGACTGCAGACCTGCTAAGTAACGGTTAATCTACCATTTATAAGTATATGTATGTTAACCGTGGATGTTTATCCTAAGCTGTCATGGCTTAGTGGTTCAGTACTTTGATTATGGTGCAGAGTGTCCCGGGTTCAAAACTTGTCATTGCATTTTATTTTACTACTGTCCAGACAGGCTAGGGGGTGTGGCTGTGTTTAGGCAACTTTGCTCAACATTGCTCCATGTTGCCCGAAGTTGCTCCACGTTGTCCTACAATGTGCTGGTTAGCTCGGCACGCAGCTCCACGGAAACTTATTGCACTGGGTAAAGCGCTGCTTAGCTGTGGGCAACTAGATTGCACTGGGTAAAACGCTGCTTAGCTGTGGGCCAACTAGATTGCGCTGGGTAAAGCGCTGCTTAGCTGTGGGCAAACAGATTGTGCTGGGTAAAGTGCTGCTTAGCTGTGGGCAACTAGATTGCACTGGGTAAAGTGCTGCTTAGCTGTGGGCAACTAGATTGCGCTGGGTAAAGCGCTGCTTAGCTGTGGGCAAATAGATTGTGCTGGGTAAAGCGCTGCTTAGCTACGGGCATTTATATGTCAAGATCCTTCTTACATTTCTATATATACATTTTGTTCACTGATACATAGGCCATTTCAATGCTTTTAATTTTAGTCATATATATGTCAGGAATTATTTCATATGCTAATTTAAAATATAAAATTGAGAGGAGAGTGGTGGGACTCGAACTGTGAATGCCTCCTCTTTGTGCAAAGGCTCTACCACTACGCTATTGCTATTTGGATTGATTTTCATAAACATTTGTTATTATGCTCTTCAATGTCGACATTGCTAACTCTAGCTAAGCTATGGGCACACCCGCGCAAACACGTGCAAATACGGGCAGCTATATCGGGAATTAGAAAAAAAAATTATATTTTACATTTTATAACTCTACTGGGGGGTTACAATGTGAGGGAGTGTAGTGCTGGGTATGTTGACATTTGAGCGGACTCGCTCATGTGTGTTGACATTTCACAATTCAGACACTTGCAGGGGCGTGGACCTTAGGACTGCTCGGCAGTCGGACATGCCCCCTGCCTTCCTGCACGGTCTGTGTTAAACTTGGAGTGGAGTCAGCATGGCATGCTGACATCAGACCGTTCAACTGCAGTTTCAGAGTAAGACTTATTTAGTCTTACACGGAGGTTTTGTGAATCCGGGGGAAAGACAATAATTATAAACCATTTTAGACATTTAGCTTGTGAGAAGCCAGGACTGGTAAATAATTTAATAATACAAAAAGCATAGACTGAATGCATATAGAACTATTCCCACAGTCACAGAGATATGGCAGATAATGGGCAGAATCATTATAAAGATATCCTGAATAACTATACTGATTTATGTATAGGCTTCAAACGTTTGCAGTAGAACATCACAAATAAATATATCCTGATGCAATACAGGTAATATATGTTCCCAGGAAAGTAACACCTACTTTCAAAACCAGAGCAGATTAGTAGCTAAAATGTGTGGAAAGCTCAAGTGTCACTAAAAAGAAATTAGGAGGGACTCTAATCTACAATTCTTTAAAAGATTAAATAGCATTCTCTAGGTTAAATCTAGGAATTATGACTTTTAAATATAATTTCTGGTCATTACCATAATCATAATTGCAATAAATCTGTATAAGTAAAATTAAAACAGATTTTAAGTAAGCAAATTGACAGTATTATAAGCAATGCATACAGTATAACAGAACATCCAGTAGCATTTTCACAGTGTTATAAGTTATACATATAACAGAACACCCAATAAGCAAATTGACAGTATTATAAGTAATACATATAAGAAACGTGCACATTATGGTAAATGAGTGCCCTGTACTAAAAAGAAACATTCCATGAAAATCTCATTTTCCCAGTTCTCAGTAGATAAGCATTTTTCTCAGAAGAAATGGAAAATCAGCTTTCCTGACAATTACAGACAAAATTCCATGTGAATATGTGGCCATTATATTAATAAAACCAAACGTATAATAAGATTTACAGCTTTTAAAATACATGGATCAAATTCTAATGTCTGAAGGTACAAAATGTGATGCAAAAAAGTTAGAGCAGTTGTCAACTCCCAACATGAGAAGGCAAGAACACATTATAGAAGTTTCTAAGAATAATGCAGTACTTTGTAAAATTGTACAAATTTGTACCTACTACTTCTGAAATAAATGAGCCTCAAATAAATCTGATAGATTATAAGGTATCCTGGGAATAAAGTTATGAAAAGAGTTTTAAAATGCTCAAGCTAGTCATAGCTGTACCCCTTATTAAAATATTGTAATGTGAATAAGCCAGTTAAAGAGTAAGTAGACCAATCAAAATTATGTTATAAAGTGTGATCCTAGAAGACAGCAGAGTATTTAAGTATAGGCTAAGAGCATTTACATATGCACAAAAGAGTACAGAATATGTGGATGGTAAAGAAGAAAAGGAAGAAAGAGAAACCATATTCTGAAAGTCTATACAAGGTACTTTAAAGACTGCCAATGATGTTACTAAATCTACACGTATGATCTGAAAGTAAAATACAGACCAGGGAAGGAATTACAAAATCAGATTCACTGAGTAAAATATATATGTGAAGGACTATTTGAAGAAGATCTAAACATGTTGTGGGTAATACCACAGTTATAAATGACAAAAAAGAAAGAAACAAATTCCACAGATGTTCCGACACTGAATTAGAAACATAGTTACTAAAAGACATTCCAATTAAATGCTGGCCTGTGCAAAACTAATCCCCAAGGAAATAAATTCAGTTTTGTTTTTGCTTTCAAAGAAGAAAAAATAAGTTGTACCTAGTGCTTAATGCTTAAAGCAGGCAAGATAATAGGTTCCATTGAACAGAGAAAGCATGCTTGAGAAGATACATGACTCAAAAATAGTAAGCTACAAAGAAAAAAGCAAGATATATAATGTCTTAATCATGAATAACTTAAATAGCTCAAATAGTACAGAGATGAACTATCAGTCCTACCAATCCAAAGGAAGAAGAAATATCCTTATAATTGATGGGTGCTGATTTGTTCCATTTAGAAGATGTGATGTATCGTGAACATGTGGATTATTATTTCATGTTACCTGAAGTGATCAAAGTGATAAATATTAGTGTAATTAGTACGTTAACTCTATATATATATATATATATATATATGTATGTATATATATATATATATATATATATATATATATATATATATATATATATGTATATATATATATATATATATATATATATATATATATGTGTAGATCTAAAAGTAATAAAATGGATCACAATACGTAAAATCCAAAAACTTCAATAAAACTTGAAACTTAAAAAATAACCAGTAAGTGCTTTCCTTCTCTATTCAGAACTTTATCAGACCAGGTTGCAACAATTCACAAATCAGTGGAAAAGTTTTTGGATTTTATGTATTGTGATCTGTTTTATTATTTTTACATTCGAGTATTATGGTCCAGAGGAATTTGTTGAGTGGCTTTGAATTTAATTGAATTTATATATATATATATATATATATATATATATATATATATATATATATATATATGGGTCTATGACATTTCGCCGAAATCCATTTCACCAAAAATGTCTGACATGGGGTCCAAATTGCCGAAAATCCATTTTGCCTAAAATAGTACTGACAATATATATGCCCTTTTCCCCCACTGTAGTGCAATCTTGGAGTGAGAATATTAATGTGGGGGGGGGCGTAGCCCCCCCACAATGGGGTGTGTGGGGGACATAGCCCCCCACTACTCAGGTTATAAACTACTTACTTACCCTTTTAATAGGGACTGGACAATATAAAACAAAAACTAGACAATATTAAACTGTACTAGGTGGGGGGGGGCTGTGCCCCCCACACACACACCCTACTTTAATATTCTCACTCCAAGATCGCACTACAGTGGGGGAAAGGGGCACATACACTGTCAGTACTATTTTCGGCAAAATAGATTTTCATAGATTTGGACCCTATGCCAATTTTCGGCAAAATGAATTTTTGGCGAAATGACACTGATCTATATATATATATGTATATAAATGGATCGACTTTGAAAGGTCGAACCTCATATAATCAAAATTCATTTTTGTAAAATAAAAATCGTGAAAGCTTAAATACCTGAAAGGTGAATTTTTTCCAGGGTAAATAAACACTTGCACAAACTTAAACAAAACACACACCTAAGTAAGTAAAACCCATGCAACTACATATATATATATATATATATATATATATATATATATATATATATATGTATATGGTTCCCGTTTAGAAACGCGAACTGAAACATAATCGAAATGCAAAATCACGACACAGGAAGCGCGAAAGCCGGGAATCTCGAAAATGCAATATACCGAACAACACCAGAAAAAACGTACGGTACACAGAAATATCGAAAAAATCTCGAATAAACCCCAAACACTTTATTAAACAAATTCAAGTATCCCTCTTGTTCCAAATAAAACATAAATTCGATATCCGCAGCAATACAACCGTCGTGCAGGAAAACGAAATATGAACCCATCCTGAACTGAAACTTTAAATAGCACATCCACTCCTACTACTTATCAATCTGAACAGTAGTAATCGCGACATCCCATAGTCCTCAAACCTTCAGCAATCTCACAATAGCCATAAGAAACTCCATCGTACTGTAGCTGCCTCTATTCTTCACAACTTGCTGGAACTGTAAATGTCGCCTGACAACCTTCCGTTTCTTCGGTGACGGAGGCGCACCACAACTTAAACGTATCCTGAGCTCATCCACTCTGTCCTGTTCCCTAGCTAATATTCGCATCAGTACACACAGATCTGTTTGCCTATGCCCTAGTAGACTCTTTAACCTATGATGCCATGCTTCAACACTGTTTTGTGTACGAGGCAAAAACAAGGCATTTAACTGCTCCACATTCCAAAACGTAATAGGGAACAGTGGTGGGAACTTTGAAAAACCAGTAGTTCGAGTACAAAACTTAAGAGGTTTACCATTAACATACCATTCGGAAAAATATCGTAACAATTCAATGCCTTCAGTAGGGAATTCTGCTTTAACCTCATTGAATGCTGTAAGCACATCGCTCTCTGGTAGGAACGCTAAAGCGATCAAACATTTAACATGCAACTGAAAATGAAACTCCGTGTTATACAAGTGAGCTAAACCCAACTGTTGAACTTTCCGCCATATATTTTGGGAGAAATGAAACAAACATCCTTTGGCTGTTACACCCTGTAGATTGGAAAGTATACTTCTCCTAGCTGCGATTTCAAAGTCACTCAAAACATATTTCACAGACACTTCTAAACCATGTTCATCCATCAACCGTAACACAGAATTCCACATGTTATTGTACGCTTTCAATGACTTCTTATTCATAATACAATATAGTAATGGTACACTCTTGTGGTACCCTCCGTACTGAATCATGCCATGTATACTGTATAACTGCCTGCACATTCTACCCTTGTAAAAATAAGTCCCATCAACAAGCCAAATCGTTGCAGTGCTTAGGTCAATTAAATTTTGCTTAGTAGTAAAGATGGCCACCGCTGTATCTGACATAACATCAACTACACATTTATTCAGAAATACTCCAGATTTCGTAGGGAACTCTGTGACATTTATCTCTTGTAAATGCTGGATACGAGAGCTACTACAGTCCGACACTTTACGGCGAATCCTACGGACCTGTTGTGCTAGTTGTTTACGGGGAGGCAAACTGGGAGTAATAACACTTGAAGTTGAAGCTAGTACATCATCGACAAGCAAGCAGGGGTTATCTCTAGAGTTGCTTGCCTTTACTTTTAAAGTATTGCACACTCTATACTGCTCAATAGCAACAGGGTCTCCAGGATGGAAGTGACCTACTGATTTTAATAATTGCTCCCCGGTAGGCACACTTATTGACACGGCCCTACCTCTGCACTTTTCTTCCCGTTTCCATTTGCAGCACCAATAGCTCTTCTGTTCACATATCTTTTCCCTATGTAGTACATATCCATCTAACAACAGCACCGCACCTCCTTTCTGCGATGATACAGTGCTATACACGGCACCAATAGACCCTGGAGCATTATAGCTTCGATCCTTGTACTGCATAGTAGCGGTATAACCTTACATCCGTCATCCACTTGCAATTTCTCTAATTTCAGTTATGCTGTCAATTTGCGCTTCTCGTCTTTCGTGATTCTGCTGATTCGCGCTTGTACTCTCGGGATATTACGTTTCGGTCATCTTGGATTTCGCGTTTCTAAACGGGAACCATATATCAACTTCGGGATCACACTACAGTGGAGAAAAGGGCATGTTGGGCAAGTGTTAACTCACCCTGTGAAAAGTTTGCAGTTCGGATATTTAAGCTTTCACGATTCTTGTCTCACGATAATGGATTTTGATTATATGAGGTTCGACCTTTCAAAGTAGATCCATATATGCTCAGTGTAGAGGAGACCTGATGTCATATCTGACAATGATCTATAGCACAAAATTTGGGACGTTAGAAGATCCTGCACAAGAGTGGAAAGTTAGGTATGTAACATCTACTCTATGCCATTTTCAGTCCAATGGACAAGTGAAGAGAAACAACCAGACATTGACGAATTTAATCAAAAGGAGCTGTATCATAAGCTATGAGAATAATCAGCTTGTTACTTTGTTCCTATAGGCATTCTTCAGTGCAGTGGCTGAGTTTCTTTCTGGCTCAGCTGTTAATAGGCAGAAAACTAGCAAGCACATTAGCTCATTACTGAAAAGAGAAAATCATTGCAGAGAGAAGGAAAGACATCAACAGTGACAGAAGTATTACTATGATATAAAGTGCTAAAGACTACAGATTTACAGTTGGCAACAAAGTAATAATAGAAAAAGCTACAGGAAATCTACAGCCTGAAGCTGAAGTAGCTTGTAAAACAACTTCACCAAGTACTCTTGTTGCTCATCAGAAATATGGAAAACTGTAAAAAAGGAATCACAGACATCCATGTAGAACAAATAAGTCAGAATTGGAGATCCTGAAAGATAAGCAACCAGAGGTGCTACAACCAGTCTTTCTGCAAGAAAAAATACTTTAGAACTGTGGCAGCTTAGAATTGCAAAAAGAGAGAGACATAGAGAAAATCAATATAGCATAAGAGCATTGTTTGGCTATACTTTAGAAACAGAGAGTTTAGAATTTAGCCTGATGTCCAAGAATACAAATTACTCAGAACAGTTAACTGCATATGCACAAATAGCATGAAAAGTTTTATTTTCTGTAGTTTGTACATGCATTAAGGTAACCCAGTCATCTAATTGCACAGACTTAAACTGTACAGCATACAGCTAGGGACTTGTGAGTGTTAGATACAGAATGAAATCTTGACTCAAAACCCAAGTGTAACTTCATTGATCCAAAAAGGATTAAAATTATGGACCCCTCACTCGAATTTACTGGAAAAATGGCAAAGGAACCAAGGTATCGGGAGCGAATATCACAAGATGGAAAGGTAACAGAATGGGAAGAAACCAAGAAGACATTTGGACTGCAGGCTAAAGATTGCCTTGCCTAAAAGGGACTGATATCTGAGTACAAGCAAAAAAGAAAGGGATAAGGAAATCCTAAGTGAAAGGCCAGCACTGGTAGAGTTTTTAATTGAATCTAGAGCACAAGCTGCTGTTAAAAAAGGAATAATTAGTAGGGCCTATAAAATGCTTTATAATAATTATAGGAATTAATCAAAGAAGGTTAGAAAAGATTGAGGAGAGAGAGAGAGAGACTGGAAAAGCAATTCACAAGAAAACAATGGCAGGGCATATGTATAGCTCTCAAATAAGCAACAACGTCTAGAAGATTTAGGAGTTTTGCTTGAAAGTGTTTGCACAGGTATTTTTGTACTCCAACCAGACTCCAAAGAATTTCTTTCCTCAGGTAGATGACAAATGTTGAAGGTGTGATTGGAAAGAAAGAGATAACTAAGAACACATGTTTTGGGAGTGTAATGAGTTGACAGACTTTAAAAAATTTCCTACAGAGTAGTCTGTCAGAAATATTGGGTGAGCAAATGGGTATAACTAAGGAAATTATTTTTTTTGAGCTGAGATACAGGATCTGATTTGCCTAAACATATTAAGTCCTTGTTAAGTTTAATTCTGGTGGCTGCCTAAAAAGCAATTACTAGAAAATGGAAATCAAAGTCTACACCAACTGTACTTGAAGTGCTGACTACCATAACAAAGATAAAAGAACTGTAATCTTTAGAAAAGGGTAGGAGCAAATCACATAAAAAAAGGAAATTGTGGGAACAGTGCATTTAGAATAATGTTTTAGAGGAAGAATGAGGTTTAAACAGAGGTGGCTCATGCTATAGGACTGCAGGACTGCAGCCCCCCCAGCTGTAAAAGAAAAAAAAACAGCTGTAAAACAAACGCGAGTCCCAAAACTCGCACATGCACATTTACAGCATTTCCAAATATCCGGACTGCTGGTGAACCAGTCCAGAGCATGCGCACAAAATCCAGACTATTTAAGCAGCAGTCCAGATTAGGAAGACAGCCTGCAACAGCAGAGATCCCAGAAGTCTATGCAGTTGTAACTGCATAGACTGGAAGGGGATCAGACTGCAACATCTGCAGGATGGGTAGCAGCCTGCTCCTGCAGGAAGGGGAAGGGCAAGGACTTTGCTCTCACAGGCATTTGGAATGGACGAACTTGCAGCAACGGAGCTGGGCTGTTAGCAACAGACTTTTCTACTCAGGTAGTGTGTGTGTGTGTGTGTGTGTGTGTGTGTGTGTGTGTGTGTGTGTGTGTGTGTGTGTGTGTGTGTGTGTGTGTGTGTGTGTGTGTGAAATGCCCAGTTAAATATACCTGGTGGCTAGAGAGAACTCAGGAACTATACTGGTGGCTAGACTCAAACCCTGTACCTTTGGAGCAGGTAGCAAGAGCTTGAATTCCCTGCCCACCACCACTTATGAAATTTTTGCCTCATATATTTATTCTTGTGAAATTAGATAATGACAGGCATTTGAATTTCAGACTTTATATTCTTCAGAAAGTACATGGTAACACAAAACCTTTTATTCTACCAATTTTCTGTTTATAAGATCAAGATTTGAAATTTGTCCCTATTTTTGGGGTGTAGTCCCCCAGTACTGGCTTTGTCCAGGTTTTTTTGTGCTAAGAGGTTGAGCGCTATGGTGAGAACTGAATTCACTGAATATGTTTGGGAGCTGTATTCCCCCATTATTGGCTTTGTCTAGGTGTTTTGTGCTAAGAGGTTGAGAGCTATGGTGAGAACTGAATTCACTAAATGATAGTCATTTAAGTTTCAGTCTGTCTTTCAAGAAACAGCTGATTTGGCATAGCAGTATTTTGCTCTGACTGTAGTGCACAGGGTTCTGGGGCCAAGACTTGGCAGTGAAATGCATGGTGGTAACAGCATTTTATTCTAGCAACTTTCCAAGATTATACAAGCAATGTTTAAAATGTGTCCCTAATTTTTGGGCTTTTGTCCCCTACCTCAATAAATGTTGGCTTTTTCCAGATTTCTTGTGCTTCAAAGTTGAGAGATACAGTTGAGTGTTGAGTGGATTTTACAAGGAGCTGAGAGCTTGAAGAGAAGTTTAATGCTGCTTATGCTAAGTCTGCTTGTATTGTTAATAGCACAACAATTAGTGTACTTGCTTTTGATGCAGAAGGCTGTGGGTTCTACTCCCACAGTATATAGATGCACTGCTGATACTGTACTGTGTTGTACTTTTAAAGGGGTTGGATGCTGCAGTCCTGAAAATGTCCTCTTTGGTGGCAATACCTAGTAACAATGAACCTATCAGTTTGCCATCCATTCCCTATTGCAATATTACTAGCTTATCATTTTTTCAGTGTAACATAGGCAATTTATTCCTCAATGGCAACAGGCACTTTATTTGTAGATGAAACAATGAAATATAAAGTTGTTTGCTAGCAACCTCTCCATTAGTTACAGATCTCTTTAATGTGGAATTATTTAGATGACTTTTACTTCTGCAGAGATTGTGCATATTTACTGATTCTGGTGGACTGCAGAAGTTTGAGTAGACTTTTATGATGGAAATGTTCTGAATTGGGCAGTTTTGTCATTACTGGTGCATGCATTTTGTTTCATTGCTTACTGGAAAAATGTTCAAAACAATAAATTTAAAATGCCGTCTAACAGCTGTTCTGTATTATACAAGGAATGTCATTTAATACAACCAGGAAGGTGTATCAAAGAACACATGTATGTTTCCTTTGCAAGGGGGCTATAATTTGAAAACAGCCCAAAGTTAATCTATCTGCCACTGGCCAGATGTATTTTCTTTGAATGTGGGTTTCAGTGCTGTTTCAATGAATGTGAGTTTCAATGGCAGAGAAGTTTTAATGCTAAGTCTATTTTCATTGTGAGACTGCATTGCTTTGTTTAGCAGATGTCTATTACTGTTTGTGCTGTAAAATGTAAAAACTTTTAAATGAAATCCAAATCATTGTAGAAGTAAAGCAGAATGCACATTACAGTTTTTATGGTAAACGGGGTGAAATAGCCAAGTAATGGGACATTGGAATAGCTGCAAGGGGGAGGCCCCATTAGACCATGATTTTGTCAGGGGGAAAGGGCAGCAAACCCAGACAGCCCCGGCTGAACTATACCTTCTAACTGTCCAGATTTTTGCAGAATGAATAGAGATTTGCTTCTTATTTTTAGTTTGTTCCTCATAAAATTTGTGGTTTTCTGGCAAATCATTTAGGAGTGAAGACATTGAGTTTCAGACTTCATACTCTTCAGAAAAATGCATGCTAAAGCAATACCTGTTGTTCTGTCAACTGCCTAAGTTTACACAAGAGCAATTTTTAGTACTGTTTGTATGCTCCCCAGTATATTTGGCCTTGTCCAGATTTCTTGCATTAAGTGGATGAGAGGTACACTCAAATAAATTGCTTTCTAGAATTAGGTATATTCAAACTTCTCAACTGTCCCTGATTTTGACTCAAAATGTTGCTCTCCCCCTAATAATCCCTCCACAAAATGGCAAATTTGGAAGAAAATGTGGAGAGTTTGCAGTTAATAAATAATTGTAATGATCAGAGTTACAGATTACTTTTAATTTCAGAAATGCACGTAGATTCTCTTATTTTGTCAGCTGCTCAAGTTAATAGTACAAATATTTAAAAAAGTGTCCCTTCTTTGACAGGTCCCCAGCTATATTGTATGGCTATTTTATATTTTTGCATCACATTTTTGGTCCATTTTTCATACAATTGAGGTTTTCTGGCAAACTAGTAGCAAATCATTAAAGATTGAAGTTAGAAAATAATGACAGACATTTGAGTTTCAGATTTCATACCCTTCAGAAAATTCATACTAATGCAAGACCTACTATTCTGTTATCTTTCTATGTTTATAAGAGCAATATTTAAAAAGTGTCCTTACCTTTGGGCCTTTGCCCCACTTCTGTTTATGGCTTTGTCCAGATTTCTTCCTCTGAGGCTAAGAGGTATGACAAATGTGTCAGTGCCATTACCATCAGCCAGATACATTTCAAATTGTGACATACATATTGCACCCACTCCCCCACGTAGTCTGGATGTGTCCAAGCAAGGCAAGGAGCAGTTATGCAGTGTAAGTGTGCAGAGTATCTCCCCATCCAAGGTAGACATAAGTACTACAGTGGTTTTTCATCTGTCCTTGATTTTGCAGAATGTTCTGGTTTTCTGTCATATTTTTATACGGTTGATTTATGCTTCTTCTTATTCAGAAAATTCATGTTGTTGCAGTGTCCTGTTGCTTTGTGTTTAAGTAGCAATGCTTTAATGACATCAGGTAAGCTTGTCTGAGATTGAAAGATCCAAGCAAGCTTTAATAAGCATACTGTTAAAGAATTACCAACATTGAAAGCCTTTTTTGTTTTTGCCATGCAGAGAATATTTACATAACTAGATAGCGTATAAGCCGTAGGTATTGAAATGCATATGACAGTATTTGTAATAAAGGACAGGATTACAGTATTTTCAGAAGTTCATTACATTTGTTGGAGACATGCAGTCATCTTTGCAGGCTTTACCTGTAAACTAAACAGAATGCCAATCTATCATGTGTGGTCCATAACCTATGGAATAATCCTTTAAGCAATTTATCTTGAGCTTGTTTCTTGTTTGCTGTTCATTTTTTACTTTGATCACGTTTTCCCCATGAAACAAGTAGGTAGTTGTTTTCAGGCAGCAGGTCTTTTTCGGATAAGAAACATTTTTACAAGTGGGGGGTATCACAGAGATTGCTGCTTTCAACATGTTACTTGGTACATTTATAAAGCTGAATATAAATTATAATTAGAACTGCAGTGCAAGGAGAAGTGGTTTAAGTTGAGTGCTGTTTGTTTTTTATACTTGATTTTAACTGGCATTCCAGTAATGTATTTAAAGAGTAATTTTTTTTCATGCCTCAACATTTTTGTTTCCATCTAGAGATTAAGTAGGCTGTCATGTAGCCAATGCATTGAAATATTTTTTTCTTCTACAATTCATTTTGTCCTGATTGGACTCTCATAATGATGGTTTGGCAGTGGCACCCAGGACAGCGTATTTAATTAAAGTCCCGTTTTTTTGTGGTTTTTAGCATAACTCCACCCCTTGTGGTTGGCCACACCCCTTCCTGTTGGCCCCACCCATTCAGCTGTCTCCTGTACCCTGCCTTTGTTTTGAAGTAACCAGCTGCCACTGGGTTTAAAGGGAGGCAAGAATTGATCAATGTATGTAATGTTGAATTGATGATTGATGATAAATATACAAAAGAATATATATATATATATATATATATATATATATATATATATATATATATATATATATTTATATATATATATATGATGTATAATGTTTGCAACTGGGAATATGTTAATATGGTTTGTTTCCTTTTATATAAATGTATGATTACCTATGTCTTAATTGATAATTCAGTAAAGGTGTTAAAAAAATTATGGACTTGTCCAGCAAAATGCTTCTAACATAATTTATTCGCAGAGGGGCAAGCCCCCTTCACAGACCTGTGTTGTGAGAGACTGACTCCTCTCACACCCCTACAATTGCACCCTGCACTAGTGAAAACACTAGCTGCATGAACTTTGAGATCACGGTTTCTTTATTTAATAGGAAATATGGCTGAGAACAAATAACTTAAGGGAAATAGCATAATGGAAAGAAAAAGGCTAACCACTTACCTGTTGACCACATGCAAGACTTCAGTGAGTATCCCCACCCCCCCCTCAGCTGGCGTCTTGTTTGAGGCAACTCTACAGTAGGAGAAAGTCCATTCTCATTCAAAAAGTCATGCTCACAAACCAACACTGTGAGTATAATAAGGCCGCCTATGTCTAACTGGTATTTTCAACCAACACACAAGGTCCAGCAGTAAAGTGATATTGCATGTCCAAGTACAAGCTACTCTTCAGATGATCTAATCCATGCTAATTTATTCTACTCCACCCGTCATTCGACTGGCATCTTACTTGACTCCCAGACTTTGCTACAGGACATCTCCAAGAAGATTTTTTTGGGCTGAGTCTAAAGAAATTACATGTACCATAGGTTAGATTTATAAATAATTACTTGGCTTAGAGTTCAGGGAAGTCCGGGGACCATTGTGGAGCCTAGTTCAAATTCTCGGTTGCCCCTAAGCACTGTCTGTTTAACTGACTTGCTCAAGGTCACAGCATAGGCACATTAGGGCTGAGAGAATCAAACCCTGTACTACTTTGAATCCTAGCTCTTGCCCTAGCTGTTGTGCATCCTAGCTCATACATTCCTACTACCGACCATCCTCTCCAACTCTTTATATTGACTACTGAAATAGCTCAGCTTGAAGTTTTTAACCTCCTGCATCTTGGTTTCCGCTGCATTTGACCTGGAACAAAGCCTCGCCAATATAAAATATTCAAATAAAAAAGAAAGAAATAAACCATCCTCTCCAACTGCTTATATTGACTACTGAAATAGCTCAACTGGAAGTTTTTAACCTCCTGCATCTCAGTTTCCCCTGCATTTGACCTGGAACAAAGCCTCTCCAATATAAAATATTAAAATAAAAAGGAAGAAATAAAGTATGTACAGTTCATGGCCACTTAATATTATATTACTGTGACTTTAAAATAACTAGATTGGTTAGAGTCATGCTTATTATCTCCCTGCTAGGATCGCCAGCAGCCAAACCCTTCCTCTTTGTTCTTTCTCAATTCCTGGCCCTACCCTGGCCATGACCTGATCTCTTGAGTTTCATGCCTGTTGATTTCCATGTCTGTCTCCTCCTCTGCATCTTTCAGGGACCTGTTACAAAACTTCATCCTCACTCATTTTTAATTTCATACTTTCCTTTTATTTTTCACCTGGAGTGTTTCTCACTCTTTGTAGCCTGTGTGCTACTCTCACTTTGAGGGTATCTTGCTGCTACTACTCTGTTTTTCCTGCTTCTTTCTAACCTCCTAACCTGACCCTGTCACTCCTTTATTGCTCTAACTGATTAGTGACTGATTGTCTTTTTTCCTTGGTAACTCGGGATTCCGAAATTGCCCCACTCCTCATTACACTCAGTCTCACTTTGCTCCGCTACCCACCCCATTCCCACCCACCCCCATATCATTACCTTTATACTTATCCCCAGACACACACATACCCTTACACCACACCACTTCATGTCATCCTGACCACTCAGTGAAGACCACATCCCTTTCTGTCCTTTAGGCCACTCAATCTCCATCCTACCCCTCACTTTCTCACTACTTTCACTAATATCCCCATATATCCCAATCACTTTTTACTCTCACTAACACCCCATAACTGCCCCAACCTCATTTTTACTTCCAATTCTTCTTAGCACATTGCTAATTATGTCATTATCAACCAACTCCTCCCAATTACAAAGAGCCACCTTCCACCACCCCTATTACCCTATCACACTCCACTACCCTGTCAGCCCTCTTAAGTGGTCTACTACAATCATCAGCACAGTATCCACTTACTCTATCAACAACAATGTACTCATTACCAGTCAAAGACATTCTAAGACTTCTTCCCTATGCAATCTCCACAGCTACCCTACATTTCCTCTCAACCTTAATCAGCTACCATGTCCATCTCTATCTTCCCCACATTACCCCTCCCAGACAGACCTCATACCTAGACTGTAATTCAGACCCACTAAACTTTCTATTTACTCCACACCTCTTCCAACTCTCCCACAGCGATTATCACCAACACAGATTGCTTCCAACAAGGAGTAGATCCCACACCTATCTAAAGCATACTAAAATTATCATAAAACTCAACAATCTCTACCAATCTTTACTAAAAAAGCTCATAAGTACTGAGAACATACACCCCAACCCAGATCCAGCCACAATAGTCACCCCAAACCCCAACCTAATTAATACCCTACTCCATAGGCAAAAAAACCTGCCTGCTCATTCTCAACCTAAACATGAAAAGTATGCTCAATAAGGTTCATGACCTACATGCCCTATTAGCTCTATGCAAGCCAGACATTGTCCTACTGACCGAGACCTGGCTAAAGCCCGAAATCCACAATAATGAAATTACAGCTCCCGTGTATAATATCTACTGGAAGGACAGACTAAGAAAAAGGGGAAGGGGTAGCCATAATGTAAAAGAACCACCTTAACCTTGAACAACTATAAATTCCCCTCCCAGACAACAAAAATGTCGACCTCATTCTTGCCAAGTTTAAATTGAACCCAAAAAAAATCTTAATATCATAGAAGGCTACATACCCCCTGGAAACAACATTACAATTATGGAAAACCTACTAGAATGGGGTCACAAACTCCCTATCTCTAGAAAATATCATATTAGGTGACTTTAACATAGATTGACTCAACTGTTCTAGCCAAAATCCATTCAACCACATTAACATCCATGGGTTTACCCAAGCCATTACATCTCCCACCAGAAACGATAAAAGAACCAAACACCAGTCCATACTGGACTGGATACTTACATCCCACTCATCCCTTGCAGCCAAAGCTGGATGTCTTCCAGACATTCTCAGCGACCACCAACCAACATATCTACTGAGAAGTAAAACTCCTCATATAGTGTAGATAAAATTTCCTGGTGAACCGCTACAGCTAAAAAGTTTATTTTAAAAATAGAGACAAAATATAAAAGACTTCCAACGAAAGAGAGCTCTAAACGATTAGCACTTTCAGCTATTCAGCCTTCTTCAGATCATATTCTCCATAACACTCCAACTAAAGTTAAATAACAAATCATGTCCACATGCTGCAGGCAATGCCTGCTCATTAACCAATCTAAAAACTAATCATAACTTTATAAGGATGACAAGCCTCTTTTGCTCAGCCTATAGTAGGACGTCTGTTCTTTAGTATTTGGTTTGAGTGGAACTATTGTA
This sequence comes from Protopterus annectens, assembly GCF_019279795.1. Lineage (NCBI taxonomy): Eukaryota > Metazoa > Chordata > Ceratodontiformes > Protopteridae > Protopterus > Protopterus annectens. The sequence goes on from NC_056731.1 coordinate 1,393,693,279, forward strand.
TTTAGGTCTGGGGGGTGATCAGCCCTTACGTTCACTATCCAACTGACTTTGCACATTTCATTGCAGTTCTTTACATCTCTGTCCCTTGAGTCAGTAGCAATACATTCTAAAGCTTTAAACATAAAGCTATGATCAGGATGAGATACAATGTGGTCAGCCAGCACATTCTTTAAATCCTTGTGCTTAATATCCCTCAAATGTTGCATAACTCTGTCCTTCAAACTCTGGTCTGTTTTTCCAATATAGAACACTGAGCATTTCTGATAAGTTGCCAGGTAGGCCAAATGCTGGATATTGAAACTTGCATTAGCTTTCAACAGATGATTGATTCCAGATACAGGATGCACAAAAAGACTGCTGTTGTCTATATAGGGACAGGCTTTGTACTTCCCACAATTGACTGTTCCTTTCTTTTGGTATACATTTTTCCATTCAAAGCCATCCATGCCACACAGCAGTCTTTTAATATTTTTTCTATTCCTAAAAATAAACATTGGTTGTTCTCCTACAATATTTTTCATTTTTGCATCTTCTGTCAACACCAGCCAAAACCTTCTGACCACATCACAGATCTCTGTGGTGATAACCTCTATTCCTCAAATGTTTATAGAGGGTAACCTGCTCCTTTTCAAAGTCAGCATCTTCAGTACAGAGCCTAGATATATGTTGCACTTGATTTTCAATGATGTTTTTGAATATATGACCTGGGTGCATACTATTTCTGTGCAAGTAGTGGTTCTTCCATGTATTTTTCTGTGCATTTTTGTATGTAGACCTAGACTAGGATGTACAGTAACTTTAACATCAAAGAGATCAATCTCTTCCTTTGAATAAGTTATCTTAAATTCAAGGAAATCCAAGGTCTGTGACCATGTCAAGTTCTTTCTTTTCCTTTCCAGAAGACAAAGATATCATCCACAAAATGGCCATAATACACCAGATGTCCAAACCAGGGGTTGATGGCATTCAAAATTTTATTATTCTCCCATTGCACTAAGACTATGTTTGAATAACTATTAGCACAAGGGGTGCCCATAGCTAGCCCTCATACTTGCCAAAAATAGTTATTCCCATAAGCAAAAATGTTATTTTCCAGAATTAATTCCAGCAGAGAGCAAATTAGATCAGAATCGAATCCTGTTTGTACAAGACACACTCTAATTGCTTCCACTCCATAGCCATTAGGTATAACTGTAAACAGACTATTGACATCCATGGTTACCAGAATTGAATCTGAAAAACTATCCATATCTTTGATTTTCTCAAACAAACTTTCTAAGAATCTCCCTGTGTCTTTTATAACACTATCCACCAATGGTAGGACCTTCCTCAGCTCTTTTTCAACATAAATGGACAGTGGTTCAGTTATCCAGCCTCTTCCTGCCACAATCGGTCTCATTGGGGGAGGGGGTCATCCAAGGTCTTGTGTATTTTAGGTAAACCACTGATACTAGGGATGGTTGGATACTTAAGTTTCAAAAAAATCAAATAAATCCTTAGATGGACGTCTCTCTATTAACAAATCCATAAGAGTATTCTGAAATACTACAATCATCTTATTCAAATCCTGCTTCTTAATATTTTTATACTTATGTACATTTGTCAGCATTTCTTGCATTTTATTTCTGTACCAAGCAGAGTCCAGTATCACGATGGCCCCTCCCTTGTCAGCTGATTTAATGACAATATCTTGGTTGTTCTTAAGTTGGAATAGTGCTTCTTTCTCATTAAATGTCATGTTATAAAATTGTCTACTTATCTTCCCTTCTCCTTTAAACTTGCTTACTTCATTCCCACACAAGCGTAAGAAAAGGTCCACTGTAAGATAGTTAACAGGCACAAAGGTGCTCGGCTTCTTATATACGCTCTGTTTGTTATAGCTTTCATTCCCCAAAATCGTTTTGAGCGTAATATTTCTCCCAAAAAGTTTCAGGTCTGTGACAAATTCATTGAGATCTGAATGTAATGATGGAAAATACAAGAGACATCTATTTAGAACTTGTATTTGCTCTGGACTTAATGAAATCCTTGATAGATTAACAACCAGATCACACTCATTATCATTTAAAAGGTAAGTTTCTTCCTTTTCCTTTTCTGTTTGGATATCCTCGGATTCCTGTGGTTCTGTTGCTTTATAAAAACTGGTAGGTGATGCATCAAGGGAGCATGTACTGCTCCTTCTTTAGGTTTAGTACCTATAGAGAGATTAACCATTGGTTCCTGGCTTGTCACAGTACTGCTAGAATTATTAGATGGCTGGTTGCTATATAAAAGTGATGGAACAACTACCATTTCCTTGTGTGTTCTAACTTCCTCTGTATTAATGTTAAACATTTCTTTAGGGGATTCTTACTTGCAGTACTTAGTTTACGCTTCTCCAAAAATTAATTTCTTAGGCCCTTTTTGCATACTTTCCTCTCTAGGCCACTCAAATATATGGCCTTTTTTAAAATCTAGATGATCTCTGTACTGAAGAAGCTGACTTTGAAAAGGAGCAGGTTACCCTCTATAAACATTTGAGGAATAGAGGTTACCACAATATAGATCTTACTATGAGATGTACACAACAGGACCTAAGGTCCAATAAAGGTTGTCCCTATTTTAATGGAAAAGCTATCGCCAGAGTTGAGGGTACTGCCTTCAAAGAAAGGACTTTGACTCAAGGTCTAAAATGTATTCTCACATATAGTACAGATAGCCAAAAGATCTGTGATGTGGTCAGAAGGTTTTGGTTGGTGTTGACAGAAGATGCAAAAGTGAAAAATATTGTAGAAGAACAACCAAGGTTCGTTTTTAAGAATAGAAAGAATATTAAAAGACTGCTGTGTGGCAAGGATGGCTTTGAATGGAAGAATGTATACCAAAAGAAAGGAACAGTCAAATGTGGGAAGTGCAAAACCTGTTTCTATATAGACATCAGCAATCTTTTTGTGCTTCCTGTATCTGGAATCAATCATCTGTTGAAACCTAGTGCAACTTGCAATACCCAGCATTTGGTCTACTTGGCAACTTGTCGAAAATGCCCAGTGTTCTATATTGGAAAAATGTACCAGCATCTGAAGGACAGAGTTATGCAACATTTGAGGGATATTAAGCACAAGGATTTAAAGAATGTGCTGGCTGACCACGTTGCATCTTATCCTGATCATAGCTTTATGTTTAAAGCTTTAGAATGGATTGCTACAGACTCGGGCACACTGGAATGTGCGAAGTGAGTTGGATAGTGAACTTAAGTGCTGATCGCCCCCCCAGGCCTAAATACAATGGTTCCACTCAAACCAGTACTAAAGAACAGATGTCCTACTATAGGCTGAGTAAAGGAGGCTTGTCATCCCTACAAATTTATGATTGGTTGCTATGGTTTTAGATTGGGTAATGAGTAGGCATTGCCTGCAGCATGTGGACATGATTTGTTATTTAATTTTAGTTGAAGAGCTATGGAGAATATGATCTGAAGAAGGCTGAATAGCTGCAAGCGCTAATCGTTTAGAGCTCTCTTTCATTGGAAGTCTTTTATGTTTTGTCTCTATTTTTAAAATAAACAAAGTTTTTAGCTGTGGTGGGTCACCAGGAAGTTTTATCTATGCTATTTTTTTTCTGTCAGGTGTACCTTTGGCAGTTTCTAGTTTCTCTTTACAAAACTCCTCATATTAGTCAAGTAGCACATAAAGAAGTCAGAAACAAAAATATGTAACCCTAGTGCCTTTAACAATGACCTAAACAATTGCAACTGGACCCCTCTAAAATAGTTACCACTTGATGAGGCAGTGCAATACTAAAATTCAACCTTCCTAAACATACTGAACCAACATGTTCCCCCCGAATCACTAGAATAAAAGCCAGACATGCCCCCTGGTTAACTAAAGCCACCAAAACTATTCTCAAAGAAAGGAACAAACCATGGGAACAATTTCATAAAAACAAAACCCAAATAGAAAAACAAAAATACTTAGAACTGCGCAACAAATCCAAGAAACTCATCAAAATAGACAAAATCACCTATTACCAAAATCTACAAGAAAAACATGCTAGAAACTCCCAGAAATTTTGGGCTGCAGTCAACTCTGTTCTGCAACCTGGGAAAACTACTGCCCCCACACCCAGAACAGGGAACAACAATGACAATATCCCCACACAGTTTAACCAATACTTTACTGAGACAATCCAGGCCCTAGCTAATAACCAAATATACTCAACTCACCCAACCCCAACAAACACACCAGCCACAATGGAAACACAAGCTAGCAGCTCCCACTTTATCTTCCAACCAGTACTTATCAAAACCATCCAAAAACTCCTCCAAAAGCTCAAACCCACCACCCTGACTGCAGACAACCTACCCACAGAATGCCTCCAAATAGCAACAACAGCTATAGCCTATCCAGTTGCTATTCTCATCAACAGATCTATCACAGAGTGCAAAGTACCCCAACTAAGGAAAATCTCCTATATCATACCGCTACACAAAGGAGGTAGCTCCTTTGAACTCAATAACTATCATCCTATCACTATCTTATCACCTATATCTAAAATCCTAGAAGGGTCATACACACTCAACGTATGAACTACCTCCTAGAAAATAAATTGCTATCTAAAAACCAGTGTGGCTTTAGGCCCTTCCACAGTACATCCACCACACTTATATCATTCACTAATACCATTAATTACCATAGAAATAATGGAAAACTTGCCTCAGCTGTATTTTTAGACCTATCCAAGGCTTTTGATATGGTTAACCACAATAGACTTTTCAACTCACTCTCTACCTTAAACCTTAGTTCCTCCTCCATCACATGGATGAAGAGCTATCTATCAGGTTGGCATCAGGCAGTAAAATGGCAAAAACAACTCTCCCCTCTACTACTAGTTTCCTTAGGAATCCCTCAAGGCTCCATCCTAGGCCCATTGTTCTTCACTCTCCAATCACACCAATCAACTCCCATCGTCCATCCCCAGAGCCTCAGTTATTCAATTTGCAGATGATACCACAATCATATGTGCAGCCCCCATTCTAGACCTTCTCCACTCACAAACACGAGTCCTTCTCACTAGCAGAAATCTGGTTCTCTAACCACCAGCTTATTCTTAACCCAAATAAAACAAAATTACTGCCATTTTCCTCTCATAGAACCCCCCCCCCCTAACAGATAACTTCACAATAACCTCTGATAACAAAATTGTAATCCCCCCATCTACCCACACCAAACATTTAGGCATTGAAATAGACAACAACCTAAGATTTGACCTGCACACTACCCAAACTATCAAGAAAGTCCACAAAAAGCTTGGCCTGCTCTAGCATAACAATTTCTCACAAACCAATCCAGAACCACAACAGCCAGGACACATCTGCTATCCACCCTCCTCTATGCATCCCCAGTCCTAACCAACTTTCAAAAATCCGACCTAAACAAGCTAGAATCCTGCTACAATAAGATAACTAGATTTGCTACAGCATCTGCATATAGGACACATCATTGCACCTCTCTCAAAAACCTAAACTGGTTAGAACTCCCTCGATTATTACAATGCAATCAACTGTCACTAGCACATAAGCTATACTACTACCCAGACAAAATCCCAGCCCTCCAACATGTAATACGACCTCACACCACAAGAGTCTTGAGAGCCAGCACTCTTAATCGTCTAGAAGTCACCAAATATAACAATGAAGCAGGGAAATCTCTCTTTAGCTACTACATCTCCAAACTCTGGAACTTTCTACCAGCCACACTTACATCCAATACCTCCACTACACAATTTAAATAACTCCTAAAAACCCACCTTACAAACAACTGGCTATGCTCCTGTCACATTCCTGGATAAAGACAAGTATACAAGCAACAACTATTTACATATCCATAGACCAACGTTTCCTACCAAGTTTCTAATTCTAATGTGAACTTATGAAAGCATAACTGCAAAATATTGTATCTATAAATTGTAAACAAAGGCATGCACAAAATGTATAAGTCTGCTATGTACCATGATGTACTAAAAGTGTGTCATCTCTGTATTGTAAATAGTTACTAGTCTGTAGTAGTATGATAGTGTATTGTATATAAATGGAGCTTTTCTCCCCAGGCCTCCGCTGAAAACGGATGTGTCCAGATGGACTTTCCCAGTCAACAAATGTAAAATAAATAAATAAAATTAAATAAATCTAATCCATTATACCAACTGACAGCTGGCCAGCAAGTACTCACCGGCAACCCCCACCCAAAGCCTGGGGATTCTTGTGTCTTTGTTCTGGGAAAAGTATTCTTAGTCTTTAAATGATGGTCAGCATTTAGGATTGCTATTCATTGGCCTCTCCTCTTCAGCTAACTTGCCTAGGGTTACCCTATTAGAAGCACAAACCTTCGGGTAACATAGCACTAAGGAATACAGGGATATGCAAGTCCTCCACCATGACAAGGACATAGTCCCACAAGGAGGATGTAATAATTCATGCTAAACAACAATGAAAAGTGAAAACACACCTGAAAAATATGTAGCATATGAAAAAAGGCTGCTATACTAATTCGTAGATGCACTAATCATGATTACTGCCCAAATGATATACTTAGGAATGTGAATAAATAATGTACATCACAAGCTTAAGGTGCAAAACATACAATAGTAAATGGGATTCAGAAAGGATGTAGACACAGTGGAAGGCATGCTACTACAATGTGTGTATGTGAGGTAAACCAGTGCAATGCCAATGCATACAAGGCATTTAAAGAGAGGGACTGCATAGTACTCTGCTCTAAATGGTAATATACTATTTCACAGGCCATGGGTGCAGGAGAGCATGAATGCTGTATGAGCCTGGCAGAGCAGGGTATACAGGCACTTACATGGCTCAGAAACCAGAGAAAAATTCATTCACCAGTCATGTCCTTCAGCAGACTCCATAGTTACCACTGAGACAAATTCATTAACCAATGGTGTAAATCAATCGATCCCAAAAAAACATGGAAACTTTGGACTGATATCATTTATTCTGAGTCAGTTCCTTAACTTATATTTGTACCCAAATATTTTTATCACCCATTCAAATTTATCCAGGGGTTTCTTGTCAGGAGAGTAAAAGACAGTTTTGTGTATTCAGAATGTGAGCAAATGCCAAACATTATAGTTTAATATGAAATGATCCTTTTATACCCCCCCATAAAGAGTGTTAAGTCTTGAACCCCCTTACTAGCATAATTAAATATGAGTTTTTTGCACCTCAGGAAAAGGGAATGGGGAATTGCATTACTCTAAAAATAGTATGCAAGAAAAATTAAAGATATTCACTTACCCACTATCTTCTTCTTCTTCTTCTTCTTTCGGCTTTTCCCGGTTAGGGGTTGCCATAGCGGGTCACCTATCCGCTCATGATTGGCAGTGGAATTTTACAGTGTCGAGTTGCCAGCCCGGTGCCCAACCTTCCACAGAAGGCACACACACGCGCACACTCACACCTAGGACCAATTTGCAGTATCCAATCAGCCTACAGCATGTCTTTGGGATGTGGGAGGAAACATTCACTTACCCACTATACAGTGTTCAAATAACATGACTCAGATAATATGATATGGGCTGTGTTCTCATTTGATTTAATGACTGGAAAAAAAAACATGAATAGATAAATAAGACAAATACTATAATAAAAAGGAAAGAATGTTTTAATTGCCTTTCTGATACTACCCTCATGTTCTAAATATAGACCTTTTAAATGTAAATAAAACAGATCAACACCAAACAAATTAAAGAAACATATCAAGGATACAGAAACAAACAGCATACATTGTTAATCAAAACAGCACAATGAGTGAAGATGTGGTGGGGGGGGGGGTTTCAGAGGGGTGGTATGACTACCCTACAGATGAAATAGTATAGCATGCAAATGACAACATAATGGCATGCAAATTAATAAAATCATGCTAACAATAATCTTCATTTATGCAAATGACAACATCAAACATATAGTGATTCAGAGAAGTATTCATTTAGCACAAAGAGCAAAGGTGCTCATCTGTTATGAATGCTAGCATTCTTCACTGTTCAAGACTTTCACTTACAATATAAAGCTAGGAGTAGCAGCAGTGTTAGTTGAGTAGTATATATCAGTGGCCATATTCAAAAACAGTACTTATGATGTTACATGCCATCAACCTCAGAGACACAGATGGGTCTGCCAGTAGCTGATATGTCATCAAGTTCATTACCAGTACATTGGAGAATGCTACTGCTACAATGTAAACAGACATCACATACAAGTTAGTAGACATGAGCTGCCCATACATTGAATCTAGAAAAATGCATGAACTTCCTGTCCCAATGGGCATAAAGATTTGTGTAGCATCAACCCTCCTTGCTACAGGGATCTCTCAGTGCTTGATAAGGGCCACATTAGGAGTTTTTCCAACAACATCTCATGGCTCTTATACAAATTCATTCACCTGATGCTACAGCATGTTGAGGAGGATATGTGCTTTTATGCATTTTACAACATCGCTCATTTCCCTGATTTCCTGGGGACCACTGATTGTGCCCACATTGCCATCAAAGACCCACCTGCTCCATATGATATCCAGTATATCAACCAGAAGTGCTTTTACTCCATCAACTTCCACATGGTGTGCAATGCCTAGGACATTATATATAATGTGCCTGTGCACTATCTAGGTAGTTTCCATGGTTCCCAAATCTGGTATACATACATCTACCAGCATTTTGTTTGTGGTGACTGTGTGGGATGTCACCATGCATTTATTGTGTGGTGGCTTCTCTCAGGGTGTTGGTAGGTGCACACATTAATAGCTACAGACATTGTGAAATGCTACTCCCATTGATTTAGGCTACAGGTCACTCATAATGGTGCCTATTTTTGTGTATTATAGGTGATGCAGAATGTGTCTTGGAGTCATGTACAATAACACAACTCCAAAATACCCACACCATAGCTAAGAGGATCATGCATTTGTAGGCATGAAAAGCTGTCAACCACATGTGCTTGCATTCTGGAAGGCACATTTCTGCTGCTTGGATATATCTCAAAGCACTTTGCAGTATGTACCTGAGAAGAGTTGACAGCTAGTAATGGTGTCCTCCATTTTACACAATATAGTAGTATGGAAGCATCTAGAACTTGGGAATTTTTCAGTACTGTCTGACAGGCCTGTTGCAGCAGCAGAGGAGGATGAGGAGCTGGGCAATGAGTTGGAAGAACAAGCTGCAGCAGTATCATATATACGGCAGAGGTGCACAGTACAAATCAGCACTGGCAAAGTGGCAGCATCTAGTCCACAACTATAAGCCATAATAAGGACAACACACAATAAAACTGATGCATGCAATAGCACACATTACAGTGTGCTGATTGGTCATGCTGAGTATTACACCTTACTGACATAAGCCAAAGGGTTGACAAGGCACAGTCATAATCATTTGCACAGGCAGGGGCACAGTGACAGTGGAGTGCAATGCTAGCATAGGTGGAGGGGTCATAGGTGGTGCCCCTGGTAATTGTTCACACAGCTACAAAACTGGAGGTATAACAGATCATTTCTTCCATTGAAGGTGTGGAGTGTCTACAGGTGGAACATTGGTATGATGGACCATGTGGCAACTTGCCCAGAGAATGGTGCAAGATGTTGGTGCATGGGCAGGAATGTCATTTTGGCCCCTACAATGGTTTTAAATCAGAATGATGATGTCATTGATGCTGTGCATGGATATAGGTAGGTGTTACTTAAGGTAAAGTTAGGGGGAAGCAGACCAGCAATTAATTGCAGAACCCTGAGTGGCTTTCTTATTGGGGGTTGCCCATGTTAGAGCTGAAAGACCATCAGTGACATCCATCAGATCATCCATTTCCGGGACTGGGGGCCATGGTGGAGCAGGAGGAGCATCAGCCACATCCAGGAAGCTATCCATGGCCATGGTAGAGACAGCCATCGACAGTGTGGACAGTGCAACTATCTCTAGAATGCTGAGCCCCATCTGTTTCAAACTGTTTTGCAATCCTGCAGTGCACAACCAGCCCAGAGTGTAACAGTGGAAGCTGGTTCCCACCATCCCCAGGGATGCATCACTGGATATCAAGTGGGTCACCACTGCCCTCTTTAAGTGTGTCTGCTTCGGGTTCCTATATGTCATGTCACTTTGCACATGTTGAAGAATGTACTACAGTCCCTGCAATGGGATGCAGGACTTCACAAAGGCCACAAATCACCCTCTGATCTCTGTCATGGGGCCACAAATCACCCTCTGATCTCTGTCATGGTCTGATTACTGGATGCCTGTGCCTGAATCACTGATTTGCACATCTGTTGATTGATGTAAAGGGTAATGCCAAGGTCAGGGAGTGTTCTGGAGTCATGGTCACAATAGCCACCTACACAACTATCTCCAATGCCATGTGTGCACACCTTGGAGGCAGTGTGGCCCACTGGTGCTGTCTGTGGTGGTGTTGACTGTTTAGAAGGTGGGTTTGAGATTGATGGATGGATGGGATGACCTTTGCAAAACACATTCTGCATCCACAAAACAAACAGCATCAGAAGGAACCAATCAAGAGACCTAAACTTCATCTGCAATATAAATAGGGCATGTTGGAGGGACAGGTATGTGCCTCAGAGACTACTTCTTCTCCTCTGGAACAGGCTTCCCATCCATCTGAGACAAAGGTCTTCCCTAACCCATTTTAAGTGTAACTTGGACCAATGGATGAAGAATTGGAAATATGCCCCTGGTCTGACACCTATGTCTCTAGCAGACAGAGGCAGCTTATAAATGCTTAACCACCCATGCCTAAGCTTAAATATACTTGTCAGATACATTTGGGAAGCATAGATAGGCTTAAAAATGTCCCCTTGGGTTGTTAGCGTAATATTCACCTATGAACAAGTAACGCTGCAGGTTCATCCTAGACTACAACAGTCCCAACAACTGTGGGAAATGGGAGTGTGCCCCACACCAACAGTATTGCTGACATTATCATGATGTTACCAGACTGTGGCATGTGCCTGTTGCCATTACTGCCAACCTCCAGAGATGCTGACATCAGGCATGTGTGGCGCCAATGTGAATGCATCCAAGAAATTACCAGTGTCAAGGTTGGTACACATATGAGTGTTTTGGAGGTGGGTCATCATCCATGGCTCCAAGACACATTCTGCATCACCTGTAACACAAAAATAGGCACCATTTGAGTGGCCTATAGCCTAAAACAATGGCAGTAGCATATCACAGCCTCTGTACCTGTGACTCCCACCACCACATGGCACACAGATTGCTACATGCCAATACTCTATATAGTTTTGGGGCTCATACGTGTCTTGTGGTATAGATTGTCTCTGTTGTAGCCTTGATGTCCAAGTTTGACATAAATGCAGATGTGTTTGTTTTAATAAACCTTGCAGAGGTATTAGTCAATGTTTTACAGGAATGGCACATGCCATTATTCACCTGTGACATCCTTGCAGAAACTCGGGCAGTCATACCGTATTGTGCAGGCTGTCTCTGTTTCAGGCCTGATGTTCCTAGCACATGCAAATGCAGCCATGTGTAGGTACAGAGGAACATAAGAACAATACTAGGCAAGTGATCATTCAGACCATAAGAGGCCTAACCACAGACACCTTTAAATAGGGGCACAAAAGATTTTACTACCTTTAACAAGCACTTAATAGTGATTAAACCTTGCAGAGATGCTAGTCACCAACCTACAGAGTTGTCTTGTGCCAGTACTCACCCTGGGCATTGCTTACTGACACTCAGGCAATCATAACTAACCCAGCTCTAGCATCAAACTACCATAAGGTATGATGATTCTCTCAATTTCCTCAATATGGGATACAAGGAATTCCTCTGTCTCTTTGATATCCCTCTGCTCTGATAGTTCACCCTCTGTGATCAATTTGTACATTTGAATTTTATGTACCTTGGTCTTGGCATGCAGTAACGTATCAGTGGTGTCATAATGCAACTAATGCACCATCCTTTTATGCCTGCCCACTACACTGATACTCTGTATTGTTCCTGCCAAACCTGGTCTCAGAAGGCCTTGTCTGCCTTACCTTTGTTAAGGTTACAGCCACTATGTGTGCATATGGCCCATAGTAGCACCTCTATTTCCTGTGGGATGAGTTTCTCCAGCTGTTGCAGTTACTTCGGTCCCATGCTAGGACAGGTATACCTGTAGGTATACCTGTGTGATTACAGCAAGTATGCATAACAGTCCATGCCAATCAACACTTCCCTCCAAGCTGTCCCTAGTACCCTTGTGGTGGTCACAGCCCTGTGCACTGCTATAGGGTAACTGTTCTGACACTGTTCTATATCATAGCATCTCTGGGCATGTGAGCTATATATACAGTCTCTTGTATTTCAGACAACAGTAATGTCTGTGGACATTGTACTGCAAGTCCAACACCCAGTGCAGCCCAGAATGCTGTCTGTGTACAAATGGTACAGTCTGTAAGCACTTACATATCAGGACTGTGACTGAGCCTTGTGTTCCCTGTGCCCTAGCTGGATGAACTCCACCACCACAGGACTGCAACCCACCCTGTCTGTTCAGTGTCCTCGCTGGATGAACCCCACCTTACAGACCTGCAACCTGTTCTGCAAGTTCTCTGTGCCCTGGCTCATTTAACCCCACCTCCATCCTGCCTGTTCCCTGTGTCTTGTTAGTCTGAGCTACCCAGCCTGTCAATCCACTGTCATGACCAGTGCAGTGAATCACACAAGACACACTGTCATGTGGCAGTGTCTGTGTCAGCCATGGTTCTTTGTGTGGTGACTGATGTCCATTACTAGCTATCTTGACTACTGTCACTTTCCCTGTATTACAATACACTCTGATATCCATTTTTTTCAGATTATCTGTATTTTTCATTGTAACATAGTCTCCTACAAAATGATGACTTATTTTTTATTGTGCTTAATCAGGGCTCCTATCACTGCTATTATGCTCATGGAGTGATTTAGTGCAAATGTCTCTGAATTGTGCCAATAACATGATGCATCATCACTTCTATTCTGTACTTCCATGGCCAGATCCTACTCATGCATGGACTTTGAAGTTCCACAAGGTGTGCATGCCGGATTGTAACCACACTAATTACAGTTTGCATAACACTAACCAGCTGCATGACACATATCTGTGAAGCCTGACCAAGCTAATATCTCCCATCAATCATGTCAATACTGACCACAAACATCATACTGCTGTGGATGGCCATTGTGCTGCTGTGTTACCCATTGATGCATGTCATGTAGTATCTGTGTGGTGTCCCTTTGCACACTGACCAGCATTCCAGCTCCTGGACTCGACTTGACAGGTACAGAATGCCTTAGTAGGATTAGACTCTGGACGGGCTTCAATGCAGCAGGGAGAGAAACATTGTTTTACATCTCCTCCAAAGCCAATATATGGAACACCTGCTGGGGGATTATGAGGGTAAAAAGTGGATGCTTCGCATTTGCTTGCCAGAGAGTTGAGTGATGCCACTGACCTCACCTGCTCTGGTGAACAGTGCTAGCATAAGTATAATGACCTGAGGAGTTCCAGCTAGACCAGCTCTGCCAGAAGTTGTGAGAGTCCCAGTATTATTGTAATTTGTCTGGTTTTGCAGTACCACTGTTCAGTAGGCCTGGCACCTATAGCTGTAAATGACTTCTGCTGTTAGAGATATTCTGCTCTTATTCATGTATATTTTATGTTTTCCAGCATGTCATCAGATTGAGAAAAACTGGATAGCCCACCACAGGAGGCAAGCCAAGCCTTCCAGATATCAGGGAAAGTATACTGTATTATTGGCATTACTGTATTACTGCAATAAAAATTGTGCTACAGCACTGAGCAGTTGGGTTTTGCTTGTCTTGTTTTTTTTTTTATTTTAATATTCAACCTTAGCTTACCTACATTATTGGTTTTTAGAGTTTTTTCCCTAAGCTAATATACTACTGCACTGACCTGTGCCACTTTTACTTATGGTGGTATACCTTTGTTATTATCTGTTGCATATTCACCGTGTTCCTCTGCTTCCTCATGTTGCTTTGCTGATTTGTTTTTCTCCTTTAAGGTCTTGTCATAATAAACTGTAGTACATAGCACGGTCGATTTGTATTTGTTCCCTGCTGTTTTCTTATTTTTTTTATTGCTTTTATAACATTGCTTTGTGTATTTTTCTCTCTTTATTTTCATTTTCTGCAATGTCAGCCACAGAACAGACAGGAGAGAGGCAGTAGTGACCATGCTTTGCACTGGCTGCTAGTCTAACTACTAAGTCCCCAGCAGTCTGCTTTTCTGCAGGTGACAAAGTGCACTCTGTTTAAGGCAATCTGGAAGGCTTGCTGATGGCCTCTGTTGTTGCTAATCCAATAGGTGGCATAGATTCAAGATCAAAGAGTAGGCTGGATGGAGCTTCCTGGGTCACACAGTCTGAGGTCCGCTGAGGACTGAGGTGGACTGGTAGCTTATTGCTTGTACTGCAACTCTGTGCTTCCTCTTGTGGTTGGCAGAGTAACATAGTTATCTGGCCCTGACCATTGGGCCACCAGAAGTAGAGACTACTCATGATGTCAGCCGCAGAGGTGACTGACTTCTGGGTGGATTTTCCCTCTAGGCTGGCTTGGCAGGCAATCATCACCCTTCTCTATCTCCCCTTTTTGTGTTCCATCACCTGTCGATGCTCCCTCATCATCACATATCCACCCTATGTCAGTCCATGCCTTTCCATTGTTGTTCCTCTTTGTATCATTACCCGTCCTGTCAGTGTTTGTCTTCATTATATGTTCATTTTTCTGTCCATGCTGCCATCCCCATATCCTCCTTCCTACCTGCATCTTCTCTATGCTACCCCCTCTACCTTTCTTCAGAAAAGCAAAATAGGACATCTGTCCTCCACCCAACTCTTCCATTCCTAACGGGCTTATGTGTGATTGCCTGCTTGCTCCTTCCCCATTCCATCTGCCTTATTGGCCTATTTAATTCCGAAAATCAGTTGGCACTTTGCTGTGAATCCACTGTATGAGCTGCCAACTGTGCCTCAGTAGCAGTTATAAGAAGCTGCAGTGTATAGGTGAATGCAAATAGTATGAGGCATGCTATCTGCATGATAATATCCCAGGGACATGTGATCAGTTGTAGCTTAGTCCATTCAGTTATTTTTTTCTGTTATTTTCTTGACTGTGAGGCTTTGTTATGCAGCATTATGCCTGAAATTACCAGTTTATGTCAGATACTTATACATACCTAATCTCTGCTGGGTTGCATCACTGTCTCTTCACCATGCTATTTACCATAGATTGGTCATGTTATGATTTATTTTCTGAAAACCCGAAAACTCTATAAACTGTAAATAATATTGCAGCTTCAGCATACCAGTAATCTCCAATCAAAGAATGTTTCCAAAGCAGAGAGCAATTTGTTTCTCCTTCCACCTAGTTATCCCCAGAAAAGAGGTGGCCTCAAGTAACCATAATCAACACTAAACTCCTCCAGAGTTAGATTCAAGAAGTACATTTACTTCTCAGACATAAATTTATTGAGACCTTTATAGTACCAGCAAACTAAGTAAAAAATTAACTCTTTTAAAATACAAATTATCTCAGAAAATTCTTATCCACACCATTCTGTGCAGTAGCATCAAGACACGCCCATCTGTACAACAAATAAAAAGGAGGAAACCATACTTTATTTGGAGGTCTGTAAATGCAGGAAATACACATTAAATACCTCTGAGGAGTCACCTGTATAAAAATGTTTATTTGGACAATTTCCAGTTCACTCAGAGTTTACCTTAAAACGTACAGGTGGTATAGATTCCTGGGACTAGGCCTGCACTCATGAGCTCTCTGCACCTCATTAAATCATGTGATTGATTGAAACAACATCTGGGAAGCTCATGCAGTGGTAATGTTGAGCTGAGTCTTGGTCAGAGAAATGAGAAATGCAGATTGACCTGGAAAATGAAAGATTCAGGTCATCCATACACTAAAAAGCAAAGAAAAAGAAAGAAAAAAACATGATCTACACTTTCTTTTTTAAAACACCTTTATTAAATCACAATGTATAAAATGACATAGACGTACATACATTAAAAGAAAAGAAAGACAACCATAGAGACACTGTCATTATTCTCATGCAGTGACTTGTTTTCTTTCTAGCGATTATTTACTCCAATATTACATAAATTGCTCAATTTCTGCCTTCCTTTAAACCTCACTCCTCCTCCTGAAAATTATTCTGCATATATTGTTCCTGCAAATTCTATTTGCTTCTATGTACTTTGTTTCTGATGTTTTCTAAAGATCTCACTTCCAATTCTTTTATCTCCTTTACAATAATCAGTATTTCAATTATAGCTAGTTTTGATTTTGATTTATTTTGTTCTAGTACCTACTGTTTTGGCAGCCAATAGAATTAAACTTAGTGAGGCCTTACTGTGTCTAGGCAATTGAGATCATGTGCCCTAGCTCAGAAGAATAATTTCCTTAATTATAACTATTTGTCCCTTCAACATTTCTGACAAAGTACTTTGTAGGGAACTTATCTGCCAACTTGTTACATTCCCCAAATTATTCCCAGTTACTTTTCTTTTTCCAGTTACGCCTCCAGCATTTGCTGTCTACCTGAGGAAAAAATTCCTTTGAAATCTGCTTGGATTATAAAAATATCTGTGCAAACACTTTCAAGCAAAAATCCTAAACCCTCTGGACTTTGCTCCATACTCAGGATCCATACATATGTCTTCCCACTGTTCCTTTGTAAATTGCCTTTTCAGTCTCTCTTCCCAATTTTATCTAAACTTCTCTGATTGATTCTTATAGTCATCAAGCAATATTTCATATACCATACTAATTATACACTTTTAATGGCAGCTTCTGTTCTAGACTAAACTAAAAACTATGTTAGAGCTGGTCCTTCACTTAGCACTACCCTATCTATTTTTCTTTGCCTGTACTCTGATATAAATCCCTTGTAGGGAAGGTAACTCTAACCTACAGTCCAAATTTCTTCTGATTGGCCTCATTCCATCCGAATACCTTTACCCCTCTAGTTATTTGCTCCCATTACTTCAGCTCATTTGCAATTTTTTTCCAGTATACTCCAGCTCCCCTCCTGCCAGTTTCTGGTAATGAAATGTCAGCACTCAAAATGCCAAATGCTAACAAGCCAAAAAGATCCAAAACACAGCAGAAGAGCAAATCTCAAAAATCGCTCTTCTCCTATGTACTTCTTTTTGTAGGAAGGGCAAGCCCACCCTACACCCCATGTGGGGGACAAGCCCCCCACACCCCACCAAACGTATATATCAACATCAACTCAGAGATTACCATACCTTGGAGAAAAGGGATTACTCTGAGAAAAGACACCACAGACCTAGTATATGTAAGCCCATTTTTTCAGCCATTCAATCTCCATATTTCAGGACTCACTCAAGTGGATCCCAACATTACAAATGGTTACTGTCTCAGTACCTATACCCTCAGTACTCCCCATTGGCAAAATCTCCTTTCTCCATTCTCACATTGTCTTAGTTCTTAGAATACTTTCCACAGCTTTATGAATATAATATTCCGTATGGTCATTATTCTCCTTAACAGCATGCATTCAAAATCCTAGCCTTTCCTTATTTCTCATCCCTCCTCCCCAACCATTCCACCATCTGACCTGCAGTAGAACAAGAGCTTCACTAACACTATGTTCATCATCCTGCAACCTTGTTAATTAACATGAAACTACTTTATGGTCTTAAAAACTAGAGAAAATGGGAGTTAAAATTAAAATTAAAAACAAGATCACTGTCTCTATTAGCCATCTTAACATGTTGATCCTAACTGCTGCTGTGAATTTTTCTGTTGGTATACCAGAGTGGCAGGGTGGGGGGGATCAGCATATTGCAGTATTCCCTTTTAAGTATCAGTCTTTAGGACCTTGAAAATGTAAGTGGCAATTTCTCTTCCTTACTCCTTAAAATATGCAGTAAGAGGGCAGAATTGTCCACAGTTCTTGGGACTCAGAGTAATCACTATGAATAGAAATACTCCTTCCTTTGACCATCACTGAAGAACAAGGGCTGGCAGTCATTATTTCTTCTTTCTGAAGGAATGATGGGAACAGATGATAACAAGTTATGGTTTTATATGGGGTCCCTGGGCTTTTGAAGCCAAATAATGATGAGCCTGTCAATCTGAATGGGGTCAAATTCTGCTCCCATGATTTTCATCTTCCATTGTAGCTAACTAAACATCCACAAATTAAAACATTTGCTGTGGTTTGCTAAATCATTAACTTTAAAAAAGTGACTATTTTTGTTTAATGATGAAATTCAGCTGCACCTCCAGCCCTTGTAGTTGGCCCTCATGGTCTAATATAAGTTTCTATTTTGCAAAGCTATTCTTCTTTTTCAGCCAGAACATCTTTCACCTCTCAGTGCCACTGAATAGTTATTTATTTAAACCACAGAACTCTCATGTGTTCTGCATTGTCAGGCTAGCCAGCAGCAAAGTGGGTTAATGCTTACATGACTAAAATGATCTTCTGAAAACAAAATATTGAAGCTGCAGTCTGCTTCTGATCTTTAGCTGTGGGTTCTTTTTTAAAGAAAATGTCCAACTTTTTTTTTAGTGGACATTCACTAACTTCGCAACTATCCCTATTTGTTTTTCTTTCTTTTTTTTTTTTTTTGCTGGTAAAACTACTGTCTTTTACACTCTGAATATAATTTAATTATTGAACCAATCTGCAGGACATACAGAACTAATTGCAGTCACCTCATAGCTATTACCAGAAGACCTAAATGACTGACAACTTTACTATACTTTGCAGAAGAATGTTTAATCCTAATTGAGTGCCCTATAAAAGGCATTCCTTACCTTCTCCTGTTGCTCTCAATGTTCCATAGTACCCTGAGCCTCAAAGTAAATACAGGGAGGGGGGCGTGGCCAAGGATGAACACAGGATAGCAGCAGATTTCTTCAGCTCCACCAATTTCATTACATTGACAGGAATTAATTACTTAAAAAATTAATTCTTGAAGTAATTTTCTTTCTAAATATGTTTGTTTTATATAGTTCTTGAACTATATCTAAAAAAGAAAGGAAATCGTAATAATATTCCTGTCGTCAGTTTATCAGTCTGAAATGAGTTCCAGTAAGACAAATTCTCAAGACTCCAGCATCAAGAAAGAACTTCAGTCTCTGATAATTATAGTCCAGCAACTTACTGCTAAGATGGATAAAATGGATACTAAAATAGACACTTTCATAGAAAAAACTACAAAACAAATAGACTTGTTACATATGGACCTGCAACAACAGAAGATCCAGATGACAGGCATAGAAGAAGCTGTGAATGACATGGAAAATAAAATACAAGAACAGGAAATCAACATTGAGTTTCTGCTGAAACAAAATACACATTTACAAACAAAGCTGGATGACCTGGAAAATAGATCTAGGCGCAATAACATTAGGATTTTTGGACTGCCAGAAAATATTGAAGGTAACAATATTACTTCTTTTTTAACAACATGGCTCCATAAAACTTTAGATTTACCAGAAGCATTCTCTTTTGGTATCGAAAGAGCACATAGATCTATAGCTAATACTAACTCTAACAAAAACTATCCTAGATCAGTTATAGTTAGATTTCTATCATCTTTGATAAAGAGATGGTTCTTAAATCTGCTTGGGCTAAAGCTCCTGTTAAGTTTAATGAGACAACTGTGCGTTTTGACAATGACTATTCTTCCATGGTAATTGCTAAAAGAAAAGTTTTCTGCCACTAATAAGGGAGCTTAAAAGCACAGTTTAAAACATACCTTCTGTTTCCTGCCAAGCTTAAAATCTTCCTTCCTGATGGTCCTAAGGTCTTCGATGATTTAGACTCTGCTTTACTGTTTGTCAAAGAAAAAGGATTTTGGATAAAATAGAAGAAATGGAATGGGCTAGTTCTTCATTAAAGAGATTGGCAACTGAAGCTTCCTGGAAGACTTCAGAGAAGAAGAAGAGACTAAAAACAAATGATTTGTTATATGTTTTTTCTCTCTCATCATTTTAGTTCATTATTAATCTTTTGAATATAGTTCCTGCATTTCCAGAAAGCCACAAATATTTTGGAAAAGATTTAATCAAAGTTATTCTCTATGTGCAAAGAAATGTTTTGTTTCATAACCAGTCAAAATGCCTGAGGATTTAATGGCAGGCTGTGACTCGATTTGTTTTTCTTTCTGAAAAAAGTAAGGTTAGTAATTTGATACATTTTTTTATCTTTACCTTTTTTTTTCCTTCTTCTTTTATTATTTTCTTTGTTTAAACAATGACATTCTATTTAGATTATGTAGTGGGTAAAGGGTAGGGGAGGGCAGGGAGAGAACAGTAATGAAAATATCATTAATAGAATAATAACATATTTATTTCTTGTAAAAGTTTATAAGTTCTTCAAATGCTATTTCTAATTATACTTTCTTGATTATACTGCTTATGCTTGTTTGTAAAT
>NC_056731.1:1393716263-1393781263 GCF_019279795.1 Protopterus annectens
GGTACTGCTGCTTAGGGTAGAGGGTTAACTTGAGTAGTAAATACTGCTCTAAGTTGGAGTTTTCAACTCCAGGCGGGAAGCAAGGTTTAATCCTTACATTATTTTCACTTGTTCATTGTTATATGTATATAGTTTTGACATCCACAATATATTTTGTACACTCATTGTCACTACAAACAAAATTGAATCCTATACAAAATCCCATAAGAGATTTAATAAATACAGCTATATTTAAAGGTACACCTAAAAGAGGAGATGTAACATTATTTATCTGGTTATTTGTTATTTCGATCATAAGATTCTTGAGTTTTAAAAATGCCAAATGACATCTTTAAAAGGAATTTCTTTAAACATTAATGGATTGAATAATCCGTGTAAAAGGGCAAGCCTAATAAGATACATTAATCTACACAAGGCCAATCTAGTCTTCCTGCAAGAAACCCATCTCTTGAAAAAAGATATTGATAAACTAGCCACTAATAAGTATACAGTATTGGTTAGTTCAGAGCACACTCAGAAAAAAGAGGAGTGGCTATTTTATGGAATAAAAGTATGCCCATTCCTAAAACCATTAAGTCTTATCAGGATGACAAAGGAATGTTTTGTATGGTTACAATACAAATTAATGGGAAGACTTACACTTTAATTAATGTATATTGGATACCTGGAATTGGTATTAATACAGTGAAACATCATATTGATAAGATCATATCATTCTCTATAGGGGATATTATTTTAGCTGGTGATTTTAATTGTATACTACATGAAAGTGATACTACCACTATAAAGAAAAGAAGAATTACATCTAATGCAAAACATTTAAATGATTTTGCTAATTCTTATCATTTGAATGATATTAATAATCAGATAGAGTCAAAATCATTACCATACACCTTTTTTTCTAACAGATACAAAACTTATTCAAAAATAGATAGGGTCTTTATTTCTAACCAGATGGTAACAGATTTAATTAATTCCAAAATCATTTCATGTCCTATATCTGATCATAACTCAATTGTTTTTGAATTCATGATAAAAAATACTCATAATGTTCAGATCAAAAGGATACCAGCATACTTAACTCAGCTAAAAGACTATAAAGAATATATACTTTCAGAAGTACAACATTTTCTAGACATAAATAATACTCCTGAAGTCTCCATTGTCTATGTTTGGGATGCCTTAAAATCATATCTATATGGACAAAGTATCAGATGGTATAATAACAAAAGGAAATCTTGGGATAAGGAATTGTTAGATATTCAAAGTAAACTGGACTCTATAAGCATAATAATAAAGAAAATATTATGGACAAGAAAGTTATTAAAGAAATAAACAAACTAAATGAGAAATACAAAGAAATTTTAACTCAAAGTTAAAATAACTTTAGAGAAATACAAGTTTTTGTCTTATTCAATAAGCCCCAAATACTTACATAGACTTAAAAATAAAACAAAAAGATTGAATAAACAAAACCATATCAAAGAAATCTTTTCTCTAATGAAAAAGAAGAATGTTTCTAGTATACCAGAAATACTGGACGAATTTAGAAATCACTTTCACAAGATTAACCATAACAACATTAACATGGAACCTAAAGATAAAATAAAGGAGTTTATAACCACAAACATGAATAAAAAGCTTAATAAACAACAGATTAAACTATTGGACAAGAGTATTTCATATACAGAAGTTATTACACAAATAAATAAGCTTAAATCAAACAAAGCACCGGGTAATGATGGTATTATACCAGAGGTATATAAAATCCTTTCTAAAACTACATATTCATTAATACATAAGGTTTTTATTCTGGCCCAAACTGAGTTAATAACCCCCCCCATCTTGGCAATATACATTTATTTCACCAATTTTAAAACCTAATAAAGATCCAACTAGATGTTCTTCATATCGACCCATCTCATTACTTAATGTTGATTATAAAATGTTTATGAGTATTTTTGCTGATAGATTGAAGACAATTATCACCGGCATTATAGACATAGATCAGACGGGCTTCATTGTAAATAGAAATACTTTTGATAATATAAGAAGAACTTTAACATTAATTGATTTTGCAAATAGGAAAAAGAAAGATTTAACACTTATTAGTCTTGATATAGGTTCAGCATTTGATTCAGTACGTTGGGACTATCTGTTTACCTTACTGAAATGCACAAATTTCTCTGATGCATTTGTAAATTTAATTGAGCATTTATACAAAGGAATGCTGGCTTATATTAAGGTAGGAACATATGTTTCACAAAAATACCCATTCTTAAAGGTACAAAGCAAGGATGTCCACTTTCTCCACTATTATTCACTTTAGTAATGGAGCCTTGGGCTAATTTGATTAGAAACAGTACTGACATAGAGGGTTTTGAAATAGAAGAAAATACAACATCAAAAATTCAACTTTTTGCAGATGATGTTCTAATTACATCAGCAGGATCTAATTTTTCTATGCAGTCTTTATTTGATAAAATGATGAATTTTAAAAGTATTTCTGGTTTAATATTCAATGAAGAAAAACTAAAATACTACCTATATATACACGAAAAAATACTCTCATTAGTGATTTTACTAAATATGTACCCAACTCAGGTCAGATAACTTATTTAGGTATAATACTATCTAAAGATATTAAATCTATTATATATAATAACTATAATACCTGTTTTCTTAATATACAAAATCTTTTAATACCTGGAATAATATGTTTTTACTATGGAGGAGAGACTTACAATTATTAAAATGATAATATTCCCCAAGATTTTATACTTAATACAATCAATAATACTTTCACCTACAAAAATAACTATCAAGAAACTGAATACACTAATGTTAAATTTCTTATGGGCACCTAATAGACCTAGGATTGCATTAAAGAAACATACTAATAGCTGGTCTCAAGGGGTATTTCTTTTCCAGACTTTAATTTATATATTATCTCTTCTATTATAAAAGTTATTACTTTATTAATAGATCGGTCATATGTCACAAAATGGAAAGATTATTGGGAGCTAATTAGTATGCACTTCATGAAAATCTCCTTAACACATAAAAATATGATTATAAATAACTCCATGTTGTGGTTGCTAAAGGAATTTTGTACTTCACCTATTACACCTAAACATATGGTCTGTTACCCATTAAATATTATTATTAGTTATCGTAACTTTATATTCATGCACCCTAAGTATAGGGAATGGAATTTTATTGTATTCCCTATAATTTATACTCAGGGTATGCTTATGTCATCTACTTCTGAAGGAGCTCATTTAGCTATAGATAATAATCTAAAGTACTGGTATCAGCTGATATCTGATAATAAAGTTAAAAATCTAGATTTCTTAAAACAAGAATTTGATCTAAGAGAAACTTGCTGGTTAGAGGTTCAGATCTTTAGACAACATCTCATTGATAGAATAGATCTAATGTCTATAACAGTTAAAGAATCTATTCCAAAACTGATTGATTACTTGATAATAAATTTACAGCATAAAGTTTCTGATAAAGGTAAACTTTCATATATACATAAAATTATCAGACAAGAAACTTTTTACAATGTAGATTCATACTGGAATTATTTCACCTCTATTAATGGGGACCCACCAACTCAACAAGATAAACAATATATATTGGAATCTGCTTATAGAACTACATCTTCCATTGTCTGGAGACTTTATACATGGAAATTTTTACATAGATCTTTTTATACACCTTTGATGATGAATAAAATTAATAATAAAGATAATCTATGTAAGAGATGTAATGTAGAAATTAATGCTGACTGGGCTCATATGTTTTATGACTGCATGAAGTTGAAAGAATACTGGAAGTCAATTAATGAATTTTTGCAGGCTCTTTTTACAGATAATTTCTCTTATATTATTCAACACACATGTACCTCAATGTGTTAAAAAGATTAAGCTTCCCTTGTTATGGTCTATCCTAGCAGTGGCTAGGAAAATAATAACTAGAAATTGGATTTCAGATACACCTCCTTCGTTCAATGAATTTAAAAATGCTATGAATATAATGTGTCATATGGAAATAAGCACAATTAGAATGAGAACAACTAGAAAAACATCACATTTTATTGTATGGGATAATTTACACAATTTGTTAAAAAAATTCTAATTTCAATAGCACAGTATTTTAGTTTAATTGATTTGATTGTAGTGGATGTCTTTGTAAATACTTTAGTTGTTTTGTTGAATATTATAATAATACCTATTTTTAATTATTTGTATAAAATTGTTATGATATTTCTCTTATATGTTAAAACAATAAACTTGTTTTGAAAAAAAAAAAGTAAATACAGGGAAACTGAACTATTCCCAGCTAACTCATTGGCAATTAATCTCATTATGGGTAACCAGGATTGCCCCATCAACTAGTTTTCTAGCCCCCAGAAAAATATTTTGGTGTACATATTGCTGAAGACTTTTTTTTTACAATGCTAAACATCAATCTTTATTTAACGTGGAAAGACTTGTGAATTTCAGTTCACTCTTGGCAATGTCTCCATCCATCTTGGATGGAGAGGATCTCTGCCACCCAGGTAATGATTTGTCTTAAACTTATCTATATCCTAAAGCATCTCGCAATCCCTCAATCGCAAAAAGGGTTAATCAAAATTAAAAGGCTAATGTTAAATTTTATCTGGGATGACAAGAGAAGTAACTTACCTTCCCACATCCTATCATTACTGTGCCACTGTGGTGGTGCTGGTTTAATAGATGTTTGCAGGATTATGGCACAACATGTCTCCCTTATTTGATCACCCATACCCTATCATTATCACTATGGTCTCAGTTAGAAGCAAAACTATTAAACAGCAATGCACATAAGGGGTTGTTTGCTATACATCACCTCTCCCAAAGCAGGTCAGAGGGTGGTCTACACTAAACATCAGTAATAAGGCTATCAAGAAGATCTTTTCCATCTACCCTGAAATGGATCATTGGTGAGGCAAAGCCCCTATGTGGAAGAACACTCACCTGAAAATTAATGAGGGTTTGATACATTTGAGGAATTGCGATCAGGCATGAATACAAAGAGTAGAGCAAATCTCAGACACCAAGGTGAGCTCAGTTGACACCTTAGTCTCCTTTGAGTCCTTATGAAAAGTTTATAACTTGTCACACACTGATTTCTTAGATAACTATATTTACAATACATTTACCATCACACAATATATCAACCAGGCCTGCACACTAACCCCACTGCCTAACAAATAGCTATTCATAAGCTTTCTTCCAAAAGCAGGGAGTATTACTTTGAAAAGGCATCTGATATCTAATTGCTGCTTTCCCAGCCCAGCTTGCGCAATAGCAGGTCCATGATAAATGAGCATATCAGACAATTTGGAGGTTCCCCAGTTCAGACCTCTCATTATGAAATACTGCAACAGCTCCACCTCCTCGCCAGTACCCTATGTATGTTATCCCACCAAATGTAACTGATTTTTCAAGGGCATTGGACCCCAGTCAGATTATATAAAAGAGATTACTGCAGAGATGCTGTTTGCCAATGCTGTCACAGTGCAGTGGTGGATGGCTTCAACAAGTTTTGGGACAGCACATCAGTTAAGAAACTCTGTGTAGCTTCAGTGCAGTCTAGGGTTTTAGGCAGGTTAATAGAACCTAAGGCACAGATGATGCTCTTAGCCTTGTACTTCAATGATCACAACTTAACCTCTTCAGTTTCCAAAAGCTATGGCTTCTCCAATGTTCCATAATAACAAGACCATACATATCTTCAGAATGGAAGTCTAACCTTGTCTCACCACTTAGGGCTTAAGTAGCTTTACCCACAACTGTATCACTCTCCTTAAACCAAGTCTGAATTCCCTAAAGAAAAACAAACAATAACTTTAGGGCCAGTGGAAGCAGCATTATAATTTGTTTCATGTATTACTTGTGAACTTTCACTTTCTTGATTTTATTTTAAACTCATCCTTAACCAGTGGCTGTCTTCTGCTCCCTTTCTGGAACAACCATGAACCACCAGTGCTTTTTTAAAGGGAGAACAGATTCCTTCAGTTTTATCAAGTCTTCCCTTAATCTACAACTGTAAATGGTTGCTTAGCCTTTGGGTCTCATTATAGGAAAGTCACAGTCATGAGTACAGGCTGCTGCTAAATTTTTAACTAAATGCTTCCATTTTAGCAATAATGTTGGAGCTAGAGCTTTTTATGGATAATTGAAAGCTTGCTGTGAAGCCCATGGGACATTACTTTACTAGTCTAACTAATATTCTCCTAACCTACTTTCTGTATGCCAGCCTTGTCTGACATCATGAGTTATATGTAAACAATTCCTGATGTAAAACAATGTTTTCTCTATACAAGCAGATGCAACATAATTACTTATGGAAAGCAAAATCATTCCTGCTATATATTATATAGACCAAGAATTATGTAAGCAAATCTCAATACCAACAATGGTATACTAAAAAATGAATATCAAAACAATAACTACAATAGCACCATTACAACCGCAATCACAAATCCAAGGAATACAGCAATGAAAATATGATCAGAAGAAAAAATACCTAAACACACACACAAATGCATATATGTGAGGGCAAAGACAATTCCATAATCACATGATCACCATATAAGGGCAATTAGCCCTACAAACAAAACCTATTTCTACATGGTATTCAGTTGTAACAGCTGCCTGTATAATGTAACACTGACACTGTCTGTCATTTAAATGGCGATTCAACATTATGCCATACACACAGAAAGGCATACAGTTAAGCCCAAAAAGTTGCAGTATCTTGGTACAATTATAGATGGAAATCGCTCATCTAATTATCAGATTACCATGGTAGTAAGGAATGTCTTTAGTGCGGCTAATGTTATAAATAATATGATAACTAACCAACAAAGTAATCCCAAGCCAGGGCACAACAAGTTGAAATAAATGAACCACGACAACTATCAGGAGCTCAAACAAGTGCCGAAAGGGCTTCGTCTGTGGAAGCTCCCTATTGGCGTCGAAGTTGGTTCAGACGCATTTAATGAGTTAACGGTTCTTTTTGACAAAGCGGGCTTGGATATGTTGAATGTTATTATTAACAACAATTGTGCAAAGTTGGTTTCACTTCGTGACGAGATTTCTCAATTGCACAACAGTATTACGACTGACCTGTTATTTTTTCAATATGAAGTAAGTTTTCGGAAGGTTATGAGTAAGCTTGAATTGTTTGTGGCCAAAAATCTAGCTTCAAAACAAAAAAAGTTGGCAAGAGATTCTTTTGACTACAAACACAATTGTGCATACCCACCCGGCAAATTTAGAAACAGAGGTGGGGACCACTTTGTTAAAAATGACGACTATTTTCATGACAATCGTTTAAATACAGGTCATGGTGAATTGATACCAGAGTGTGTCAATTCTGATGAGTATGAACAAGGGTTTGAAGGGGAAGATTTTTTGGATCAACCTCCGGGCCTTCGCAGGTCCGAGAGATTGATGAACAGGGCGCAAAAGGCCTTGAATGTGGACAGACAGTATCGGGGTCGAGGAAGGGAACCCCATCAGAGGGGATACTCATTGACTTAAGTGATACTTCAATATCTGATCGTGCATTTGTTTGTGCATCTGGCTGTGCAATGGATGGTTCTACCAATGAGCTACAATTTTTGAACAATGAGCTGTGTGTTAATGAGGGGGGTGTTTTGTTTGAAAACATGTTGCAGTGTGAGGATGATTGTACTGAATTGAATGTTGCTGTTAGTGACATTTATTCTAACACAACTTCGATTTTATTAGAGACTGAGTTAATGGGTGAGCATATCACCCAAGTATGTAATGTAAGTAATGCGATTATACACACTATTCATGACTCAAAAAATTGTAATTTAGAATTATCTGAACTTGATGTTGAGTCGAGTTGCCAAACCTTGCAAAAGTTGGGATTTTTCATTTATAATTATACAGACATGGAAATTGGCGATGTGCATTTTCAGCTTTTTACCAAAGGTATTAACTTTGTGCCAAACTTCAGATTAGATATTGCTCAGATTTTGGTAAACTTGAAGTTATTTATGAGAAGGCTAAACTTAGAGATGTACTTTCATGGAAACAAACAGTTACAATTGAATAGTGAGAATGTGACAACTACTTTACTTAAAATGAAAAGCACTTTTATTCCACCACCATTTTGTGAGCTTACTGCACTTGAAAAGTTGTTAGAATTTGAATTTAGGAAAATTTGTGGTGACAAAAATAAAGCTGCTGATAATTTAACCCCCCAGGAAAGGTTGGTATTGAAGGAATTGAGGTCTTCCAATAATGATAGGTGCATGAAACCCGACAAGGGTGGTGGGATGGTTTTAATGAACAAAACTGACTATTTGGCATCTATGATGGATATTCTTGAGGATGACAGCATGTACAAAAGGGTTTCAAGAAATGAAATCAATATTGCTTACAAGAAGATTGATTTGTTTTTGCTAGATGCTTTGTTTCAAGGAGCCATCACTGAGGCAGAATATGACTATCTTTCTGTCAAGAATCCTACCTTGCCCTGTATCTTTGGTATACCAAAGGTGCACAAAGGCACCATTAATTTACAGTTTAGACCTATAGTGGCTGCCAAGGGATCTAAAACTGAACCCCTAGCTTCTTTTATTGACGTTATGTGTAAGTCAGCATTGACTGAGGTCGCTCATGTATTGAGGGACTCATGGCACTGCCTTGAAAGATTAAGGGAGGTTGGGACAAATAGTAGTTCATTTGGTTTTTTAACAACAGATGTTGTCAATTTGTTTTCAGTTATCCCCCACCAGGAAGGTTTGGAGATGTTCCATGAAAGTTTGAACAGGTGCCACACCGTAGATAAGAGCAAATTGAACCTCCTGTGCGGATTAATGGAAATTGTTCTTCAAAATAACTTCATAAAATTCGAGGGGGAGATGTTTCAACAATGTTCCGGTGTGGCAATGGGGGCTAGGTGTGCCCCAGTCTTCGCGAACCTAGTCTTATTAGCATGGGAAAGGACCTTTGTTTTTCCATCTAGATTTTTTGAGAACATTATCCTTTATAATAGGTTCCTTGATGATTTACTTATATTATGGAAAGGTGATGAAGCTGGGGCGGTGGAGTTTGTTCAATATTTAAACACCACCACTAGTTTTTTGAGATTTACACATGTGTGGAGCAAAGATAGTGTTAATTTTTTGGACATCACAATTCTGAAAGACAAGGATGGTTTATCTAGCACTTTATACAGGAAAGAAAGCTATTCAAATTCGCTTTTGCATTTTAAGAGTTGTCACCCTTACCATCAAAGAAAAGGTGTTGCTAAAGGACAAATGGTGCGCATTTCTAGATTGGTTAGTGATGAGGGGTTATTCAAACAGGAAATTCATAAACTTATTGGTATGTTAATGGACAGGGGTTACCCACTTCAATTACTATTGAACTTGAAGAGAGAGGTGTATAGGAAGAGATGTTCATCATATTCACCAATTCTTATCACTACATCAGGATGAATAGAGGTGATCACAATCAAGAGGCGTTTAATCAAACAACTCCCTTTGGACCATGTTTCATTTTAAAATTTAATGAGAAAGCAACAGAGATTGTTATAGCATTACGAAATGCATGGGATTATTGTTTGAGTAATGCGACTAAAGAAGAGGTGGGGATGAGACCTAGAATAGTGTTCAGTAAGGGAGATAATATGAAAGTAATTTTAGAAAGAGAGACAAGGAATAGAAAATCTAGGATGTCAAAATGTGGTAGCTGTAGAAGTTGCAGGTATATTGCTGAAGGCACATATATCTTTGTCAAGGGATATGGGCATACGTTGCCATGCCCGGACACGTGTAACTGCAATACCAAGAATTTGGTTTATGTTGCCTCGTGCATTACCTGCGATGCATTCTACGCGGGTATGACCACGCGTAGATTGCGGGACAGAATCACTGAACATGTACGATCTGTTAAGAATAAGGATCCACACAACGCTTTATATTTACATAGTTGTAGATGTAATGGATTTAAAAAGTTTATGTTTTTTATTATAAGACAGGGTATATATTGAACAAGGTGGTGACACTAGTAATAAAGTAGCCTTGTTGGAAGTTGTATGGCAGTTGAGACTTAATGCCATGAGATATCCAGGCATTAACGACTACATATCTATAAAACCTGTTTTGAAATACAAGGCTGGTATAATATAAAATTATATATAGAATATAATAAACTACATATCTATAAAACCTGTTTTGAAATACAAGGCTGGTATAATATAAAATTGTATATAGAATATAATAAATATTTAATTTATTTATATTTTTTTTTATTGTAAAGTTATTGTGTCATATTTATGTATGTATATTTTGAATATATTTTGTATTTGTCTACTATGGTTCAGTTCAATTGTTCGATTGCACTATTTTGCTCATTGGTAGGAACCGGATGATGTAATTTTTTAATTGAGCACGTTATTTGTATAAATGTGTTTCACTTGTATTTTAACACTGACTCTGAAGAAGCCATTTTATGGTGAAAGCGCTTAGTCGGTGACTGTGATTAAACGACATCCTTTTTACTTCTTGGTGTGGTCTCTTGTTACTTGGAGCAGTTGTCGTGGTTCATTTATTTTAATATGATAACTAGTCACGTTAGGGAAGTAACTGAACCTTTTACACCTCACTAGCTGGACTATTCATTGAGTACAACACTTCTTTCCGTATACAGGCTTATGGCAAAACACTTGTTTCAGCAAGGTACAGGGGTTTATCAGTAAGAAGACTGGTGGACTTGGGAACCTGATCTACTCATGAAGGCTGGAAAAGTTGATCTAATGGAAGGACTACCTTGTGTATAAATGCAGTTAACCACCACATCTAGACTAGCAGCAATAACAAACACAATATTTCCATCACCCAGCACCACTCTCACCTTTGGAAAAACATGTGCTTGCACAAGCATTAGCATGAAATAAATTGTTGTCAAACTATTTGAGGACCGCTAGACTGCAGGCATGTCTTAAACCTAACAACCTTTGAGCCTAAATGCAGCTCATTCTCAGTTAGACCCAGACATTTTGATTTGGTTAGTGTATGAAGTTACTTGGGTTCCTATCAGAAGAGCAAATGCTTAAATTAGTGAACGTTCTTATATCAAACTTTAAAATGCGAAACTTAAACATTTCAAAGGCACCGAACAACGATTTTTTTCCCAGGGGAAAAAAATGGATGGGTGATTCTCTGGACTTTGCTGTTTTCTCCACTGTGGTGCGGTCTCGGATTTGGTATATTTAAGTTGGTGGGGCACAGCTCCCCACATCGGGGGGGGTGGGAGGCAAAGCCCCCCCCACACACACACACACACACACACACACACACACTTTATTTTGCCTGTACATTTTTTTTTTGATCAGCGAATTTTTCCATGGGAAAAAATTAGCTGATCTGTTCCTTCAACATTTTATAGTTTTGCATTTTTAAGTTCAATAAAAGAGCATTCGCTATTTTTAGCATTCAAGCTTGCGATACAGATGCAGTTATTTGAGATGACATTTTCCACTGTTAGAAAATATTACTTTTATGGAGAAATACATATCACTTTCTTTCTAAGGTAATTTCAATGCAGCGGTGATATATTCTGTTTATATGAGAAACTGCTCACACTGAACAGAAAAGATATAACTACTGTTTACATAAAACCAGCTGTAATGTAATTTCTAAAACTGTGACAGTACAATGCTTGAGCAATGCTGCATTCAGTATCTGTATGTTGGAAACAACATCTCAATTCCTAGTATGCTTAGGTAAAGGATGCACATAAGGCTGCTACTAAACACTTAAGTACTTGAATTACTGTCAATGTTGAGTTTAGCATGCCCATTTTTAATGGTCATTCAGGAGATAGGCACACACACACACACACACACACACACACACACACACACACACACACACACACACACACACACACACACACACACACACACAGACACACAGACACACACACATATATATATATATATATATATATATATATATATATATATACATATATATATATATATATATATATATATATATATATATATATATGCGTGTGTGTGTGTGTGTGTGTGTGTGTGTAGGCATTAGCATTTTTCCAGTGTCAGTGAATGTCACTTTTATGGAGTATTTTATATATATATATATATATATATATATATATGTTTTGTTTTTTTTACCTTGGATGTAATGCCACTGCAAAAGATAAATATTTTCAGGACCTGGGCTACATTCTCTTCCCCCAAACTGTAGAGATATGTTCACTGTTAAAAAAAAAACTATAAAACAGTTGGTAGACCACAGCAATAAAATTAGTGAGCAGGAGACAATATTTCACTTACCATTAGACAGGTCTATGCAAAACGTTTTTGTTCATGCAGGTACACAATGCACCAAATACTGACATTCTATCATTATTAACTCAAACATGTCATCAGTGCTTTTGGCTGAGCCAACTTTTGATGATGGCAAATATTCAGTGTCATAAAATGTCACTTTTATGAACAAATACAGATTTTTTTTACTTCTAATGAAATGCGAACTCATTATAGCGATTGCATTCTCTATTCTGAAAAGGAGATATATGATGATAGACTGCTTTTTCCATATAAGAATTAATTTGCTACATACTTTTACAGAAATAGCTATAAAGAATTATTTAGCACTTTATAATAAAAGTGTGGAACTTGTTTTTTTGGAGATTTTACTTGTAGCTATGCATAGGTTGACATTTTTGTTATAAAATGTATACAATTCAGTGATACAGCTTCATATTGGAATTGTGAGTCCATTTTATTCTTGTTAGTTCTAGGTGTGAGGATGACATGTTACACACTGAACGTAGATACTATTTATGTAGCAAAATTGACACATTTTCTTTTCAATAGCAATTCACATTTACATACTGTTTAGTTAGCCTGTAGATAAGACATGTACTCACCTTTCTACCTCTATAAAAGAAACATGGAGCTTGCAAACTGTGACAATGAACTGATAAAAAAAGTTGCAGTGCGAGAGCTTGTGACTGAAATAATAAAACTAAATAATATGATGCTTCCACAACAAAATAATTATAATACAATTTTCATAGGTTGCAAAAGTAATTTGTTATACATTTAGTGACTGATGCCTTTTTGTTACATGGAGTGCAAAAAAAAATAACAATGTATATAATATTATTTCAATGTCTTCTCCAAGTTATTCTAAACAGGATGGCTCTGGCATCTCATTCTTTCCATATTGGTTTATAGTGTGGTACTTACATGGTAATCTCAGTAAAAGTAGTGAGTTTCAGATGCACACACTTCCCACATGTACTCCTATTCTGAGGTCATTTTTGGCCCAGGTGGCATACATGAGAATACAGGCAACTGGATACTGTTATTATGCTAGAGGGCAAATGTGCATTGCACAATTTCATGCCAGGTTTATGTAGATGGCATACACTATTCTAGAGACAGTTGCATTGTCCACATTAGTCATGGCTGCCTCCACCCATACATAGACACTTCCATGGATATGTTTGATGCTTGTCCAGTTTCATCATGGACACATTTCAACAGGCAAGCCAATCAGGGTCCTGCAGTTCAATGCCATCACACTCCCCTATAGCCCTATAGTAGCAACACCACCTATGCTCTCTTCTGAATTTTTTCATGCAGTATAATGGAACACCACATGGGAGCCACAGTAGGCTTCCAAAACATGCTTCCTGATGCAATAAACCATGCTTTGGACACTATGTGCCTCAAGTCTTGATCATGTACATGGCACACCTACCCAGTGTTCCATCCATGGAAGTTCCAAACCATTGCTAGATAATGTGATCTCTGACTTTCCTTGTGTGTGTGCGTTTGTGTGTGCGTGTGTGGGTGTGTGTATGTGTGTGTGTGTGTGTGTGTGTGTGTGTGTGTGTGCACGTGTGTGTGTGTGTGTGTGCGCGCATGTGCACGTGTGTGTGTGTGTGTGTGTGTGCACGTGCATGTGTGTCTGTGTGTGTGTGTGTGTGTGTGTGTGTGTGTGTGTGTGTGCATGCAGCAACTGCATCTGCAATGACCCTTCATTAGCATTATGGTCCCTTGTCACTGTGCCAGACCCACCTGTGCACATGATGATGATGACTGCGGTCTGCCCACCCTTATGTCCTGTATGGGTATGGTAATG
The DNA here is from genome assembly GCF_019279795.1 of Protopterus annectens. Lineage (NCBI taxonomy): Eukaryota > Metazoa > Chordata > Ceratodontiformes > Protopteridae > Protopterus > Protopterus annectens. Next base: position 1,393,730,467 of record NC_056731.1, read on the forward strand.
CCAGGTGCTCAGTGTGGCCATTCAAAGCATTGTGATACACAGCCTAGTTGTGTTATTGAATATATCAGTTTTATTATGTATTCATCCTGTTATGGATCATAATTGTGGAGAAAACACCACCTCTGTGTTACCGTCATGATATATTGGAACCACCTCTGCTTTGCATGGAATACTGCCACATCTGGTTCCTTCAACATCTCCTCATCCAGCTCCACTGTTGTTGCTGCCATAGGTATGTCAGGTAGTGCTATAGTGTTGCCACATTGTGACAGCTTTCATAACACCCATAATATGTAACAATGCACTGACCATAAATACCTTAGTGCAAGTCTCCACAGCATACTACAGTGAACCAGCAGATATATGCAAATGTAATAGAAGTGGGACTTCAGTACTCCAAACACATGCTTGAAACTGTTCCAGGTGTGTGGCAGTGTGGTGTTGTATGCCATGTCCACCATGGTCTGGGAGCTGGTGATGGGGGAGGTCAGCCATGGCTCCAAGTCATATTCAACACCACCAGCAACACATATGAGTTCTCTGCTACTTATGTTTAAAGGCCCAGGCTATCTGTACTCTGTGAATGACTATGTGAGCACTTACCAACTAGATAGCCTTGTGGAACATTATCTCCCATGAAATGCTGGTATAGATCACACATGTTCCAGATGTGTGAAACTTGAAGTATGCATTTGTTTAACAATTACTTTCTAGTTACTAATGAAGTCTTGTACATAAAGTCTAAAATATCTTATCTAATGCTTGTAACATGTTTTTGGTATAAACTGTGAAGATTCCTGAACTGTTTAAAATTTGTAGTATTTAACTGTATAACAACTAGTACCTGTATGTTAGTAGTCTAGTAATCTCTTGGAGCTTATCTCCCCAGGACTCAACTGAAAATGGACATAAATCCAGTTAGACTATCCCGGTCAACAAATGTAAAATAAATTAAATGTGAGAATCATGGAACTTGCCTGGTGCACAGACACACTGTATTGAATATCCTGTGCACTGCACATCACCAGGCAGTTGATGGATTGGAAGCTCTTCTGGTTGATATAGCAAGTGCTATGTGGCACAGGTGGAGAATTGATGGCAATGTGTGTGCAGTTAATGGCTCGCAGAACCTCAGGGAAATTGACTGCAGTTTAGAATGCCCACATAGTGATGTTACTCTCCTCTGCAGTACATGGAAATCAAATATGTTCCTCCAAATGTTCCACATTCTCCAGGCATCACATTGAGAAAGTAATATAGGATTTGAGAGTCTAATGCCTGCAAAACTACTAATGTGTTCTCTGTCAGATGCTGAATGGTCCTTATAGCAAGGAATAGTTAAAGTTGCACAGATCTTTACTTCTACTATTGTAATAACTCATGCATTCTGTCTTGATTCTATCAGAGGGCAGCATGTCTACTAACTCCTCTATTGTGCTGCTTTCCACATGGAAGTCGCCAACAATATCCTAATCATAGAGGTGATGGTATATCAGCCTCTGGTAAATCCATCTGTGATGCACAGGATGGTGACCTACAACATCACTGAAACTGGATCCCAAGGCTGCCACAAACTCATGCGAACCAGTTACTGTAGATGCTGCCCCTAGCATCACAACACTAGTGATAGCTCTGTACACCAAAAAAATGGTGTTTAAAATAACTTATCATGGCAGCTCTTTGAGCTAATTTTAGACATTCCTGAATCATACCACCATGTTTGACTTCCATATTTACATACACAAGAGCTCTCATTAGCATGATGATACTCATTTGCAAATCATTATATTGTCATTAATATGTAATGCATTATTTCTCCAGTAATGTGGTCATATTATATGTGTCTCTGAATTGTCCCCTCCCTGCACATTGTTGTTTACCCCGTTTTATGTAAAGATTTGCACTATTTGTTTCTGAATATTTCCTTCTTTCTATAACACATTTTATTTCATCTCTGTTTTGACAGGAAATCACTTATGGGATAATCCCCAGAAGATATTGTGCCCTTGAACTTCATTTTAAATTAATTTCATCTTAGCTGTCAAAGCAATAAGCTGCATTGTATATACTCAAAAACCTTACTTCAAGTATAAATACAAATGTATTTATATTTATTGGTCTCCACTGCTTGCATTGCCGATATCCCAAAACTATGACACTAGTCTGTAAACCAAAAAAAATTATTAGTAAGATGCATGTGTCTGCCTTATGGTCCAGAGCTTGGCTGAAAAGGGTCTATGACTAACCCAACTACCCAATTAAGAAATGTAAATCAAAGAATAAATAAAGGATTGTATTTCCTAAACTATTCCAGGTTTTTAGCACATAAATCCCCATGACTAGAATCTAGCACACCTTTTTATTAGTGTAATTAAGCCAATATTCAATCTTCCATACCCTCATCTCTTTTTCTAAGTTCATACATAACAGAAGTTCTAACCAATCTCTTATTTATTCGTACTCTATACTGTTCCAAGTCATCATCTTTCCATAGCAGAAAGATACCTTTTTACCTTGTAGAAAAACTTCAGAACATAAGCAAAGGAAGTGAGGCACATTGAACTATCAGATTAATTAAATTTACTAGATTAATTAAACCCATACCCCTATCATCCTTAGAACTATACAAAATACCTCATTTAGTAGCAAAAAATAACTGTCAAAAAGAAAAAAAATATTTTCAATACCCATTTTTCTACCTTAACTGGTATATCTAAGACTCTGCAAATAGCTCATAATTTAGTAATTACCTTTTTGCAAAAGGCACAGAATAGAATTTTGAGATTTCTAATATCTTTTTCTTTCTAGTTATTACTTGTAAATCATTCAGATGGCTTAATCTTACTATCACCAAATAATCACTGAAATAGAAAACTATTTCTCCTTAAAAATGCATAGAACCAACCTAATGTGGCTCCCCAACTTTTGCATTTTGCATTAAATTCTAAACCCACCCTTTTGAGTTCACTCTGTAAATGAAATTTATTACATTTGACATTAACTGTACATTTATGACACTTATAAAATCATCTCCATACTACATCTCAGTTAGTAAGAACAAGCCTGGCATTTTTTTCTATATATAAATTATATATGCAGTTTTATTCTACATAAACAATATTAAGTACTAAATCAAATAACCCAGTTTCTATCTACAAACATAATTAGAAATTTAAAAAACAAACTCCTGTATTGGAATGCCTATATAAGTAAATGATATGACAAGTGAAATAATTTGTTTAATGCTTGTAAGAGGTCTTACTCTGCCTACCTTAAGCATACACTTAAGCAAACTAGTAAGGAGCTTAAGGGATCCATTAGGAAGCTTAAACTTGAGTATAAGCTTAAAATAGCCATTGTAACTAAAACCAATAACAAATCTTTCTTAAATTATGTCAGGAAGTTAAGTACCAACACCCAACAATGTTGTGAACTAGTCCACAATTATACTGCATACTCTAATTCAAAGGAAAGAGCTAAGAGCCAAGCTATGACATTTAGTTAAAATTTTACTCCACCCACAGTTATAGCTATTTCACAGATTCCACATTTCCAGCCACCCTTTTAATTACTATGGAACATGTTCTCTCATCCAATCAAAAGCTAAAAACACCTCATTCATGGACCCTGATAATATATCAGGTTGCCTGATTATCAGTTCTAAGTATGGGTTATTTGAACCGCTACTAAACTAAGCCTCTCTAACTGTTGAATTCCTGAAGCTTGGAAAACAGCCATTGCAATGGAGTTACACAAAGGTGATCCTAAAACACACCTTAGTAACTATAGTCCCATTAGTCTCACTAACCTCCTATGTAGTGTCATGGAATGTATTATGTCAGATTTCATTAATCTGGAAATTGACAATCCCTTAACCATGGACTTTCCTTGATTTGTCTATGACAGAGGAAGATTCTGCCTCTTTCACCTCATTAATTTCTTTGAAAAAGTAAATGAAGCAGTGGTTAGCAGTTACGCAGTACATACAGCATACCTGTTACTTGGCCAAGGATTTTCACATGATTCTTCATTCAAGCATTATTGACAAATTTGTAAATCTGCACATAAATCTATGTTCCATGGTGGATAGCTAACTGGTTATCAGAACCTATGTGGTTAAAGTCATCAATGCCATGTTTGAAAGCAAAGACATCAGCAGTGATGTACCACAGGGCTCAGTTTTGAGCCCTCTTCTGTTTTTCATATATTTCTCAGAACTTCAGGCCAATCCTCCACATCTATGGTTATCAAAGTTTGCAGACAATTGAAAATTGGGTGTTGTTATTCAATGTCTCACAGACACACAATTTCTCCAACGTGGGTTAGATCCTGTTAACAATTGATGCAAGGACAATAGTTAAAAAATGTAAAAAAAAATGTAGCATGGTTCATTTGGTAAACATGTTCACATGACATTTAAATGAAACACTCCTCCAGTAAGATATGCTCATAAGGAATCCAGGTGCTCTTGCTGATAATTCCTTATCATTTGACCATCATACCACAACAAAAGTTTGGAAAGCCTTCTGTTTAGCTCATCAAATTTCTAAAGATACCTCCACTAGATTCAAAGAAGTCTTAATTCCCTCTTACTAATGTCTCATTGAATGTAATGATCCTTTAGGCATGTATTTATCTAAATATATCACTCAAATTCAGAGACTTTGAAAATTCATAGCTAAAAACATCAGTGGCCTCAGAAATCTTTAGCAGCCCTCTCTCTGTATTCAGTTTCTTATAGACTCCTTCATGGGGATCTCTGTCTAGTCTTTCTAGACATGAAAATCCAACCCACTTTGACATCTTTCCCATACCTAAGCAGAACAAATGCTACTTCATGGGAATCTCTGTCTAGTCTTTCTAGCCATGAAAAATCCAACCCACTTTGACATCTTTCCCATACCTACGCAGAACAAATGATACTTCATGGGGATCTCTGTCTAGTCTTTCTAGCCATGAAAAATCCAACCCACTTTGACATCTTTCCCATACCTACGCAGAACAAATGATACTTCATGGGGATCTCTGTCTAGTCTTTCTAGCCATGAAAAATCCAACCCACTTTGACATCTTTCCCATACCTACGCAGAACAAATGATACTTCGGGTACCCTATTAAAGTAACTAAACCTTTGTCAGAATATAAACAAGACAAATTGGCGTGATAGATTCATATTCCAGTGTATCCCTCAACTGTGGAACAAACTTCCAACACATGTCAAGCTGAGTAGCGCCCTTGTCTCCTTCAAGGTAAATCTAGATAATTGCATATCTAGAATTTCTCAACTGGTTTATCTCGTTTTGCCATCCATGCAGCTGGAGGGAATGCTTGAATAGGATGTTTTTCCTAGCCTTGCCAATGGTCTGCTGATTAATTGCCTGCCTATGACCTTTTCTTTAATGCTTTAACTCTGGCAAACATACTAACAAATTAAAAATTCAGTAATCGGTTATCAAAACCATATTCCAGTAATATTATTGCAAATGCCCTTTGTGGCTATTCTCTTATACATTTTAAATATTTATTTATTTATTTATTTTATTTATTTAACATTTGTTGACCGGGAAAGTCCGACTAGGTTCCACAGATCCTGTTTTCAGCGGAGGCCCGGGGAGAAATGCTCCAGAATATATCATCCAATTAATCTTCATTTTCTGTCTTCCCTTATGACAGAAATTAAAGTCTCCCTTATTGGTTACATCAGACCTTTAATAATCTTTCCTTTACATAAAACGTAGATATGACCCTGTAAAATATGCTTAAAAATGCTTTTGAAACATACTTAAATAATATTCATTAATACTTTGCAATCTGCATTACTTAAAGCTGTGGGCTTCCATTTCCTAATATTATTCAATATTCAATAAATTCAAATGCACTGGAACAACTAGTCACCTCTCCCACTAGGGGAGATAATATACTAGACCTGATCATCACAAACATGGGGACAAAATGCTCCACACCGGAGGTATACCCCTCACTAGTGAGATCTGACCACAAACTAATCACCCTGGATATACATATCCCACCTCCACCCCCAGCACAAAAGACCACAGTGAAAAACCTCTCAAAAGCAGACTTCACTCTTCTTAAGACTGAGATGGTATCCTTTAAGCCCACTGGGCCAGTGGATACCACATCCCACAATGCTGAATCCTTCACAAATGCTTTCTATGGACATCTCCAAGAATGCATGGATCATGCAATCCCAAATAAATCCAAGTCCCTCTCCACCAAAGGCAAGCATCCTGTCTGGTGGACCTCAGCCATTAACAAATTGTATAACAAAAGAAGGAAGCTACTGCACGACAGAGCAAAATCCCATAAAGGGAAAACATCTCTGATCAACACTAGCAGAAAACTACGTTCTCTCATAAAAACATCCAAGGCCAACTTTGAGAAAAAAATCACTAAGGACACTAAAGATAACCACAAAGCCTTCTTCAGCTATGTTAGAAACCTGGGCGGAAACCCTCTGATATGCTCAGAGTTAGTTCAAAACAACAAAAAATACACTGAACCCACAGATATTGCCAACATTCTGGCTGACAGGTTCAGTGCAAATTTCTCCCCTCTCTCACCCCCAAAAGAAGAAATACTTATCCCAGCTGAATGTAATCTCCCTGTCATCTCAGATGTCCAGGTGAGAGCCGCCCTCAGCAAAGCTAAAAACACAGCATCAATGGGACCTGACGGTATCCCGGGTTACGTGCTACGTGAACTCCAAGAGGAGCTAAACCCGCACATAAAAATGCTATTTAACCTTAGCCTTACTACAGGATATGTACCTGAACACTGGCGTACAGCAACAGTGGTCCCACTCCACAAAGGGGGTACCTCAACAGACCCTGGGAACTACCGCCCCATAAGCTTAACCAGCCTGGTCTGCAAAGCTATGGAAAGAATCATTATGGAACTCATAAACAGAGACATTGGGGACCTACAGACACTTGACCCACCCAGTTCGGCTTTATAAAGGGCAGATCCTGCCTTTTGAACCGGGTTGACTTTTTCAAAACAGTCACTAGAGCCATTGATGAGGGCAAAGCAGTCCATACAGCCTACCTGTACTTGGCTAAGGCCTTCAACACAATACCCCACTCAGGCATCATAGATAAGCTCAACAGCTTAAATGTAAACCCTTATGTCACTAGATGGGTTGCAAACTGGCTAAAGGACAGAACCCATAAAGTTAAAATCGTTGAAGCAATGTCAGACTCAAAGCCAGTCACAAGTGGTGTCCCACAGGGATCTGTCCTGGGACCCCTTCTTGTTCAGCATTTATTTCTCAGATGTTAAAGCAAACATGGGAGGGTTGTGGCTGACAAAATTCACAGATGACTGCAAACTAGGCGCCATAGTCGATACACCAGCCGACACATACATCCTACAAAAAGGCCTCACAGAAACGGACAACTGCTGCCGGAGCCATGGCCTTAAACTAAATGCCAAAAAATGTATAGTCATCCCCTTTGGGAAAAACAAAGTACCCACAAATTATCACATAGACAGCAGCCCACTGAGTACAGAAAAAGTAATCAGAGACCTAGGGACCCAAGTCGACAGCGATCTCTCATTTGACACCCACGTTGCCAAAGTGGTTAGAAAGGCATTCTACCTTGCACACCTTATCATGAAGGGATTAACAACCAGATCCAAGGATGTCATTGTACCCCTATACTCCTCCCTCATCAGACCCATGATTGAGTACAATGCCCCATTTGGTATGTACCTCACCTGGCATTTGCAACAACTGGCGAGACCACAAAAGTACCTCACCAAGAGGATCAAGGGTCTCCAACATGTGTCTTATTCTGCCAGACTAAAGAAACTCCAGCTCTATTCAGTAGCATACTGCCTGCTCAGAGGTGATCTCTGCCTGACGTACAAGGCCATGTCCAATCAGGAACTGATGGACATGCTCCACCTCAAAAAATCCAAATCCATCAGAACCACGAGAGCTAAAGACTTAAACCTCGGCACAAGTATGAATAGGACATGCTGGAGGGATAGATTCATAACAGAGGCTTCCCATGCTCTGGAACAAGATCCCAGTTCATGTTAGGCAGAGCCCCTCACTGACTCTCTTCAAGAGAAATCTTGATGAGTGGATGGGAGATCATAAATTTAGCCCAGGGGTCACATCTGTGTCAATACTAGACAGGGGCACAGTAAACTAATTGTATTATATAAGGGGACCTTCACTGTGTCACTACTAGACAAAGGCAGAGTATTCTAAATCTATTCTGTGCATTTTTGTACCATTTCATGGGGTGGCAAAAGCCACATCACTATGGCTAGGCTTACAAATGCCCCAGGGCAGATAGCCAAGTACTAAACTATGAAACTATGAAACTATTATCTTGCTCACTATTGTTCATTTAAAACACACATGACTACAGAAAATCTCTTCACTCTGTATACCATCTTTAAGTCATTCATTTGAAAGCCATAAAAAGACATCAGCTATGTTTTGAGATGGAGAAGTCTTTATAAAACGGATAACTAAGAACATCATCAGCCTGTGCACCATCCAGTCTAAACATTTTCAGTACATCCCAAAGTTCTTTCAATGCAATCTTTCCTTAAACTATTCCTGACTTCCACAGATAACTCTTAAGCATTCCAAAATTGTTTAGCTACTCTTTTTTATATTTATAATTTAATTCCCAATAATCCTTTACCTGACATACCACATCCTTCTGCATGAAGACTAAAATACCACCACATGTCCACACTCTATCCTAACAAAGGAAAGACTTCTTCCTTCCATTCCTAAATGGCATGTTTATTGTTTATACTAGTTCCATATCTTATTCTCATTCACTTTAAAGTTGTCTTTCTGAAACTAATTCAGTATATTTATTCTGCCAATGGTTTCTCAGTATATTTATTCTGCCAATGTTTTCTGCATATCAACAAGTTCAAGTCTCATATTACCTACAGTTAGATGCTTTAAGTAATTATTGTATGTGTACTTATTTATTTGTTCATATCGGTGTACATTTAACTTCGCAAAAGAATAGAGGAATATATATTTATTTCACAGGTGTTTCAGGGATAAATTATGTTATTCTTACAGCAGTCACTTGAAATTGCAGCTAACTCTTTATTGCATCCAAGAAAACAGAAAGGAATATTTCTATGTGTATTGTCCTTGGAAGAAAATCTGTTGATCCACCCTATGTGTATTGTCCTTGGAAGAAAATCTGTTGATCCACCATCACTGCATGCAAGTATCCCTAGTGCTTGTTCACTCACTTACAAAACATTTGATCACCCCCACAAGCTAGCACTATATGTAAAGGCATAGGTTGTACACCCAAAAGCTGATCCAGCAAACCACTAACATATGTTATCCAATACATCTCAAACCAAAATCATGGTCATTTGAGTAGCTGTCAACTTACTTCCACTTCCTACTCCACTGTACATCATTTGATAAAATCAAGCAATTTAAATGTTAAGAAAGATGCACAAAAAATAACAATTCGGACTCTGACTGCTTGAAAGTATGCATATACCTATTTTTGGCATTAGGAAATACATGTCTTGAAGGAAAGGATAGTGTTTCTTTTTGTCTTAGTTTGTGCAAAAGTTGGAGTAGTTATGTAGAAAGGGATTGGGGTGCAAACCTCACAATGCAGACCTGATGGCATGTACCACATCAAACCTTTTTCCTTCGTAAATTACCTGTCTTTCACAAGGAAGTCAAGGCTCCTTTCAACAAGAATGGCTCCAATCCTGTCACTCATGCATAGGAAAATTCAATTGTTACTAATCTCTACAGCTAAATAGCTAAAGTTAAATTAGTCATTGTAGTTTACTATAAAATTTTGCTCCCATCATAAACAAATTACAGATACTAGTTCATAAACTATGTGCCATTGGTTACCACATTCCACAAAATAAAATACATTACTTTGACATTTTACTGCATTTTTAATTAGTTTCTTCTACTTCAGTTATTTTGAGGGGCCTGTGTTTTCCCCTACTGCCTTGCTGACCATCATGTCTCCCTTAATGGGTTTGAGCCCTTTTGGTTCATAGTAGTGGGATAATCTTTAGGCTAGGGCAGTAGCCATCTGGAGGGCCAACATTTAGGCAGACATTGGAGTCAGCAACCAAAAAATGGAAGTATTTTATGTATAAGTTCCATCACCACACCTGACTAGGGGGACAGTTTACATGCATCACCCAGGGGGGTTCACTGTACCCTCCCTTTACAAGTGCATGCCCATGGGCACTTGCAAAAGGGAGCCACCAACATGCACTGGCTTGGTGAGCTATAAGTCCACACTAAGACACTAAGAATGCATGGTACATTCCTGCTCTTCCTCCTATGTAATGTGGCTGCAAAAGTCCCTCTCTCTCCTGCCCTCCCACCAAGATGGACCCACCTATCTACCCCTGCCAGTGTCATCACCTCATAAGCTGCTAACCAACCATTGGATCACCTGAATTGTAGTCAGAGCTTTGTCCCTCTATACCACTGGTGCTGGAATTCTTCTACATAAAATGTTTCTTAATTCAGACACTAAATTTGGTACAGTTTTAAGTAATTCATATTTTGCAGCATTTTAGAATTAATTCCCCAACTTGAAAATTAACTGAAGCTTCCTTGTAAATGGTGTCTTCCAAACTTCTGATACTTGACACTTCATCTGATGAAGTCCTTCATTATACTTCTATAAAATGAAAGTGCTAAACTTCTGATTTTTGTGTTTAATAAATTTTATTACATTTGTTGGTTAACTGTTGTCAAATGGTTCCTTGTTCCATATCCCCAAATGTGTACAATTTCAGAGTTAGTATATTTAGAAATGTGGTGGTGTGGGGGACACAATGAGGCTTGTTCTCTTCCAAAAACACATGACTATATATTTTTCATGGTTGTACTTTCTATTACTGTAGGTTCTATGATTAGCTATAGATGTATTAAGACTAATTTTTACTAACGTTGGTTAAAAATGGAACTATGTACCAGGACCAGGTTATCAGTATGTGGGGCAGGGATAACCTGAATACACATTTAAGAAGTGGCTTTGAGTGGCTGTTCACAGAGAACATCAGTCCCATTCTGCTCTGCATGGCAAGAGCTTAAAAGGGGGCAGAGAGGGTAAGAGAAGATACACTGGTATGAACCCCCCCCCCAAAAAAAAAAGATTACTTTGCTCTCATTTCATAAAATTTATGAATGCCTGGGTAAAATCTTTCATCTCTCTCCACACAACATTGATTTGGCAAACATTCTCTCAGTTTTATACAATCTCTCATGTTGTTTAAATTTATTTTATAACTTTGAGAGTCCAGTTAATTTAAAACATTTCCATTATCAGTGATGTAGCCAGATCCATGCAATGTATAGCAAGGCATAAGCTTTTCAAAAATGATGTATTTGTTTTATTCAACAGAATGTGTTAAAACTTAGATTAGAATGTCCTTGTGTAGCTACAAGTGTTTGTAGGTATATTTTTCTCTGGTAAACTGAATGAGTTTTTGGCTTAAATTTGTCATTCCATTAAAGTATTTTTTAGCACTAAAATACATACTGTCTGGAAACATAGACTGAATGGTACTGAAGGGTACTACACTTAGAGACAGATAGCTGCATTCTGTACACTGGTGTACAAACTCACACCATACCCCTCAAGTGCCCCTGATTTTCAGGGATGTCCCTCATTTTGACTCAAATTTTAGCTCCATCTCTCTTAATCCTGCCTAAAACTGCTGACTTTTCTAGAAAAGGTGGTGAATTACATTTAATAAATAATGACAATAATTAGAGTTATAGACTTTTTACTTCAGGCAATGTATATTAATTCAAATTATCTTATTCTGTCAATGTCTCACATTAATAGTATTAATATTTTAAAAGCATCTCTGATTGACCCTGATTATTTTGGGATTTGTCCCTGATCCTGTCAAGATTTGTTCCTGATTAGTTGAGAGCTATGATTTGTCCACAATTCCAAAACTCCCAAACTGTATCCCTATCCATAATTTGCCTCTTTCTATATTTTGTTTTTAATTCTCTAGAGATCCATGAGACAGCTCATTCTTTTTTGTTGACAGAAGATATAATTTATCCTAAAAGAATATTAGAATCCCAGACAAACTGCTAAGAGCAACAATACCATCAGTACAGGTGTAACTGGGAGTCACATACATCTGAGAAAGTTTAATGGAAAGCTTTAGTTCCTTCAAGGGTGAGATTTTATTTAATTATTGTAATATTAGTAAGATAGACCCTTACCTTGTTATATATAAATCAAATTACAATACTATGTTGACAAAAATGTCTACAATATAAAAATCAAAGGAATGCATTCATAATGCCAAATGGCATTACATCGACCACAAAAAGTTGAACCCCACAATGTCGAAAATTGTGGCACACATTCTATGCAGGGGGCAAGCACCAACCACCACACATCTTGCTAGTTATATATGCCAACTTATAGATCTCACTACAGTGAGGAAAGAGGAAAACAACAGCCCCTGCTATATCATGACATCATCAGCATTTTGATTTTCAACCTTTTCTGCAAGCTGTAATGCCATTCAACCATTCTGCATTATGAATGTAACCCAAAGTTAGCAGTCAGTCTGGTGATATGCTACTGTGGCTCAGTCACGGAGTAATGTCAGGGTGGAACTTTGTCACAGTTTTGAATAACAGTGCTGGATATCAAACATGAAGAAGGGAACAATTGACATATTATTTTATATTAACCAAAAAGCACCTGGCTTAGAGCGAAGCAAACAGTAAATCCCGACCCTCTGGCACAATAAATTACGATCCTCTGGCACAGCATTATAGGTTCATAGGTTCATAGGTTCATAGGTTTATACTAGGCTATCTGCCCTAAGGCATTTATAAGCCTAGCCCAAATTATTGTGGCTTACGCCACCCCTTATATGAAAAAATACTGTGCCCATTAGTTTGTTGTGCCTCTGTCCAGCAGTGACCCAGAGATGATTCCCGGGGTAAACCTACGATCTCCCATCCACAGGTCTAGATTTCTCTCCTGAACAGAGTCAGCGAGGTGCTCTGCCTCACATGGACCGGGATTTTATTCCACAGCATAGGGAGTCTCTGAGTGATAAATCTATCCCTCCAGCACGTCCTATTTATATCCGTGCTAAGGTTTAAGTCGCTTGCTCTAGTGGTTTTGGTGGATTTGGATTTTTTGAGGTGGAGCATGTCCATTAATTCCGGGTTGGACATGGCCTTGTATGTCAGGCACATGTCACCTCTGAGCAGACGGTATGCGACTGAATAGAGCTGGAGTTTCTTCAATCTGGCAGCATATGACAGATTTTGGAGTCCCTTTATCCTTTTGGTGAGGAACTTTGGGGTCTCTCCAATTGCTGCAGATGTCGGGTGAGATACATCCCGAATGGGGCATTGTACTCGATCATTGGTCTGATAAGTGAAGAGTACAGGGGAACAATGACCTCACTAGATCTGGATGTGAATCCCTTCATGATCAGGTGGGCAATGTAGAAGGTCTTTCTAACCACTTTAGCAATGTGAGTGTCAAAAGAAAGGCCACTGTCAACCTGGGTCCCCAGGTCCCTGATAACCTCTTCTGTGCTTAGTGGATTGCCACCTATATGGTAGCTTGGGGTTACCTTGTTTTTCCCGAAGGGTATGACTATACATTTTTTGGCATTTAACTTCAGGCCATGGCTCTGGCACCAGCTATCTGTTTCCGTGAGTCCCTTCTGAAGGATATCAGTGTCCGATGCACTTTCCACTATGGCGCCCAGTTTGCAGTCATCTGCAAACTTTGTCAGTCAAAGTCCTCCCATGTTGGCCTGTACTTCTGAGAAGTAGATGCCAAACAATAGGGGGCCAAGGACCGAGCCCTGTGGGACACCACTTGTGACCGGCTTGGAGTCTGACACAGCGCCAGCAACTCTAACCCTGTGGGTTCTGTCCTTAAGCCAGTTTGCAACCCATCTTGTGACATATGGGTTTACATTTAAGCTGGTAAGTTTTTCTACAATACCCGAGTGGGGTATTGTGTCGAAAGCCTTTGCAAGGTCAAGGTAGGCTGTATGGACTGCCTTTCCTCATCAATGGCCTTGGTGACTATTTCAAGAAGTCGACCAAGTTCAAAAGGCATGATCTTCCCTTGACAAAGCCAAACTGGGTCGGGTCCAATGTCTGCAAGTCCCCTATATCTTTGTTTATGAGCTCCATTATGATCCTCTCCATAGCTTTGCAGACTAGACTTGTTAAGCTTATGGGGCGGTAATTACCAGGGTCCATAGTGGTGCCACCTTTGTGGAGTGGGTCCACAGTTGCCGCACGCCACTCCTTGGGCACAGATCCTGTGGTAAGGCTGCGATTAAACAGCTGCCTTATGTGCGGTTTAATTCCTCATTTAGCTCGTGTAGCACACAGCCGGGACACCATCCGTCCCATTGATGCTGTGTTTTTAGCTTTAGAGAGAGCAGCTTTCACCTGCGCATTTGAGATGTCCGGGAGGCTACACTCGGCTGGGATAGTTATCTCTCCTTTAGGGGGGGAGAGGGAGGTGAAGTTTGCACTGAACCTGTCTGCCAGTATGTTGGCAATGTCTGTGGGTTCAGTGATTTTTGTATCATTTTGGACTAATTCTGAGCATATCTGTGAGTTTCCACCCAGGTTCCTAACATAGCTGAAAAAGGCCTTATGATTGTCCTTTGAATCCATGGCAATTTTTCTCTCAAAATTGGCCTTAGTTGATTTTATGAGTGCTCGTATTTTTTTACTAATAATGATCAGGGGTGACTTCCCTTTTATGGATTTTGTTCTATCATGTAATAGCTTTCTCCTCTTATTGTAATGTTTGTTAATGGCTGGGGTCCACCAGACTGGACGTTTGCCCTTTGTGGAAAGAGTCTTGGTTTTATTTGGGATTGCCTGATCCATGCAGTCCTGGAGGTGTTCATAGAAGGCATTTGTAAGGGCTTCCGCAGCTTGGGTTGTGGTTTCCTCTGACTCAGGGGCCTTGAAGGATACCACACCAGTCTTGAGTAGTGTGAAGTTTGCTTTAGAGAAGTTCTTCACTATGGTCTTTTGTTTGGGGTGGGGCGGGATGTGGATTTCCAGTGAGATTAGTTTATGATCAGATCTCACCAATGAGGGATATACTTCGGTGTGGAGCATTTTGTCCCCATGTTTGTGACAATGAGATCTAGTATATTTTCTCCTCTCGTGGGAACAGTGACTAGCTGTTCCATGGCATTTGAATTTATGAACTCCAGGAACCGTTGGGCTAGAAAGTTAGGGCTTGAGTAATGTTCCCAGTCTATATTCGGTAGTTGAAGTCACCCAATATGATGGTGTTTGGAGATACATTTATACCCTCCAGTGTCTTCAGGAAGGCTGTGTGGGGTTCCTGAGTTTGAGAGGGTGGCCTGTAGCATGCTACAATTTGTAGAGCAGTTTTGCCTATTGTTAGTTGCACCTGGATGGTTTCCGGCTTCATGCGTTGCCACCAACCTGGAGGTGTGAGTATCCTTTATGAATATGGATACACCCTCCTTTTGTGGAGTGGTCCGGGTTTTGGAGCCGGAACGCATGATATGAGGTAAAACCTAATAGTGCCGGGTGCTCTCAGGAGCCTTGAACCAGGTTTCAGTTACAGCACAGACATCGATGTTCTCCATACTGAGAAGGGCCTCGAGTGCGTGCATTTTGAGATTTAGACTTCTGGCATTGAGCAGCATTACCCTCAATTTCTTCCCATTTTTGTTTTCTAGGGTGGTAGGTTTAGAATTTGAGCCTTGCCTAAAAAGGCACTATGGGGGTGGCAAGAGCCTTAGCCAATATCCGGAATCCCAGGGGTGACAGGTGCAAGCCGTCCCTTGCGAAGCAGCGTGGCTTGTCAAGCATGTCGTCCCAGGCAGACAGACACTGGATCCCCTTTGAATGACACCAGACATTAAGCCAATTGTTAAAGCTGATCATCTTGTCTCTATATTGTGGCATCATTCTTGGTGAAGGAAGGATACTGCTCAGGGTTAGGGTCATACCTGCCTGGGCTACATAATCAGAGAGCTCCTCTATGTCTCTTTTCATGCAGTCCAGGGAGGTACGTCTCAGGTCGTTCACACCAGCATGGACAATGACTGTGTCATATTTGTACTTGCTGTGGAGTGACCCGAGTGCTTGTGTTATGTGGCGGATTCTAGCGCCCGATAGGCAGCTTACTGTGACCCTCTCCTTGTTCAGCCTGGTGAGTGGGACGTCAGTGTGTCTGACTATGGAGTCACCTATGACAAGTATGTTTGGTGTTGTATTTGGCCTTAAGGGCTGTGACTGCTTTGCACACTGCTTTTGTGGTTTATGTGTTGCTTGTGGGGTGTCTTGAGGTAGCAATTGTTTGGGTGTCTGCTTTGGAGGCCTCTGCTGTTTAGGTAAATTTTACTCAGAGCCTCCGAGTATGTCTTTGTGTGTTTATGTGTTTGATTCAGTGGAGTGGTAGCATTATGTGAGGCTGGTTTTGTGGTGTGTGTAGTTGCCTTCTCCTCCTGTCTGGTCTTGCCAGTCCTGAGTTGAGAGAGCTCAGCCTCCAGTTTGGCTAAATAGCTGCATCTCTCGCAAGTATTTGTGTTATGTGGGAGGAGGAGAGGGTTGTCTGTGTACATGAGGCAGTTATAACATTGCCTCAAGATTCCCAGATTCACCAGCTGGACCGAGAGGAGATTGACAACTGACCTTTGGACATGCTAGAATAATATTGGGAAATCCTTAATTGAAAACAAGGGCCAGTGGGGAGTGAGGGTGTAGTGCTTTTAATTTTTAGTGCTGACTTATATAATTGCTTTAGTGAGCAAGTGCCAGGTAACTTGAGTGCAATGTGATACAAGTAACTAAATGCAAAACGACAAACAGTAACTTTCTTTCAAGTGAAACAAGGAAATAAGTACAGTAAGCAATGCAGATATCACTAGTGATCCACAGAAGCGCTGAGAAGTTGCGTATTAGGTGAATTAGCTTCCAGGGAAATAACAAGCAAACAAACAACAAGTATATAAACAAAGCTAGATTCAGTAGGCCTGGATCTAGTCTATGCTAGAGCAAACAAGGTGAACCAATTTCAGTAAGATACAGTTCAAATATTCAGGCACTATAAACCTTTAACCAGAAAATTCCCAGCTCAGAAGGGCAGAGTCCAGCCTCTTCTCCCACAAGAGTGCAGTCCACGAACCTTCTTAATGTAAAATAACTGGCCTGAAGCCCAAGTGCCTAAACCAGAACTAATACACTTGGACACTGGGCTCTCAATCAGCAGTTCCCAACTTAGAAGGATGAAAGCTACCTGTCCTGCCACCACAGTGCTTGCCACAAACCTTCCTAATGTAAAACAACTGGTCTGAAGCCCAAGTGCTTAATCCAAAAGACTTGAATGATAGCTACACTTTAATCAAGTTACAACCAAGCAGTAATAAATACCATTGAATACTTTAGAGAATGTCTGGATTAGTGCTCAAGTTACACAAACAAAGCTAGATCCAGCAGGCCCGAATCCAGTCTATGCCACAGCAAACAAGGCACCAACTTCAGTAAGAAACAGTTCAGATATGCATGCACTATAAGCCTTTAACCAGAAATTCCCAGCTCAGAAGGGCAGAGTCCAGCCTCTCCTCCCACAAGAGTGCAGACCACGAACCCTCTTAATGTAAAATAACTGGCTTGAAAGCCCAAGTGCTTAAACCAGAATTAATACACTTTTAGAATAACAGACACTGAGCCCTCAATCAGCAGTTCTCAACCTAGAAGGATGTAAGCTACCTGTTCTGCCACAACAGTGCAGACCACAAACCTCTCAGTGCAAAACAACTAACTGGTCCGAAGCCCAAGTGTTTAAACCAAAAGGCTTAGAATGAGTTACACCAAGCAGTAATAAATACAATTGAGTATTTTAAGATGATGCAAAAGTAAAAAGAAGTAGGTAAAAACACAAGTACAGTAAAAGCAGATGAAATTTTTTTTTTTTTTTTTTTTTTTTCTGAACAAGTGCTGAGATCAAAGAAACAGATTTGAGTGCTGAAACTAGAAAACTGGCTAGTTACAAGAAGAAAAAAACAAGCTAGAAGGCTTCCCTCAAACACAGAAGGGCTTGGGGGCTCAGAAGCCTACAAATAGTCTGTACCACTTAACAAGAAAGGCAGGAAATAAGCTTAATTTTTTTTTTTTTTTTCTATTTCCCAGATGCTCTCTTTGTACACAGTAGGAGTGCCTGAAATCAGAATATGATCTCACTGCACTCAGTTGAGTGAGCAAATGAGATGGGCCCAGAGGCAGGCTGAGGGGCGGGCAGTTTCAATGCCACTAAGATTAACACCAAAACAAAAACAGGGCGGGTGGGTGGGAATAACTGAAGAGCAGAATAACCAGTTAAAAATTCCTTCAACACTCCTTCATACATAGTTTAAATCAATTTAAATACTGTATTTTTAAAAGAAAAAGTGCATAAAAAGGTACTTAAATTCTCTTATACGTCCAGTTGAATATAACCAAGTTCTTAGCTTGCCAAGCTGAAGTTTTAAAGCAGGAATTATTTCACATGCACCAGTTTAAATATGCAAGGACAGGAAATCACTGAATGTGGCTACCCCCACACCTGTAATTACTAGCAAATAACAAAATTCAGCCAACACTAGCTTTTAGTTCAAGTTACTGAAGAGCAGAATAACCAGTTAAAAATTCCTTCAACACTCCTTCATACACAGTTTAAATCAATTTAAATACTGTATTTTTAAAAGAAAAGTGCATAAAAAGGTACTTAAATTCTCTTATACGTCCAGTTGAATATAACCAAGTTCTTAGCTTGCCAAGCTGAAGTTTTAAAGCAGGAATTATTTCACATGCACCAGTTTAAATATGCAAGGACAGGAAATCACTGAATGTGGCTACCCCACACCTGTAATTACTAGCAAATAACAAAATTCAGCCAACACTAGCTTTTAGTTCAAGTTACTGAAGAGCAGAATAACCAGTTAAAAATTCCTTCAACACTCCTTCATACACAGTTTAAATCAATTTAAATACTGTATTTTTAAAAGAAAAAGTGCATAAAAAGGTACTTAAATTCTCTTATACGTCCAGTTGAATATAACCAAGTTCTTAGCTTGCCAAGCTGAAGTTTTAAAGCAGGAATTATTTCACATGCACCAGTTTAAATATGCAAGGACAGGAAATCACTGAATGTGGCTACCCCCACACCTGTAATTACTAGCAAATAACAAAATTCAGCCAACACTAGCTTTTAGTTCAAGTTACTGAAGAGCAGAATAACCAGTTAAAAATTCCTTCAACACTCCTTCATACACAGTTTAAATCAATTTAAATACTGTATTTTTTAAAAAGAAAAGTGCATAAAAAGGTACTTAAATTCTCTTATACGTCCAGTTGAATATAACCAAGTTCTTAGCTTGCCAAGCTGAAGTTTTAAAGCAGGAATTATTTCACATGCACCAGTTTAAATATGCAAGGACAGGAAATCACTGAATGTGGCTACCCCCACACCTGTAATTACTAGCAAATAACAAAATTCAGCCAACACTAGCTTTTAGTTCAAGTTACTGAAGAGCAGAATAACCAGTTAAAAATTCCTTCAACACTCCTTCATACACAGTTTAAATCAATTTAAATACTGTATTTTTAAAAGAAAAGTGCATAAAAGGTACTTAAATTCTCTTATACGTCCAGTTGAATATAACCAAGTTCTTAGCTTGCCAAGCTGAAGTTTTAAAGCAGGAATTATTTCACATGCACCAGTTTAAATATGCAAGGACAGGAAATCACTGAATGTGGCTACCCCCACACCTGTAATTACTAGCAAATAACAAAATTCAGCCAACACTAGCTTTTAGTTCAAGTTACTGAAGAGCAGAATAACCAGTTAAAAATTCCTTCAACACTCCTTCATACACAGTTTAAATCAATTTAAATACTGTATTTTTTAAAAGAAAAAGTGCATAAAAAGGTACTTAAATTCTCTTATACGTCCAGTTGAATATAACCAAGTTCTTAGCTTGCCAAGCTGAAGTTTTAAAGCAGGAATTATTTCACATGCACCAGTTTAAATATGCAAGGACAGGAAATCACTGAATGTGGCTACCCCCACACCTGTAATTACTAGCAAATAACAAAATTCAGCCAACACTAGCTTTTAGTTCAAGTTACTGAAGAGCAGAATAACCAGTTAAAAATTCCTTCAACACTCCTTCATACACAGTTTAAATCAATTTTACTGTCCGATGCAATATTGTGTGAAAAATCTTCTTTAATAATATAAAATAGAGAACAGACAAGCGCTTTCGCTTCAATAAGCTTCCTCAGGTCTATACAGAGTAACATAAAAATTTTTTCATTTATATACAAGCAGACCTGTCTAAGAAAAATGGTGTGTTTGAATAATCCTAAAAAACATGTATATAGTTATGTGTTAACTAATATTTCTGGACATGTGAAGGTATAGATATTTCATAGATACCTAAAATTCATATTATTATAATAGTTCAAACATACATTACAATACATACATGCAAAACATACTCATACAAAAAATCACACATGTTAACAATCAAATACTTAAAATCTATAAAAACATTAATCATTACATGTTTAAGAATAGTGGTGTATTTGTATTTGAAAAACCCTAAAATACATGTATATAGATATGTATTAACTAATATTTCTAGGTATATGAAGGTATAGATATTTCATTGTTTTAACCACCCATCCTATCTAATTTTCCTTCTCTTTCTTAGTCTTGGTTTGATGGATACTCTCTCATTCAAACCAGATCCATGATCTGCCCTTAGGCGTATGATCCAGTCATTTTCTCTATCCTCAGTGTGGTTATTAATATCACCTCCTCTAGTATTTGTAGGTATAACTTCCAATACCCTAAACAAAAAATGATGTGATGGATCATTATCACTCACATGCTTAGCTAGTGCATTATTCAGTTTACATGTGTGACCAATGTTTTCATAGATTTTAAGTATTTGACAGTTTACATGTGTGATTTTTTGTATGTATTTTAATGTATGATATGAATTTTAGTTAGGCACGTTTATCTATGCATTGAGACATATATACATATACACTCATTAGCTATTATTAGCGATGCAATGTAGCACCTTTACAACATAACATGAATATCATATTTATTTATTTATACACATAGATTTTTCTCAATAATTAATATTTAATATACCATATTCATTCATACATATAGATATTCACCTATACATATATATTTTTTATACTTTCATGTTTTTGAATTGTGTGAATATAGTTGTTTATTTATAATTTTAATTTATATGTGTATATAGATGTTTTTTAGTGCAAGCTTGATATATCTGCAGGCATTTCCCTTTTAAATGCGGTGGGAATTGTTTAATTGATGGCAGGGTCTGCTTGTATATAAATGAAAAAAAATTTATGTTACTCTGTATAGACCTGAGGAAGCTTATTGAAGCGAAAGCGCTTGTCTGTTCTCTATTTTATATTATTAAAGAAGATTTTTCACACAATATTGCATCGGACAGTTAATGCTGTGCCAGAGGATCGTAATTTATTGTGCCAGAGGGTCGGGATTTACTGTTTGCTTCGCTCTAAGCCAGGTGCTTTTTGGTTAGTTTACGATCTATTTTTCTCTGGCTAATGAGCATTAATCCTGAAAGGTGACTGTTCCTTCATTTCATATTATTTTATATCACTGCACACAGTATTTGTCAGGTAATGGTTGGATAGTCCCATCTGTGACACAGCCAGCCCAGATATCTGGAATTTTGTAAATAATCATACATCATTTGTGAATATTATGCTTGTCTTACAAATGTAAGAGAATTGTATGTTATGTACTGAGCTTCAAGAATGTAACCACAGTGTACCCTACTGGAAAAGAGCAGAAATGTAATTAAACTATATACCTGTGAAAATGTATGTTTTAATAGTAGATGCTGGAACATGCAGAGTTAACTTGCAAAACTTCAAGAAAATAAGTTGAAAAGTAAAGTGTTTTACAACTGTGTTATCTCTCAGTAAGCAGACACAATGTCTAGAGCTAGAAGTTTTTCTATGGTCCTCAAAGTAATTTTAATTAATAGGTTTAAAATGTAAAGTTTTTATTGCTTCCTAGCAGCTGCACATCTTAGAGATCTGTACTTCTCAAACAGAGATAATAACATTCTTAGTTTCTGTCAGCCTGGGAACTGAAGGCATGTGACAAAGAGTGATGTCATCCAGGCTATCCCAGCAGTAATGTGTGATATTAATTTAAGAACTCTCTCAGAGAGGGAGACTGGGCATTTTGTATCTTGTCTTGGACCTAGAAACATCCATTCAGCACTTCTTCCTGCATGTTGCTCTGTAAGTAAGATTTAGGCATAGTATTTCTTTTAGAGATAGATAGGAATATAGTAAAGATTAGTTTAGATGTTTTCTGTATTCTTTTGGGACTCTCCTGCATGTTGTTTAAAATATTTCCTGTGATTCTGAACTCTGCAGGTACTGTTTTGTTTGAGTATTGTCTTGTTCTTTTATAGTTTATTATTAAATATATTTAAACCTATCTTTATGGCTGATATTTGTGAGACATATTTAAGCTCTTAGAGTACTTGCATATATATTTGGTGACACTGTACAGGCTACTCCTAAATAGCCTTGCCCTTGGTCATACTTACCATTTGGATAATAGTAACATTACACAGTAGGATTAGTCACCCTCTGTATGGGCCTTAAGTAGCTAATAAGTATGGGTTGGTGATAATTACCTTATAGTCTAGGCAGAAGGGGGCATAGCTAGTAAACCTGTGCCAACCTTCCCCAGGTGTGTGTGTGTGTGTGTGTGTGTGTGTGTGTGTGTGTGTGTGTGTGTGTGTGTGTGTGTGTGTGTGTCTGTGTGTCTGTATATAAATCAAATCTCAAAGTGTGTGTGTGTGTGTGTGTGTGTGTGTGTGTGTGTGTGTGTGTGTGTGTGTGTGTGTGTATGTGTGTGTGTGTGTGTGTGTGTGTGTGTGTGTGTCAGCTACTTGGGCAGGGGCACAAAGCACTGGTTGGACAGAGAGGGTGCTGGAGGTCTTGGCCTGACCCCTCAGCTGAGATCTTAACCCTATAGCTGTGCCAGTGGGGATTCTTATTGGGGATCTAGAGAAAGAGGGAGAAACCAGCCCCAGACTAACTGTGATCTCTGTGTGCTCTTAAGGGAAATTGTACTTTACTGTATGTGTGTACTTGTCATTCTCCCGTTGTGTATGTCCCTCACTGCTGCCAGTGGTGAGGATTGAGGCTTCTTGATTACTGGGCCAGTGAAGGGGCATCACACATCTTAAAATGCCAAAAAGATATAAAGCTTTTAATAAACAGGGGAATATCAGCCCAGATTGTTTGCCTCTACAAGGAGAAACCTTTTAATATAAAGGATTCCAGTAAGTATTCTGGGAAAGCACTGTGAAAGCATTTAAACCAAAAGAGCATAGATCATGAGTGAAAGAGTTAAATTTGAGAAGTAAGCTGATAGTGGGGAGTGATTCAGAAAAAAAAAGATTATGACATATAAAGAAGCAGGAGGCAAAGACTACTCTCCCCAGATGATAAACAGTGCCTTACACTTGTTTAATGTGAAGCAGTGGTGATCTTACCATGGGTCTTAAACTATGCCCCTACATATGTTAATCAGGAAGACTGAAAGCCAGTGATAAGAACACCCTTTTCTCTAATGTATTTATTAATTTATTTATTTTGGACCACGGATTAAGGGATGAGCAATTTTATGGTAGGTACTTAAAAGCATTATGAGTTTATAGGCTAGTAGGTCAACATGGAAAGAAATTTAATGAAATTGTTAACTGGAGGTCAAAACAAAATCCCAGATATTTGAAATTAGGTTCTATATGCATGATCCCTCACCATGTAAGAGAAATATATGAAAGGTGCTTTGCTGTGCTCAGGTACATAGCCTCTGTCTTTTCGGTGTTGAAAGATAGTCTCATGGAGGTGAACTAGCCACAAACTGTCTTGAAATAGTAAGAGTGTGTTGAGGTAATGTGGGATGATAAGTTGTCAGATGCCAAAATCACCATGTTATCAGAAGAGAACACAAAAGAGATATTCGGCTTGCTGATGCTGAAGGTGTTTATGAAGAAAAAATAGAAGGTACCTGGGATGTCTATGTTTACATATCCAGCAAGAGAGAAGAATGTGCCTGTTCTCACCCAGAAGGATCAGCTGCTCCATCCCTTTCATCCTATCCGAGGAGGTGCAGAACACTTGCAATGTAATAATTCATTAAGTTAACATGCTTATCTAAACCAAACACCTTCATTTTTTGCTTGTTTTTTTTTTCACTGTTTGCCCCTTCTGCCTGTCAGTCATCAGTTCTTCCTCAGCAAATCTGCCCATTCATTACCTCTGACTAAGGTGAGGGTCATTCAGGAGGAGCCATCATTTAAAGAACCATCATGGGTGGTTTCAGGATTCTTTCTTGTTTTCTCCTTTCCTGAACCTGCATACACCCAGTGAGGAATTTTGGAGAGACAGATAATGGGGTATCCCCTGTCTTCCACAAGGGGAATTCCCTCCAAACAGCTCTGCCCTTCCCCCATGTGGCATAAATGGTGGTGTCCCCAGTTTACAGCAAGAAAATCATGCAGCCTAGTGCACAGCCAGTGTGCAGAAACCCCTCTGGCCCAATTCCTTCCCCTCCCTGGCTGGCTCCTCCAGTGCCAGCACTACCTATCAAACCCTAATCTCCTGGGATGCAGTCAGGACTCCATCCCTCTGTGCCATGGAGCCTGATGACAAGCACTTTTTTATGGTTTATAAAATTTGTTCTAATCAGATGGACATGCCAGTGATACAGAGGTCTTTCAGCTTTATTATTTTTATGCACAGTCTTGCAACAATGGGACACGACCATCAATCATATTAAAAGGGCGTAGATATCTAGAAACATATCAGGTATGTTATTCAGAATGCAGTCCATCACTGAATTGGTCCTAGTAGATAGTGTGCCTGGCAGTTGATTAAACAAGTTGAATTAGATCATAATCTGTCATAAGATGATGAAGCACTGCACCAGTACCTCCAGTATCTTCCAAAAAATTCAAGTAGAACCCTCCCAGAAGTATATCAGTGGGTCACTGACAAACAAATTACGCAGAGCATTTTACTATCTCCTAACCAGAGCTAGATGATCTCTAGGATATATTTGTCAGGCAGTAAGATGCATCATCTGTGTCCTCTAGGTTTGCTACATCTAATTGTGTGGCAGCTGTCCATTTGAAAGATACTGAGTATGCAGGTGGGATTTAACTACATTTCTGCTATAGCAAGCATATTTAGTTTTTCAATGGCAGCCCATACTCCAAACAGGTCCATTTTGTTTCTGATATTTTTAGCACTTTTTTAAGTTATTGTTCGTCAAAGCATAAATGGTCAGTATAAAAGTACTTGGAGGCACTGCTTTTTCTAACAGTTTATTGCAAAGGGTAAGGCTGCCAACTACTAATGTGCTTCATCATCCTGTAGTACTGGTTTTATTTCCTCAGTCTTTACTTGTAAACTATTAACTTTGAGCAACTTCACCTTAGAACTCAAAAACATTTTTTTTCATTGTATCTTTGTTTTTGAGATATTTTAATGCCTCAGAATCACTCCAAGTACTTCTTTTACAATTTTAATGTGTTTCTCTCAAAATGGCAGATGATGGGGCCTGCCTTGGTAACGTGATCTTGTTGTCTTGCTTTCATTCCTTCTTCCCAGAATACATTTCAAATCCTCTTTATATGACTCATGCTAGACATAAGGAAGTGGTGCTGTTTTATCATGCCATTAAGACTGAATGCTAGGACTGTGGTCAGCTAAACACACCTTCTGTAACAGAGCTGCTTCTATGTTTACCTGACCAAGCCTCATTTATGTGTCTGTCAGAGCTTGTTCTATGCTGTAAATAGCTGTTTGCTACTTGCAGCAGAAGAAAGTAGATAAAAACAGTTTTTTGTAAAAGGAGTCTTTTGTAGTCCTAATAGATTTGACAAACCCTCCCCCACACTCTCATGCTGAGGTGTGAAAAGTCTCACTGCAGTAAATGATCTTGCTGTACATTTACAAATGAGAAGCAGTAGGACTCTAAACTTAGTCTGTCTGCTACTTCCCAATGCCTTCAGTGGGAGGATTTTTCTCTCTCATGAATGATTCAGACTTAAAATGTGCTTTACTAGTTCCTCAACTATTTCTGTCATGTTCCTCCTCCTTTTTTCTATTTCATATTTATTAATACTTTGGTAGCCAGAAAAGATAACTGGTCCCAGGACCTTTTTCAGCCACAACGTAGGCTACATTGGCAAAGATAATAACAATTATTACATGCACTTATCAATACAAAGAAAAAAATACTAACATAAAAACACTGACCAAGATTGCATGTGCAACACATAGCCAGTGTGTGACAGTGACCAAGTAAATCATTGAGCAACATTTACTAGAATGTATACATTAATAATGCTTAACTATATTATAAATAATTCATTGTATGCACACGTTGCACATACACACACACAATCTATATATATATATATATATATATATATATATATATATATATATATATATATCTTAGTATGTGTGTCTATGTGTTTGTGTGTGTCTACTTTGAAACATCTAAAACCCATAACATCTAATTTCATAACAGAGACCAGAACATCTAAAACCCAAAACATCTAAAACCCATAACATCGAATTTCATAACATCTAAGTACAAATCACAAGAAAATAACATCCCCTCCACATATAATGACACCACACTACCAAACACACTTCTTACTACGTTTCTGCAGGGGGGCAAGCCTCCCTGCACCCCCCACACCCCATAAATTAAATATATTACCTCCAAGATTGCACCACAGTGGGAAAAAGTTAATTTCCTAACCTCACACCGCGGTGGTATGGTGGTAGCGTTGTTACCTCACAGCAAGAGGTTCTCCCGTTCGATTCTCGGTGTGGCTTGGGAGTGCCTTCTGTGTGGAGTCTGCATGTCCTCCCCATGGGTGGGTAGCATTCAAAAGACATGCGTGCATAAATGGGCGTGCCTTCGTTGAAGGTTGGGCGTCGAGCTGGCACCTCGGCGTTTCATAAAAATCTACTGCCAATCATTAGAGGACCAGAGTTCCTCTGTGGCGACCCCTTACCGGGAAAAAGCTGAAAGACAAACAACAATTGTATCAAGTCCCCCTGCAGAAACATAGTAAAAAGTGTGTTTGGTAGTTTGGTGTCATTATATGCCGTTATATGTGGAGGGGATCTTATTTTCATGTGATTTGTACTGTTAGATGTTATGAAATTCGATGTTATGGGTTTTAGATGTTTTGGGTTTTAGATATTCTGGTCCCAATGTTATGAAATTAGACATTATGGGTTTTAGATGTTTTGAAGGGGACCCATTTCTGTATATGTGTATGTGTGCAAAGTACATGTGTACAAAAGCATATGAGTGTGTGTATGTCTGTGTGTGTGTGTATATGTGTGTGTGTGTGTGTGTGTGTGTGTGTGTGTGTGTGTGTGTGTGTGTGTGTATGCATTTAAACACAGCTGATTTCCTTTTCTTAGTGTTATTAATGCAAGGGCACATAGTAAATGGATGTTAAAGTAATTCAGCTGTATATTATGGTTGCACTCTAACAATGTAAGGACTGACTCAAAGTCAGTGGGAATCTCTTACAATGGATCTGCATGCGCCAGATATGTACCCCTCTGGAATGATGTCGCAAAAAAGCATAAAAGACCTTTTTATGAAAATATCAGTGCACCTAGTTGATAGGGTTGCCACCTAACTCTCTTTCTGCAGTTCTGGCCTGTGTGTGTGTGTGTGTGTGTGTGTGGGGGTTGAAAATGGTAAATGCCTTGATGTTTTAC
Organism: Protopterus annectens; assembly: GCF_019279795.1. Lineage (NCBI taxonomy): Eukaryota > Metazoa > Chordata > Ceratodontiformes > Protopteridae > Protopterus > Protopterus annectens. Next base: position 1,393,758,395 of record NC_056731.1, read on the forward strand.
AAGAAAAAAATATTTTCTGACTTTTCTCTAAATGCCACAGAAATCTTTGATACTACATTTAAGTTATCTTAACATATAAACTATTATAAATAATATTTAAAGCTTAACATTTCAATACTGTGTTGCTGCTTATGAAAATTTGTCAAAAGAGTTGACAATTGCCTTTAAACCCCTGACTGATCTAATTGCTTTGTTTTGCTGTGAAAGGGGAGTGTTAAGTTCTTCTCCTCTCTGCAATAAAAACAGTGGAAAACAGTTCCACAGCTTTCTGTCTTTTTTATATCAGCTGCTGTGTTCCTGACATTAGCAGGAGTAATTGCACATCTAAGACTGACAGCAGTACCTGACAGGGTAAACTACAGATTTAACTGTGTCTATGATATGTCATGCAGGTGGAGACAAATTTCTGTGCAAAGTATGTGAGAAGCTGAGTTAAAACAAAAGTAGGTGGGCTTTCCCTTCCTTTGACTCCAATGGAAGGAAATAAAAGTTTTAAAAAGTACAAGCAGTTTTCTGGAATGCTGGAACCATACTGGGAGAAAAGAAACCTAACGATTGAGTTAAACTGTACGAGAGAGTGGAGTTTTCCTTTAAGTACAGAGTGCTCTTGGAACACAATAAAAGCAAAAATGAATGAGAGCACCACAACTAGAGCAGGTATCACGAAAATAACAGAATTTATTGAAGTAAACGCTTTCATGCCCCAACGGACGCTTCTTCAGACTTTAATACATATATAAAATGTCTCAACATATTTATAGTAGTAGTAGTGATAATCAACTCAGATTACTTGGAACCAATAAATTGATTATTCAATTAAATTAAATAATTGGTTAATTGAACACAAAGATATATCTGTTTAGGTGTCTCTACATTGAATTGTATAGCAGCTATTATGCTATTGATATATCATCATAGTGAAATACATAAAGAATATATTTCATTTATATATATATATATATATATATATATATATATATATATATATATGTTATATAAAAAATATATATGCATTAAAGATATGTTAAAGATATTTGTTAAAAACGTATTAAAAACAATATTTATAAAGCTTTTAAGTAAAAAGACAAAAATATAAAATATTTCAAGACACATACACTATGAGAAATCATACAAACTTTAAAATGCATATAAAATATAATTATTATAAAAGTAATGCTTCATTGGTCTGTCAGCTAAAAATGGTTTGAGTACTATTTTATCATTAAGGCCAAAGCCTTTATCAGCCTGCATCCTAATAATCCATTTAATTTCCTTTTGCTCTGTGTAATTCTTAAAATGACCTAACCTGTGGGTACGGGGGGTGAATTCTATAACTAAAACCAAAAGCGTATGTGTAGCGCCATGCTCTAAAACATGTCTTGCTAAGGCATTTCCTTCATCTTCTTTATTGCTGGCACACAATGGCTCTTGGAACACACGTAAAACCAGGCCCTTGTGCCTACTGTAATTGTAAAGGCTAACAAAAAATAATATTAATACCCAAAGAACCTGAATTACTTCCATTGTCTCCAGAAAAAAGAGACAACTAACTGGTGGAAATTGTAGTGTGCCTTTCTGAAATACGACATGTAGACAAATAAGTCCATTACTGACGAATGGAAAAAGAGTTTATTTGCCCTGTCCATCCATTTGACACAGCAGGAACATGGCTGAAGTAAAGTAAAGTTAAACTGGAAGGCTAGTATGCTTGCTCTTCTTTAAACAGCAGCTTGCAGACCTAATTAGTGAGGAAAAGAAGGTAGATGAACAGAGAAAAGTTAAGGAAAATGTTTCAACATGTTGGTAGAATTCCTGTGATTACAACATGCTAAAATATATTAAGCAAAAGTAGGGTAGAAACTAGTGAAAAGTTACCTAGTAGAACAAACTGCAAGAAAAAACATCCAAGCTGCAGTTGTCACTGTGTGATACCTTAAACCTCCTGTAATGGCGGCTCCTGGGATATATGCAAATAACCCTTAAGGACATCAGTTGTTTCAGTTGCATGGCTAGTGGGGTTTGGCTTTTCTGGCCTAAATGCAGCCATAAAGACTTAAAAAGTGAAACAGTTATAGACATTCAGGAGCCATGTAGCTGTAACACTTGATGTCTACATGGGTCATTTGCATATAGCTTCATAGATTCATAGGTATGTTCTAGGCTAACAATCATAACAGCCTTTTTAAGGCTAGCCAAATATCCCAAATCTCTGATAAGTTCTGGTACCTTTGTTAACTGCAAGCAGGGGTTGGGAAATGAAACATTTACAAGCAGGGGGCCTGGGAAATGAACCATTTATAGGCTGCCTGTCTCCATTAGAGACACAGGTGCCAAACCAGGGATGAATCTCCTGTTCTCCGTCCAACTATCCAAGTTGCACCTGAATTGACTTAGGGAGAAACACTGTTTCACATAGATGGGGAGCCTGTTCCAAAGAAGGGGTAGTCTCTGGGATACATACTTGTCTCTCCAGCAGGTCTTATTTATATCACAGGCAAAGTTTAAGTCTTTAAAATGAGTAATTCTGGTGCTGTTTGTTTTGCAGATATGCATGAGGTCCATTAGAGTGGTGTCTGACAATGCCTTATATGCCAGGCATAGATCTCCTCTCAACAGCCTGTACAAGACAGAATACAGGAACAGAGCTTTGAGCCAGTCTGTACAGAACGTGTTACTTAATCCGTGTATTCTTTTAGTGAAGAACCTCTGTGGAGGTTCCTTTTGTTGGATATGTCTGGTTAGGTACACACCAAAGGGTCATTGTATTCAATGATAGCCTGATGAATGCTGAATACAATGGAACAATAACCTCCTTGGACCTAGACAGGGGTGGCCCGTGCTATTGGACTGCTGGACTGCAGCCCCCCAGCTGTAAAATTAAAGAAAATAAAAGATTAAAAAAAAATTAAAAATTCACGGACTTTCACGCATGCGCACTAGTCCGGACTGCTGCTGAGACAGTCTGGAGCATGCACAGACTGTTTCAGCAGCAGTTCGGACTGGGAAGCATATAAGAGCAGAGATCCCAGAAGTCTATGCAGTTGTAACTGCATAGACTGTTGCAGGAAACTCATCGGACTGCAACATCGGCAGTCTGGAGAAGATCTCGCGTGGTGGATGTGCTTCAATGGGTGGAGCTTTGCAGCTATGGATTTATGTGGATGTGCTCCAATGGGTGGGGGTTTGCAGCTATGGATTTATGGCACAAAGGGATGGGATCTACATCGCTCCAGGTAAGACAGCAATGGATGATCACTCAAGGGGTGGTGTGTGTGTGTGTGTGTGTGTGTGTGTGTGTGTGTGTGTGTGTGTGTGTGTGTGTGTGTGTGTGTGTGTGTGTGTGTGTGTGTGTGTGTGTGTGTGTGTGTGTGTGTGTGTGTGTGTGTGTGTGTGTGTGTGTGAATTCCCCAGTTGCTGTATACTGGTGGCTAGAACAAACTCATGGTGGTGTGGTAGGGAATACCTCAGGCTTGAACCCTGTATCTTGTATGCAGGTGTTAAAGACCTGAATTCCCTACCCACCATCATTTGTAAACAAATTGCAGATTTTTGCCTCATATTTGATCTGATCTGTTCATCATAATATCTGTGGTTTCTAAATATTGCAATGGTTGATATTTGCTGGTGCAGTGTTAGTATTGTTGCCTCACAGCTGCAGGTTCTCAGGTTTGATTCTTGGCTGGGGTGCCTTCTGTGTGGGGTCTGCATCTTCTCCCTGGGTTTGCTTTTGTGTCCTCCCATGTTACAAAGACATGTCTGCATTATTTCTTCCTGGGCCTCTGCTGAAAATTGTTTTTTTGATCCAAGTCAGACTATCCTGATTAACAAATGTTAAATAAAATTGACAGGCATTTGAATTTCAGACTTCAGGTTTCTGAATGTTTAATTCCTTACATATTTGATGGTGCAGTGGTAGCATTGTTGCCTCACAGCTATAGGTTTTCTGGTTTGATTCTTGGCTAGGGTGCCTTCTGTGTGGAGTCTGCGTCTCATCCCTGTGTTTGTGTGGATTTGTTCTGGTGTCCTGCCATTTTACAAAGTCATGTGTTTGCAGTATTTCTCCCTGGGCCTCTGCTGAAAATTGTTTTTGTTCCGTCAGAAGTAAAATTGACAGGCATTTGAATTTCAGACTTCATATTCTTCAGAAAATACATAGTAACGCAACCTAAGTTTATAAGATGAATATTTGAAATTTGTCCTTATTTTTGGGATTGTATTACCCCATTATTGGCTTTGTCCAGGTTTTTTGTGCTAAGGTTGACAGCTATGGCAAGAACTGAATTCACTGAATATGTTTGAGGGCTGTATTCCCTCATTACTGGGTTTGTCCAGGTGTTTTGTGCTAAGAGGTTGACAGCTATGGTGAGAACTGAATTCATTAAATGATAGACATTTAAGTTTCAGTCTTCTGCTCTCTCAAAGCAGCTGATTTGGCATAGTGGAATGTTGCTCTGACTGTTTTGCACAGGGACATTGGTAGTAAAATATATGGTGGTAACACAGCATTTTTCTTTCACAAAGCAGCTGATTTGGCATAGTAGTATGTTGCTCTGACTGTTTTGCACAGGGACCTTGGCAGTAAAATGTATGGTGGTAACACAGCATTTTATTCTAGCAACTTTCCAAGATTATACAAGCAATGTTTAATGTGTCCCTGTTTTTTGGGCTTTTGACCCTCCCCCAATAAATTTGGCTTTTTCCAGATTTCTTGTGCTGCGAAGTTGAGATGCAGTTGAGTATTGAGTAGATTTTACAAGGAGCTGAGAGCTGCAGGGGAAGAGAAGTTTAGTGCTGCTTATGCTAAGTCAGCTTGCATTGTTAATAGCACAACAGGTTGTATATTTGCTTTTGATGCAGAAGATTGTTGGTTTTACTCCCCCAAGAGGTGAATGCTGCCGTACTGAGAAAGTTAAGATACTAACTATGAGCCTGTTATCAGTTTGCCATCCATTTCCTATTGCAATAATACTAGCTTATCATTTTTAATGTAATATAGGCAATTTATTCCTCAGAGGCATCAGACACTCTATTTTTCGATGAAACCATGAAATATAAAAGTGTTTGCTAGCAGCAACCTCTTCATTAGTTACAGATTTATTTAATGTGGAATTATTTAGATGACTTTTTTACTTCTTCAGAGATTGTGCATATTTACTGATAATGGTGGACTGTAGAATTGTGCATATTTACTGATAATGGTGGACTGTAGAAGTTTGACTAGACTTTTATGATGGAAATGTTCTGAACTAGGCAGTTTTGTCATTATGGGTGCATGCATTTTGTTTCATTGTTTACTGAAAAGATGTTCTGAATTGGGCAGTTTTGTCATTATTGGTGCATGTGTTATGTTTCATAGTTTACTGGAAAGATGTTCATAACAATAGGAAGGTGTATCAAAGAGCACATGTATGTTTCATATGCAAGGGGCTTATGATTTGAAAACAGCCCAGAATTAATCTTTATCTGCCACTAGTAAAATGTATTTTCTTTGAATGTGGGTTTCAATGCTGTTTCAATGAATGTGAGTTTCAAGGGTAGAGAAGTTTTAATGCTAAGTTTGTTTAGCAGATGTCTTAGTGTTTGTGCTGTAAAATGCAAAATAAAACTTTCAAATAAAGCCCAAATAATCAGACGTAAATCAGTATGCACATTAGTGTTTATGGTAAATGGAGTGAAATATCCAAGTAATGGATCATTGGAATGGCTGCAGGGGGAGGCTCCATTCGACCATGATTTTGTGAGGGGGAAGGGCGGCAAACTTAAAGACAGCCTCAGCTGAACTATACCTCCCAACTGCCCAGATTTTCAAAGAATGAATAGATTTTTGCTTTTTATTTTTGGTTTGTTCCTCATAAAATTTGTGGTTTTCTGGCAAATCGTTTTGGAATTAAGTCACTAAATAATGACACACTGAGTTTCAGACTTCATAACCTTCAGAAAAATGCATGCTAAAGTAAGACCTGTTGTTCTATCAACTGTCTCAGTTTATACAAGAGCAATTTTTAGTACTGTTTATATGTTCCCTCAATATATTTGGCCTTGTCCAGATTTATTACATTAACAGGTTGAGAGGTACATGCAAATAAATTGCTTTATAGAATTAGGCATACATAGCCAAACCTCTCAACTGTCCCTGATTTTGGCTCAAAATGTTGCTCTTTCCCCTAATAATCCCTCCGTAAAATAACAATTTTGGAAGAAAACATGGAGGGTTTACAATTAAGAAATAACTGTAATAATCAGAGTTATAGATTACTTTTATTTCAGAAATGCATGTAGATTATTTTATTTTGTCGGCTGCTCAAGTAAGCAGTACTAATATTAAAGTGTCCCTTCTTTGACAGGTTCCCAGCTGTATTGTGTGGCTATTTTATATTTTTACATCACATTTTGGTCCATTTTTCATAAAATTGTGTTTTTTTGGAAAATTAGTGACAAATCATTAAAGACTGAAGTTAGAAAATAATGACAGACATTTGAGTTTCAGATTTCATACCATTCAGAAAATTCATACTAATGCAAGACCTATTCTATTATCTTTCTAAATTTATAAGAGCAATATTTAAAAATTGTCCTTATTTTTGGGCCTTTGTCCCACTTCTTTGTATGGCTTTGTCCAGATTTCTTGCTCTGAGGTTGAGAGGTATGACAAATGTGTCAGGGCCATCACAGTCAGCCAGAGACATTTCAAATTGTGACATACTTGTTGCACCCCACTCCCCCATGTAGTCACTCTGAATGTGTCGAAGCAAGGCAAGGAGTAATTATGCAATGTAAATGTGCAGAGTATCCCCCCATCCAAGGTAGACACAAGTACTAGAGTGGCTTTTCATCTGTCCTTGATTTTTGCAGAATGGTCTGGTTTCTGTCATATTTTTTGTACTGTTGATTTATGCTTATTACTCAAAGTGCCTGTTGCTCTGTGTTTAAGTAGCAATACTTTAATGACCATCAGGTAAGCTTGGCTGAGATCGTAAGATGCAAGTAAGCTTTAATAAGCATACTGTTAAAGAACTGCCAACATTGAAAGCCTTTCTGTTGTTGCCATGTAGAGAATACTTAACTAGATAATGTATAAGCCTTGGGTATTGAAATGCATATGACAGTATTTGTAATAAAGGACAGGATTACATTATTTTAAGCTCATTACACTTGGAGACTTCCAGTCATCTCTGCAGGCTTTACCCGTAAACTAAACAGAATGCCAATTGTGTGGTCCATAACCTGTACAGTAATCCTTTTAAGCAATGTATCTTGAGCTTATTTCTTGTTTGCTTTTCATTTTTTACTTTGATCATGTTTTCCCCATGAAACAAGTAGATAGTTGTCAGGCAGCAGGTCTTTTTTTGAATAAGAAACATTTTTACAAGTGGGGGCATCAGAGATTTCTACTTTCAGCATGTTACTTGGTACTTTAATAAAGCTGAATATAAATTATAATTAGAACTGCAGTGCAAGAAGTGGTTTAAGTTGAGTGCTGCTTGATTTTCTTATACTTGATTTTGACTGGCATTCTATTAATGTATTTAAAAAGTAATTTATTTTTTCATGCCTCACAACCTTTTTGTTTCCATCTAGATATTAAGTAAGCTGTCATACAGCCAATGCATTGAAATATTTTTTTTCTTCTACACTTCATTTTGTCTTGATTGGACTCTCATAATGACGGTTTGGCACTCAGGGCAGTGTATTTAGTTTTTGTGGTTTTGAGCATAGCTCCTCCCTTTTCTAGTTGGCCTCACCCCTTCCCATTGACCCCACCCATTCAGCTGTCTCCTGCAGCCCCCCTTTGATTTGAAGTCATCAGCCGCCACTGGACCTAAATGACACATCTTTGTTTATAAGTTGCACAATATAGAATGATTTTCCTCACTAGATTACTGTCTATGTGTGTCCCCAAGTCCCTGACTACTGGGTCAACTCTTAGAGGTGTGTTGTCAATTTGATAGGTGTGTTGTCAATTTGATAGGTACCAGGGGTGGATGACTTCCAAAAAATACTATTATGAATTTCTTGGTATTTAGTTTTAGTCCTTGTCTGTATCAGCCCTTCCTGGAGAACATTAGTGTCAGTGGGGGATTCTATGACTATTCCTAATTTAAAATCATCTGCAAATTTAGTCACCAGAGGCCCTGACATTGGCCTTGACTTCAGAGAAGTAAATGCCAAAAAGAAGCAGTCCCAGGACAGATCCCTGAGGGACTCCACTTGTGAATGACCTTTTTGTAGAGGTGGCTTCCCCACGTCTAACTTCCTGGGTCCTGTCTGTGAGCCAGCTGACTATCCACTGCGTGATGTAAGGGTTTATATCTAACCTCCTGAGTTTGTCAATAATGCCAGAGAGGGGTACTGTGTGAAATGCCTTGGACAGGTCAAGGTAGGTAGTATTTACTATTTTGTCCTCATCCAGTGCTTTGGTGACCTTCTCAAAGAAGTCCACCAGGTTGAGTAGGCATGACCTGCCCATGACAAAACCAAATTGGGTTGGGACCAGTGTTTGGAGGTTTCCCATGTCATTATTTATCATTTCCATGGTAATTCTTTCCTTGACCTTTTATATGAGTCAAGTGAGACCTATGGCTCTGTAATTTTCAGGGTCTGTAGATGGCCCATCGCTGTGCAGGCAGATGACTATAGCATTCTCCATTCATGAGGCACAAAGCCTGTTTTGAGGTTTAAATTAAATAGCAATTCCAGAGGTCCTGATAGGTCATGTTTCATGCTATTTAAAAGGTACCCTAGGATATTGTCTTGGCCCATCGATGCAGTGTTCTTGGCCTTACATAGAGCACTGAGGACCTGTTCCCTAATGACAGTGGGAGAGTTATATTTGATGGTACTTCGTGAGGGTAGGCTGAGGGAGAGAACAGAGGTAAAGTTAGAGCTGAATTTGTCTGACAGTAGGTTTGCTCTATCCTCTGGATCAGTATAGGTGGCTCCATTTACAATGAGCTCTGCACACTATTGTGTAATGCCTTTGAGGCTGCTGACAAAGCTAAAGAATGCTTTGTCATTGTCCTTGGCCTGGGAGGCCAAACTTACCTCAAATCTGGCTATGGTACACTTTATTTGTCCTCTGAGTTGTTTGTTTGGTTTGATGAGAGGGCTTTAATCTTGCTGGTTGCTGCACCTCCTAATTTTTGCCATGATTTTCTTCCTTCTGTTATACAGCCTATTGATGTTGTGATTCCACCAGGGTGGTTTGTTTCTTTGAATTAGTTCTGCACTTGTTCCTGATGGGGACAGCGGCCTCTATGCAGCTATTAACATGCCTTTGTATATGGTTTCTGTGAACAGTTCTAGATAGGAAGCATTATTTTTAGGGTTTATGGGGGCTTGAAATTTTGCCAGGTTATCACTTAATAGTAAGATGTTATCCTTAGAGTAGTTTCTGAACATTCCAGGGTTAGCTGGGGTTACGGGTTTCATTTTTACTTCAAAGGTCTGACTTTACACTAGGGGGTGTGCAGTACTCTCCCATACTAGTGAGGACCAGATCCAATATGTTTGCACCCTTTGTCAGCGTGCTGACAATCTGGTCCAAGGAGTTTGTGTTTACAAAATCCATGAATCTCTGTACCAGCACATTTGGTGTTGTACATGATTACCAGTTAATATGGGGTAATTAAAGCTGCCCATGAATATGGTATTGGACTGGCTGATGAATGTTAACAATAAGCTTAAATACATGCTATGGGTTTCCTTGGTCATAGAGGGGGGCCTCCATTACATGAGGTTTAAGGTATCACACAGTGAAAGCTCTAGCTTGGCTGAGTTTTTCTTGCAGTTTTTTATTGAATGATTTGTCTGTGTGACCTTTGTATCTTTTGGTTTGGATGTTAGTTTGGATATTTTGCAGGCACCTTAATGTTTATGGGCATCATCTGGGTTTAAAGGCCCTGTATTTCTGAAGTATAGCCAAATTATCCACTTATGCTGTTTTGATGAGTTCAATAAAAAGGCTGAAACATGCATGCCCACAGCTAGTAGGGTTTGGCTTTATTAGCCTGAATCTAACTATAAAAACTTAAAAAGTCATGGACATTCAGAAATCGTGTAGCTGAAACACTTGATGTCCTTACGGTTCATTTGCATATACCACATGGGCCTCCACTATAGGAGGTTTAAGGTACACACAGTGAAAGCTTTAGCTTGGCTGGGTTTTTCTTGCAGTTTTTTTACAGTATGGAATACACATTGAATTAAAGATATTGCATTCAGATAAAAAAATTCTTACTACATCATAATATGTTGGAGAAACAAACCATAAAACATATTGAGATAAAGTCACCCAACTAAAGACAAATAATTACTCACATCAATAGAGGAAGACATGCTGTGTGTCAATTAAATTCAAAACCAGATGTCTGAAGTCTGCAATTAAAAAGGGAAAAGAAACACAACTGAATCAGCTCTTAACGACCACAGACATGACCAGTGCAATAAAAGCAAAATTAAAACATGTTGTATACACTGCAGCTTTGACCTATTATGACCTATTATATTAGCAAATAAGCAGAGAAAAATGAATAAATAAGAAATGCCAACATTTAAAAGGAACTTGTGGTGGTTAACTTCCAATGTAACATGACAAACAGAACCTAGATTACAAAAAAACAATGCAAAACTTTAATTGAGTAATCATGAAATACAAACACAGCTGCATCATGGAATTAATCTGTAGGTTTCTAACTGATAAACTGAATAATCTGCAGAACTAAATCTGCATTAACACCGGAAGACACATTCTATTCATACAAGCAGTATCAAACTTTATTTAGCCTATGTTATATAAATCTGCTTCTGTTTCAGTGCATCTTTGCGCTACTTTTAAAACCCAGATTAATAGCATGGTTCTCTGACTGGGATCAATAATTGCTATGGGTATCAGGCTTGAATCTTTCAATTATTTTAAGTCACATAATTCAGTCTATACAAACACAGCAGCTGGAAACTCGCTTTGTAAATTAGAAACCTAGTTACCTATTCTAAATGGACATGAAGTTTTGTATACTTAAAACTGCATTTTAGGATGCTGAAGTGATAGAAGAACAAACAACCTACCAAAGTATCACCACAATCAAAAATTCATTATGTTTCCCTTCAAAACGTTTGTAATTTATAGATTCAGATGTTTTGTTTTTGCTCAGGTTTTATATCCCAGTTGTTACTGTTCCAGCTGTTAGTTCTAACCATCTCAGATCCTCATGAGATCCTTTGCAATACACCTGTATGACATACTGGATGGCCCTTCATGCAAAGGAAATTTGTGGGCTCCACAGGGGCATGAATCACCACCATAACAGGAAGAAAAGAGGAGAGGAGAGCTGGGACCATCATATTATTGGTTAGGATGAGGGATTTTGTGATTAACTGGCCATTTCCTTTGCATGCTCAAAATGTTCTTGTGGGGATGAACAGGTATGTGAGGGGAGGTCCTTGCCTACACCGTAGTGATACTTCTGCCTTGATCTTCCTAACAGCAAATGTTTTATGGTGGCCCCCACTATCCAGCTAGACCTCAATCTCTTTCCCTACTTCCGAGCATATAACCGTCACCCTACTGCAGTGACAGGTGAACAGGTAGAGCTTTCATTCCTCCCTCTCCCCATTTGGCTCTTCCAGAACTCAGGCTACTAGCCAAACCAGGGCTGTCTGAGTCCTACTCACAACTTCATCTGCCTGTACCCATAAGCTGAATACTAAAGGCTCAGGTTTAGTTTTAAGTCACACACCAAATGAAGTTCCAAGAATGTAAAAAAAAAAGAGGAAAAAGTTCTTAAAAAGTGTTTCATATGATCAAAATGATTTTGGTAATGTACTCCCATTCAGTAATTTTAATGTAAAAATCAGCCTTGCAAAAAAATCATAAAACCATCCAACAACTTATATGAATGGAAGAAAGCGCAGATGTAAAGTACAGAATTCCATAAAGAAACATGAGACCACAAATATATTTTAAATTAAGCCGTAATCCATTCACAAGACAAGCCCTTGTAAATAACAAAGAAACATCTGTTTGGGGCTTAATAAGAATACTTGTAGAAACCTATGCCATAAACAATGATACTGACCCACTCACACAAAGACAAGGGACCCATTTCAGAAGATCATACAGAAACTTGATCTGATTTGTGTAAATGTATGATTGTCTATGTCGTAAGTGACGGTTTAATAAAGATGTTTCCTTATTTAAAATAGGCAGGAATTGAATAATTTATGTAATGTTGCTTAGGTTATATTATATATAGCAATATACTGTATGTGAAGTAAAATGTTTATGTTAATTATAGTGTCATTACTTTTATATGAATGTAAATTTGCCTGTCACGAGTGATAATTCAATAAAGGTGTTTGAAAAAAAGAGAAACTTGATCTACTGGACTTGTTTAGGCGAACTATGCTTTAGTCAAAAACTTCAGACAGACATAATCAAATCATCTCATGCTGAGAGGACTGATGCATTCCCCAGCTAAATACAACCTGCTGTAAGAATGCAGCACCTTGGGATGGTTATATTTCTGCAAGAAGTGATGTTTGGTGACTGAGCAACTCAGAGAATCAAACTCTGTGAATGGTATTTTGACAGATTGCTTGCAGGTAATTTTATTCCAGTTAACAAAAGTAGATCAGGAAGGAGACAGAAAAGGGCAGATTGGCTAGTTTGACTCCACTCTTTTAGCATACTGATAAAATTAAAGGAAATAAATAACAAATGTGTAGAGGCCTATGGGGCACTTGATCCAAGTAGCAGAGATGAAGACCATGCTAGACAACTCTATTAATTTCTTTATAATGCAAAAATGAATAGCCTTGGAGGAAGCTGCTAATATCACTGAACTAGATTGTTTCCTGTACAATGCAATGAAACATTTTCAATTGAGAATATATGTGGAGGATGAGGTAGAAAATGGTTCTGTGGGTGACCTAACCTACTCCACTGCATGTGGGACAAACACAAGATGTTTTAAAGATACAAGTTCAGAAGCCAGTCAGGGTAAGAAGCTGTCACAAACCTGTCATGCAAGAAGAGGCATAAGGCATAAAGAGAAGCTTTTCATGCTTGAATGAAAATGAAATATGAAAGCCTTCATGGTATGTATAAATACACCCCTACTCCTGTTCCCCCCCCAAAAAAGTAAATAAAGTTGCTTCTCCATTCCAATGGAAATTCATAAATTGGCAGAGCTTGCATATGAAATCAGGTGTGTGATATACCATGCCTACCAACCATAGTATTAAAGAGGTTCTGGGTGTTCCTACATCAAAGATGATTTATTTATTTATTTATTTATTTATTTATTTAAATTATTGGAATGCATACATTCTAAACACTGTACAGATAAAATAAAATGAAAGCCATAATAATAAAAAGGTGGTAAATCTATAAAGACAGGTGTGAAATGCAAAAAAGATAACAAAATAAACTGAAACCTGGTTCAAGGCTCCAGAGAGCACCACAGCACTACCGAGCTACAACTCATACCACACATTTTGGCCACAGAACACAGACTGAAACACAAAAGGAGGGGGTGTATCCATATTCATCAAGGATACCCACACCTCCAGGTTAGTGGCGCAGCATGATACCTCTGAGATCATCCATGTGCAGCTAACATCAGGCAAATCGGCAATGCAAATTGTGGCCTGCTACAGATCACCCTCCATGACCCAGGACCACCACTCTGCCTTTCTGGAGACACTGGAAAACATGAAGGTTCTACCGAACACCTTGGTATTGGGTGATTTCAATTACCCTATCATTAACTGAGAAAACTACTTGAGTACAAACTCCCAGGCTCAGCGCTTCCTGGAGTTTATCAACTCAAATGCCCTGAATCAGCTGGTAAGCTCCCCTACCAGAGGCCACAACATACTGAACCTGGTCATCACCAACATGGCGACAGGTGTTCTGCACCGGAGGGCAACCCGACACTGGTTAGATCAGACCAAAAACTAATCACTCTGGATGTCCACACCCCACCACCACCCTCAACCAAGGAAACCACAGTGAAAAACTTTTCTAAAGCAAACTTCACCTTACTTAAGGCAGAGGTGGTAAGTTTCACAGCCCCCACGCTAAAGGATAACACTGCCCAAGATGCAGAATCCTTTACAATTGCACTCTATGAGCACCTAAAAGGATGCATAGATCATGCCATCCCTAGCAAAATCAAGACTCACTCCCCTAAGAGAAGGAAACCAGTCTGGTGGACCCCTGCCATAAACAGGTTATAAAACAAAAGGAGGAAACTAGTTCAGAAAAAAAGCAAATCCCAAGAAGGAAAGACATCCCTGATCAGTATCAGTAAAAAACTAAGGTCCCTCATAAAATCATCCAAGGCTAACTTCGAGAGAAAAATAGCCAAGGATTCAAAAGATAACCACAAAGCCTTCTTTAGCTATGTCAAGAATCTAAGTGGCAGTTCATGGATATGCTCTGAGCTAGTGCAAAATAGCACAAAATATATTGAACCTACTGATATTGCCAACATCCTGACAGATAGATTCAGTGCTAACTTCACCTCCCTCTCACCTTCAAAAGGGCCCACAACAATACCGGAAAAGTGTAGAAGCACAGAAGCACAGGTGAAAACAGCCCTTTCAAAAGCCAAAAACACAGCATCAATGGGGCCAGATGGCTGCATCTTGCACGAACTACAGAACGAACTAACCCCCCACCTAAACACACCGTTCAACCTCAGCCTCTCCATAGGCTATGTGCCCATAGAATGGTGCACAGCAATGGTTATTCCACTCCACAAAGGAGGGGCCACAACTGACCCTGGTAACTATCACCCCATAAGCCTGACTAGCCTGGTCTGCAAGGCTATGGAGCGCATCATCATGGAACTCATTAACAAAGACATTGGGAAACTCCAAACACTTGACCAGACCCAGTTTGGGTTTGTAAAGGGCAGATCATACCTACTAAACCTGATTGACTTCTTTGAGACAGTCACCAAGGCCATAGATGAGGGAAAGGTGGTTCACACAGCCTACCTTGATCTCGCCAAGGTGTTCAACACCATTCCTCACTCGGGTATTATAGAAAATCTGACCAGCCTGAACATAAACCCCTGTATCACAAGATGGGTTGCCAACTGGCTTACAGACAGAACTCACACGGTAAGAATAGCGGGCTCCAGGTCCGACTCTAAACCAGTCACAAGTGGTGTCCCACAAGGCTCGGTCCTGGGACCCCTACTGTTCGGCATATACTTCTCAGAAGTACAGGCAAACACAGGAGGACTATGGCTAACCAAGTTCAATGATGACTGCAAACTGGGAACCATAATTGACTCTCCGGCTGACATGGACATCCTTCAAAAAAGCCTTACTGAGACAGACACCTGGTGTCAAAGTCATGGCCTCAAGCTAAATGCCAAAAAATGCATAGTCATCCCGTTTGGGAAAAACAAAACACCCACAAATTACCATATAGGCAGCAGCCCCCTTAATACAGAAGAGGTAATAAGAGATCTGGGGACCCAGGTAGATAGTAATCTTTCCTTTGACAATCATATTGCCAAAGTAGTTAGGAAATCCTTCTATGTGGCCCATCTAATTACTAAAGGGATCGCATCTAGAAATAAAGAGGTTATAGTGCCCCTCTACTCATCACTCATCAGACCCATCATAGAGTACAATGCCCCATTTGGGATGTACCTCACAAGACACTTCCAACAGCTGGAAAGACCACAAAAGCACCTCACCAAGAGGATTAGTGGCCTCAAACATATGTCCTATGCAGAACAACTGAAAAAACTCCGGCTGTACTCAGCGGCATATCGCTTACTCAGAGGTGATCTCTGCCTGACTTACAAAGCCATGTCCAACTCAGAATTGATGGACATGCTCCACCTAAAGAAATCCAAGTCACTGTGAGCCACGCGCTCTAGTGAGCTAAACCTCACCACAACAATAAATAGAACATGCTGGAGGGATAGATTCCTGTCACAGAGACTCCCCATGCTTTGGAACAAAATTCCTAACTACATTAGGTAGAGCTCCTCACTAACACTCTTCAAGAGAAACCTTGACGAGTGGATGGGTAACAGAAAATACACCTCTGGGATCACTTCATTGGCTCTGCTTGACAGAGGCTCAGTTAATTAATCAATGGGGCGGCGAAAGCCGACACACTCTGGCTAGGCTTATAAATGCCTTCGGGCAGATAGCCTAGTACCTACCTATGAACCTATGAACGTATGTTAACTATATGAATATGTGTTGTTCTTGGGTTATGTCTGTATCTCTGGACAGCATTACACAGCTTATTTGTAGGTTGCAGCAGACATCTCCATACACTGTGATAGAAACTGGCATAGGGAAGTGTCTGTTGTAGGCATACTGGATACTACTGGTACCTGTGTCCATACCTCTATACGTGTGTGTGTGTGTGTGTGTGTGTGTGTGTGTGTGTGTGTGTGTGTGTGTGTGTGTGTGTGTGTGTGTGTGTACTCATCCATATACACATAAATATGGATGATCCTGCAGTAGTAACACTATCTCATGAATTCTTGTTTCTGACTGGGCAACTTCTACAGGAAAGTGGTTCCAATTACCCACTAACATTTTTATGAAATAAAACTTCCCCATGTTTCTCCCGAGTAGTCCACATTGTGTCTTCTGATTACGCCCTCCTATTCTCATACATTTCTCTTTTTTTAACATAGCTACGTGGACTCTGTAGATAACCTGGAAGTTCATCCTTAAAAGGTTCTTTCATACTTTCATTTCATTGTTCAAACCTACACTCTCTAATGCATTATAATCTGGGTTCATTGACATCTGGTCAAGGCCTTTTATAAATGTTACTGCCCCCCAGCTGACTGAGATGCCTCTGACATGTGTCTGTCCTTTGAAACATGAGGCCTCCAGAAGTGCATGTACTACCGCAAATAGCGTCACACCATTTGTTCATAAAGAGTGGCAATATCTGATTATAGCACTTTCTGTTCTTCCCAGAGTTCCATGAGGCATTAGTCATTGCTGCTGTGTGTTATTACTTGCCTGTCTTGTGGCCATATGGTATGAGACTAGGCCTCTTTCCTCATGCACTGTTGCTGTCATTGTACATTCAGGTGATGTATAGTGCTTTAATGCTTTACTGTTTTCTGTCCTTCCTGGATGCATTATTTTGCACTGAACATAAACTATCATGTTGTAGACTATTTCCATTTATTGCTATTCTTTCTTTATTTATTTATTTTTCTTTCCTTCTTTCTCCCTTTCTCTTCTTCTGCATCATCCCTGTTGCGTAATTTGTGTACCACAACAAAAAGACAAACTTTTCCTTCAAGTCGTTCTGCAAAGTCACGAGAAAACATCAGTACTGAAGTGTGTAGTAGACCTCCCACCATCTTCCTTTCATTGCAGCAGATCCTGTTCACTCGGCTGACTATGTAATTTTAGCTAGCCACTGCTTTACTCATATGGTTGTTTTAAGAATCACTCCAAAATCTTTCTAACTAGCTCATGAACCCCTTGTGTGGTACCACATCAGATGCCTTGCTGAAGTCCAAGGAATTCGTGTCCACAGCCTATTCCTGATTTCAAATCCTGGTTAACCAGCCAAAGAACCATTTAGAATTGTCTGACATGATCTTACTGTTGTGAATTCATGTTGTTGTGGGTCTTCCTGAAGTCAAAGGAGATTGGCAGATGCAGGAATTTTTGGAGTTTATGGCTACAGAGCCTAACTAGCAGACAACATAGTTAAAACACTCCACTAAAAGCAGTTTTCCTTTCACGTGGTCATTACTGATATTAAGTAATTGCTTAGTTTTTTTTTTCTTACAGGACACCAGTAAATGCACTAAGATTTGTAGGCCGATCTAGTATTTTATATAAGCTAGTACCAACTGGCCCTCATTATTACAAAAATGTGTTGACAAATTACAGAATGGGGCTATTAATTTTATACAAGACTAGCTCCTTTTTTCATACTTGAAGGGTGTATGCTTGTATCAGAGGCACATGGGATATATGTGTATCAGAGGCACACTGACTGATACTTGAAGGGTGTGAGAAATATTCCATCAAATGATACCTCGCAATAATGGGGTAGATGCATTTCTTGTAGATTAACAAATGTTCGTTTAAAATTCAAAACTACTGTGAACTTCCTTGTTCTTTTGATAAGGCTAAGTAACCTGTTAATATTGTGAAGACTTAGAAAGGGATATTGGGATTATAAAGAATACTTTACATGTTTTTCTAGGTAACTGAGTTATAACTTGAGTCATAGTTAGATTCACCAATTAGTACACATCCATCACATGTAAAGTTAGGAAGGTTCAGAATGTGGTTGCCGAAGTATGTGATTTAAAATCAATGCTGGACATCAAAAGCCAACAAGCTGACATATTTGTGAATCATGAACCAAGGCAAGTTCCTAACAAATATGGAGTATCAATGACCAGTGGGGGACTAGCTATAAAGCTGAGTCCCAGACAGCTAACATGTATTGGAATTTTGGTCTGTGCAACAAAAACTACCAAAATGAAATAGCATGTGGGACCACAGCCCATACTATGAGAAAACTGCCAACATCTGTAACGTACTATGAACCCAAATCCAAATCTGATACATACACAACCATCAAAATGATGCCAGTAATTAAACAAATTACATAATGTTAAATGTGACCTGCGGCTGCAGACATATATTGGCAAGTACAAGAAAATGTAGAATAATGCAGATGACCAAAAACATTAAACAAATGTGTACTGAACTGCAGCATAGTTACAAATGTCAGAAGTAAAAAAAAAAAAAAAACATATATATATATATATATATATATATATATATATATATATATATATATATATCTATATAAAATCTTAAAATAGTGTATTAGTGAAATATCAAAATAAATAAAAAATGCTATCAGACATCTCTCTTGTCCAGCTTTCTGTGGGACAATTGTAGGGTGATCTGCGATGGCCCTTCAGCTACTACAGGTTTAAGATGCTGGCAGTGCTGCAGGGAAATGTAACAAAAATACCTATGAGCAGCTGGGAGGGGTGCCTGGGACAGTACAGGAACCACAACCATGTGGACACTGGTTGGAGATGATTTGTCAGTGCCATCCTCATGTCCCAAACATCATAGTAGAAGAGTTTCAGGAAGATGTTACTTGGAAGCCCAGGATGCTGTGCACTACAACATTATGCTCCTTGTGTAGATACTGAAGATCACCTACCACTTTGTGCCTCAGCTCCCTATGGCATTCTGCACCTCACAGACATCATTGCTGTCTCCACAGTAGCTACATATAAGTCCCAAAATAGGTGCCAGCTTCTATCCACAACTCCTTCTGTTTTATCTGCCTACAACCTAAGTTCTTGCATCTGTGTAAAGGTAGGCCTCACAGCCCTCTACACCTCGACTCCCACTGCCCCAAGGGCCTCCTTCTGTGCCATCTGCTAAAATACTTCCCTCTCCTCCTGGTCACAGTCCACAAGACACAAATATGAAGTAATATATACAGTTGAATCCAAGACCATACCTGCGCTCAGTGGATTCCATATGTTCGCATGTCCCTGGATAACATATCTATCAGTATGTCTTGCTACTTATGCAGTATGCCACATGCATAAATGAATGCGTTCCTGTGGGCCATACCTGACAAACCACCTGCCTATGTGCTACATGTTGCAACATATTGTACAATATACAGCTTCGCTTTACTGAAAATCACACACATCTTACAAAAAATTATGATATCCAGACATACCATGTATTTGCAACATGACAGATACTATAACATGCTAACAAACACTGCAGTGAACTATTAAACATTATTCCAGGCCATTTGCTGCCATCATTCTACCAATAGCTATCTATGTACATGTCAACACATACCATAACATCACAGAATATCAGTGAGCATTCTGCCTGTCATCTGGGAACTGCTGGTTGTCTTCTGTGAGGTATTTTAAAAGGCGGATGTGGACCCTGTTGTGCAGTATGAGACATGAGGTAAATATCTTCCATGCCTTAGCTGCTGTGTACTACAGGGTTTCATCAGAATCCTGCAGGTTTTCTAAACGTATGTTGATAAGGAAGGATGGGAGTAAGTGGCCATTGGTGGTTCACCAATTGTGAGGGAGACATGCAGCTCTAATCTACCACTTGGGTGGCACCTAGCAAGAGCACTGGGTGCAACACCCATGAGTTTGGACTTGGTGACCATCCGCTTCTCAGTAGTGCTGCTACATGCAGCTGAATTCACAGATGATATATATGTGGTGGCATGTGTGCATTCCCCAAAGACTGGCAGTAATTGTGGAGCTTAGCAGAGGTGCCAAGGGGAAGAGCTCCATTGTGTGCATTCCCCAAAGACAGGCAGCAATTGTGGAGCGCGGCAGAGGTGCCAAAGGAGGGAGGAGCTCTAAGATGAGTTGTCAGGTCCACCTGACTCCCCAATGACCACAGCAATTGTTGAGCTCAGCAGAGGTGCAGAAGGTGGGAGTAGCTCCAAGATGAGCTGGCAGGTCCACTTGACTCACTGGCTAACTCATTCCCCGTTTCCCTACCCTTATCTTTCATGAGAAACTAGACTGGTGGGATCAACCAAGAGAATGAATAATCATTGGTCATCACCCTAGGTAACAGATAGGCTCAACCTCCACTTTGTACAGCAAATACTGTGAGCTCTACTGGGGAATGAATGGGTGTTAGGACTCTTGCCCTGTGTCATGGTCCAGTGTTATCTGGGATAGAAGTGCCTTAGAAAGCCCATTCCATGGGACCAGTCAGAGCTCTCATGATGAGGGACAAATTGACTGATTGCTGGGTACTGCTACCGGGGTCATTAGGTCATCTGAGCAAACAAAAAAAAAAGAAAGTCATTCTGAGATTGGTAAATATGTACTCTATTATATCCCTGCTCCTCTTGTGAGTCCTCTTGTAGAAGTCCTCTTCCAGTGCTTGCAGAAAATGTACTCGGGTAAGTAGCCACGGTTCCAATGGATATTCAGCATTATTGAGCAGGTGACTATGATGAATAAGGACAAAGCATTGGAATGCCAGAAGCTGGCATCAAGATTTAAACCTGGATGTTGTGCACATCTGTCCATAATGTGACCTGTGTAGTTACTGATTGCATACCACATGCTTATTGATGGAGTGTTATGCCACATGATGCAGGCAGGCTGATGAGCAGCAATCTGCCTATCTGTCCATAGAACATAAAAAGGCAGATGAAAGGAGTACTTCCAGTAGTTTCTCAATGAAGAAATCCCTGCAGAAGCTGTACTGTCCTATGCGCAGCCTTCAACCAAAGCAGAAGAACAGCCCACTCTAGAAGATGTTTGAACAGCAGCAAGGATAATGAAGTCAGGGAAAGCAGCAGGTACAGATGAAGTCAAAGAAGATATGATCGAGATGATGGGTGGCTTAGGAGACAAATGGCTCCTGAGGGTACTCATTGTGGTATAGAAAGAAAGGTGTATCCTAGATGACTGAAGAATAAGGGGTCTATATCACATTGTCAAAAGCTGACAATTTTGAAGCTTCAAACTTCGAACTTAAAAGTTCGAAGTCTAAAAATGTTGAATGCCAAAACCCAAAACAAAAAAAAAATGCTCTATGCAGGGGGGCAAGCCCCCTGTACCCCCACACCCCTGCTACTTAAATATACCATCTCCGAGATTGCACTACAGTGCAGTAAAAAGAAATCTTCCCTTCCTGCACTCTATGGCGATCTCCGTTATACATTTTGACGTTTTTACAATTTGAACTTTCAAGTTCGAAGTTTAGTGCTTCGAACTTGTCAGCATTCAACATTATGATATAGACCCAAGAATAAGCATTCTACTACCAGTGTGCAAGAATAAAGGGAATATTCTCAATTGTAGGGAGGACAGAGTATCAAACTCCTGTCACACTGCATGAAAATGCTAGAGGGGGAGAATAATAAATGAATTTTCAGAGTAGTAGAAAGAAAATGAGACATGAGCAGTTTGGATTCAGATCAGGAAGAAGTACAACCTACTCAATGTTTGCAGTGAGACTGACAGTGGAGAAGTTGGAGATGAGGAAAAAGTCCAACTGGGCATTCCTAGACTTGAAGAAAGCATATGACAAAGTTTCACAGGTTCATAGGTTCAACGGTAGGTACTAGGCTATCTGCCCGAAGGCATTTATAAGCCTAGCCAGAATGTGTTGGCTTTTGCCGCCCTTTAGATTAGTTCCCTGTGCCTCTGTCCAGCAGAGCCACTGAAGTGCTCCCCAGGGTAAACTTTCTGTTTCCCATGCACTCGTTAAGGTTTCTCTTGAAGAATGTTAGTGAGGAGCTCTGCCTAATGTAGATTGGAATCTTGTTCCAAAGCATGGGAAGTCTCTGGGACAGGAATCTATCCCTCCAGCATGTCCTATTTATTTTTGTGGTGAGGTTTAGATCCCTAGAGCATGTGGCTCGAGGGGATATGGTTTTCTTTAGGTGGAGCATGTCCATCAATTCTGGGTTGGACATAGCCTTGTATGTCAGGCAGAGATCACCTCTGAGTAGACGGTATGCAACCGAGTACAGCTAGAGTTTCTTCATTCGAGCTGTATAGTGCATCTGTTTGAGGCCAGTGATCCTCTTGGTGAGGTACTTCCGTGGTCTTTCCAGCTGTTGCAGGTGTCTTGTAAGGTACATCCCAAATGGGGTGTTGTACTCTATGATGGGTCTGATGAGTGATGAGTAGGGGGGCACAATGACCTCTTTTGATCTGGATGCAAACCCTTTTGTGATTAGGTGGAAGAAAGCTGATTTGGGCAGTCTTGTGATGGGTCAATGTCTCAGAAGCATTGCCAGCATTAGTGCAAGCTATATACAAGGAGCCAGTGTATGAACAATGTTTGGACTCGCAC
>NC_056731.1:1393783763-1393961263 GCF_019279795.1 Protopterus annectens
ATACCCAGGCATTTACATGTGTACACACTAGGGATACTGTCTTGTCTATGTATCTGCTCTACATTGAAATTTAAATATAATTTCAATCTTTCAGATTTTTCATAATTTCATATCCTATAATATCCTGAATTAATGTAAGAAATTATTTCATCTTGGCTATACTGTTCCCATTATCTTTAGTAATAATCACAATATCATCAACACATGCTATACGAGTAAGATCACCATTAACTGACATACCAGTGATGAATTTATGTAGTTTATACAATAATGGATTCATTGCAAGACAAAAAAAATGGCAACTCCCTCTCTTATCCCAGTGCTTAAAATAAATCTTTCAGAGTATTCTATGTTAATTTTAATGTATGCCTAGAATAGCTATTCAAATTATGAATAATTGATTACTTTATGAGGAAGGGTATAATATTCTAAGACACTTCAAATATATGTACTGTTTACAAGATCAAAACTTTAGCTGCATCTAATTTCAATAAAATAATTTTATCAGGGGTATACTTTGCATAACCAAAAATAACTACTTGGAGATATTTAGTCTGCAGCAAAATACTATGCAGATAAATTCACAACCGCAAAACAGTAATAAACAAATACAAAAGAAATAAAGCAGTTGCAAAATGTACGGCTCTAAAAACATAAATCGTTTATGTTTTTAGAGCAGTACGTTTTGCAACCGCTTTATTTCTTTTGTAACTTGGAGATACTGGTTAGCTTTTAACTTCCTGCATGGATCTCCCTGATTTAATTAAAATATTGTCACGTTAACAAGTGATTTTCTTATTCATGACTCTCACAATAATATGATAATCTATATTCAAGACAGATATGGGACAATGATCTTCAAGTAGGTAACCATTTTTCCCCTCCTTCTTAATCATTATTATTTCTGTTTCTTATGTAGGTTTTGTAGTTAACCAATTAGGAATAGATATATAATTTATAAGTAAATATGGTGCTAATTTAGGTCTGAACACCACACAGAATTCAGCTGTAAAGCCATCTGGTCCAGACTCTTTATTCTTTTTCAAATTAGATATGACCTCTATAATATGCTATAATATGTTCTCAAAGTCCTTAAAGCACACCTGGGGAGACTCATTGATCTACTCTTCAGTCTTTTTCATATCCTGCAACCAATCAGAATTATATATCTTTGTGTAATATTCCACCATTATATTTGATGTTCTCTCTTGAGAAGAACATTTAAGCCCCTCCCCCACACTGTTTATTAAACTCTTAATAACAGTTTTGTAAATGTTTTATCCACATTGAGAATCCAGAACCTTACCTGTCTTGTCATTCTATACCTAACTTTGCATAAAATTGTTTTTGCTTTCCAGCGCTTGGCATTAAAGGTCACAGCTTAGTTTCTCATTCTGTATCCTCTTGCACATAGTAATATATTTATTATAATTTACCACAAGTGGTTTGATTATAACAAGTAACAGATCATCTAAGCCTCATATCTTATGCTGTACACTCATTTTTTCTTTATATTGTAATTAATCATCTGACCAAAAATGAATACATTAAAAGTGCCCCAGTTATATCTAAAGAAGGTTGCTGTAAGCATATTATGGTTCAAAAATTATTTAATATTTTCTCTGATTATTCCACAAAATGTTGTATTATAAAACTAATCAGCATACACTTTCTTCTTTTGCATATTTTTATGCTTTATTCCATGAGTTAAAATGGTATAGCTGATAGCCATATAGTCGGGGCAAAAGGTATAGCTATTGAGGGGACCATTTTGAATCAAAGCATAATACATTATGTCATTTGGCTGTATGTGAAATGTGGGTGCATTTCCATCACATTTGGAAATTCAGTATGCCATCCATCATATGATTCTTCCTGAAGCAGAAACGTTTGCAGTATTCTGTCATGTACCATTTCATATCCATCCCTTCTAGGTGGAAAATGGCTATGTAAATCAAGATTTAATACAGAAATTTCAGTCACCCCAACAATTACAGTGGTATTAGTCAGCATTTACGGTGGCACAGTGGCACAGCGGATAGCGTTGTCACCCCACAGCAAAAGGTTCATTGGTTCAATTCTTGACTGAGCTGCCTTCTGTGTGGTGTCTGCATGTCTTCCCTGTGCTCACATGGGTTTCCTCCAGGTGCTCTGGTTTTCTCCCACATTACAAAGACATGCAGTAGGTGGATTGGACACAGTAAATTGGCCATTGGTGCGACTGTGCATGTGAGTGTGTGGTGTAGATGAGCTATTGTGGCAGGGCTAGCCACCCAGCAGTGTAAACCTTAGCTCTAGATGACTGTCACTGTTGAAGTGACAACCTGACCTCATATGGAAAAAGGGGTTGTGGATGGATGTATTACTCAGCATTTATAAAACTTCCATAATACTGTCTAAAAATGCTGGTATTCACAAAACGGTCAGTAAACTGGTCCGCTAGATATACAACAAGTATCAATTTTTAATGAAATAGTGATATCTCATTCCTTTAACCCAAAGTGACAGCTTTCAATTTCTCCAACCCAAGATCTACCCAGCATTTATTTAGGCAAGCTGTGTACCACCTCTGACCTTGTGCTTTAAGTAAGGGTTGGAGCAGCCAGTCTTCGTTTGTTTTAGCCTGCATAGTGACTAGTCTGAAGACAAGTGCATCAGTGGCCTAGTTTGTAAGCAGTACCCTTATAATCTGTAAATCTTCCTCTACTGATGTCCTGCTGGTCAGCTTTCACTCTCTCTTTTCTAACCGACACTGACATTTACTCATACTGCTCTTACACAAACTATTTCTTTCTCTTATATTTTCTTCACTTCTTCTAGACTTGTTACTCCCATTGTTTGTATCCTCCTGTCTGTCTTTGGTGGAACTGCATGACTTCAAAGAAGTCACTCTGTCTCTTCCATTCATTTATTCCTCCTCGCCTGAGAGAGTTATTAAACCACTTTCAACTCTGAGCACAGTCACCATTGACTCAGTGCACTTAACTGTTTTTATAGTGTGTTTTTATTTTTCTATACAAGTGTCCCTGCTAGCAAATCGATATGTATATAACAGTGAAGTCTGCAGTTTGAACACCTATCCATGGGCTATATTTTTATGTATATTATAAATATTATGGCAGCCTGAAAAAGAGAACTTTGTCCTCTAAAACAACTCAATTTTGTTAAACCACAGCAGTCCCACTGGTACTTTCTCCTTTAATTGTGCTCCATTTACTGCTTTTGTAGTCCACTGTCTGCCTTCCTTAAGTTTCTTGCCCTTCTTGTGTAACTACTTTCAGTTCTGAGCCACTATTTTTCCAGAGCTGGACTACTGCATTCTGGCTTACTTTTTCTTATTGTTTGCTAATCTGTGGGGATGGGGGTAGCCTTTGGACTTAGCATTTCAAAGTCCATACAAACCTCCTTACATTACACAGTTGTTCAGTCAAGTGCATTTTTTTACTATCACCATTAGTCAGGCCAAGGTGATATTGGACTAACTTTCCTACTATACCTATGTCCTAGAGCAACAAAATCATGACTTTCATCTACTAACACAGATGCCTTTTAAACTGTATTGTTCCATTTACTTATTTCACTCAGCTGATGTGTGGCTGTTTAAGTTCAGTCAATGATTGTCTTTTCTCAGTCCCTTTGAAAAGTTTTCAACCAGCTTCATTCACCATCATTAATGCTCAGGCTCACTCCACTCCCCCTATCCTACCCTCATTTCCCACCACCCACCCCCTCTTACTCTGCATTTATACTTCCATAGCACCACCAACATATCCCTCAAACCAATATCATCAGTTCCCGCCAGAAGTCAATCAATAGAATTTCTCCCAATAGTTAACACCCACTTTAGTTTACCACCCAAGACTCTGTCTCAAACTGTCTTAATCCTTACCTCCTATAACTATCAAATTATATCTCTACAACCACCCCAGTACTCTCCTAACATTTTCTAATCCTAATTTACAACAAAGATAAAAATCAAGTTAAATAAAATGCCCCTAACTTAGATTATGTTTCTATTCCTATTCACTCTACTAGCCTTCATCATCAATTATCAAATCCATTCCTTCAAATACCAATCCTCAAAAAGAATATCAACATCTACCCAGCCTATCTTTCTCCATAACAACCTGTCTCTACAAACAAACCATATCCGGTTTATTTATCTATAAATATCTCAAAATTAAGTATTGAAATTTATGATCAAATACCAAACCAATACCAAAATATAACTGGTCACATTCTTTCCTCTATAAAATATCAATTCAAAAAAATAACAGAGATATTCACCCATACCCAGGGCCCACTGTTCACAAAACCATCACTTCCAACCCCAAAGTACAACTCAGCAAAAAACAGAACCCAAACTCCCCTGACTAAATACAAACCTAAGAAGTATGTGCAATAAAATCCATGATATACATGCCTACTTTGACACATACACTCCTGATGTAGTCATAGCTACTGAAACCTGGTTAAAAAAGAAATAAAAGGATAATGAAATTACCCCCCCCCCCCCAGGATACAGTATGCTCAGGCATGACCGATAAAACTAGCGTGCTGGTGTTGTAGCAATCATCTGTAAAAATTCCCTAACCGTAACCTTACTTTCACAAGAAATACCCAAATTTAACAATGATGAACTTCTAATAACACTCATAAAAATCAACAATAGGAAAACTATATGTTTAACAGCAATTTATATACACCAGGGAATAACACTGATACTGTTGAAAGCATCCTGTATTGCATATCCCAACTAATTAAACATGAAACTATAACAATTGTAGACTTAAATATAGACTGGCAACTCATAAATTCCACTACCCCAAATGAATCCATAAACTTGTACAACTTCAGACAATTAATAACCACGCCTACCAGAATCAATAAAACTTGAGGGACACTCAACATTAGACTAGATTCTTACAAAACAAACTAGACAAATTGACAAAAGTAGTCTGCCTCTCAAATAGCATAAGTGACCACATGCCTACATATGCCATATGCCATTAGAACTCACCATAACATAGATAAACATATTATCTATAATCAAATATGAAATGCAACCAATTTCAGCAAAAATATTTTAATGAAACACTAAAAAAATATAACCGTAATGTATTTAGAACAATACCATTATATACTGCTGTAGAACACTTTAATAACATATTCTTACAGACCTTAAATAATCTAGCACCAGTGTGTAATGCAAGAGTAAAGTCCAACACCGCATCATGGCTGACAAAAGAAACAAAAAAATCCTAACAAAAAGGGATAAAGCCTGAAAATTTTGGAATAAAAATAGAACTCAAAATGCCTTCCAGCAATTTAGAGATCTTAGATTCCTTGCAAAACTCCATGTCAAAAAGGAAAAGTAAATATACTATACCAAACTACAAGAGAAACATAAAAACAACCCAAGACTATTTTGGTCATCACTAAATAAACTACGTCATGCTGGTAAGATCACCACTCCCTCTCCAAAAACTAACAATGCAGCAGACTCTATCCCCACACAGTTTAATTCCTACTTTATACAATCAATATTATCTCCCTTAGACACTAATACAACTGCCCCCCCTCTCTCCACCCCTGCCTAATCAAAAACACCCACAGCTCTTCAATTTTAGTGCAGTATCTACCTCGCTAATAAGGAAGTTGCACCTTAAACTAAAACCTACTTCCATAGCTGTAGACAAACTACCATCAGAATACCTTAAAATAGCCACAGATGTCATAGCCCTACCTATGTCCATACTAATTAATAGGTCTATAGCAGAAAGATACGTTCATCACTGTGGAAAAATCCTGTATCATACTACTGCACAAAGGTGGCACATCTACAGAGTTTAATAACTGCAGACCAGGGTTGGTGCGGTGATGCAGCAGTTTGCATTATCGCTTCACAGCAAGAGGCTCTCTGGTTCAATTCTCCGCTGGAGTGCCTTCTGTGTGGAGTCTGATCCACGACTGACTGAAATTTAAAAGACATGCAGGTACATGCATGTGTGGGTGTGCCCTCTCTGAAGATTGGGCGCCAAGCTGGCAACTTGACACCGTAAAAATCACTGCCAATCATAAGTGGACCGGAGATTCGCTGTGGCAACCCCTAACTGGGAAAGCCAAAAGAGACCAGTAGCTATTCTCTTCCCCTCTCCAAAATATTACAGAAATGCATCCATATGCAGCGTATGCAATACCTAACCTCAAATAACCTGCACTTAGAAACACAACATGGTTAAGCCCCAGCACAACACCACTACAGCTCTACTACATTTTACCAATATAATAAACCGACGGTTTACTATCAAATGACTGAAAATCAAAAGAATGAATTCCAAAAAGACTACAAATTCAAAATATTGAATACATTTTTAATGCAAGAGGCAAGCCCCCCCTGCTCCAATCATGTGAGGGGCTGTGCCCCCCACACCCCCTGCTAAATATATATACCAACTCCAAGATCGCACAACAGTGGAGAAGGGGCAAATTTCATCATTCAGTATTTTGCATTTTCAGTCTTTTTGGGATTCGGTCTTTTGATTTTCAGTCATTTCATAGTAAACCTAAACCGACATAGAAACAATGGTCTGCTTCTGTCCACCATGTTCTTAGACTTGTCAAAGGCATTTAATACTGTCTTACACTAGCAACTGATCATTCGACTCTCCTTAATAAGACTTTCACAATACTCCTTGTTGTGGTTTCTTAGTTACGTAAAACAGCGCATTAACGTCTCAACAGTATTAAGTACGTTTTCGTCTTTAACAATATAAAGACTTCATCAGATACACTCCATTTTAATTTTTCTTCTGGGTCAAGAAGAAATATTGTTTTTTTAAATTAATTTATAAATAATATTTATAGTAATTTTTGAATACCTATCAAATAATTGATAAATGTTTTTTTTAAAAACTATGTCAACAATATTTCTTCTTGACCCAGAGATATGTTTAAAGTACGACAATGGAAAATTAGCAGCAAGATATAACGTTTACTTAACCTAAGCAGAAGGAAGCAATAATATGGCAATACTGAATGAATTATTCATGAAGATTAGGAATAAAATTGTTTTATTGGTTGTTTTTAAACTAATTGAAATATGATGATTGGTGTATGACTGAACTGTTTGTATATATAAACGTGATTCATTAAAATGGAGTGTATCTGATGAAGTCTTTATATTGTTAAAGACGAAAACGTACTTAATACTGTTGAGACGTTAATGCGCTGTTTTACGTGACCTGTTGGATTAAAAAGTGGAAAGTTTCCTGGTCTGTGTATTTTTCCAGTTCGGTAGAGTGATTATTAGTAACTTACACTGGAAGTAGCTTTGTTTTTTGGTTTCTTAGTTACCTATCTGGAAGGTAACAAGCCGTTAAATGGCAACAAACTTACTCATCCTTTCAACCAGTTACTGCAGGTGTCCCTCAGGGCTCTACCCTGTGCCCTCTCCTATTTAATATATTTATTAATTACCTCCACATCTTCTCTCACCATGCTAGTTTAGTTCAATATGCAGTTATTGTTCAGTGATATCAATCAAGCTCAATCTATTCAGACACATTCCGCGGTGGTGCAGCGGTAGCGTTGTTGCCTCACAGCAAGAGGTTCTCCCGTTAGATTCTCGGCTGGAGTGCAGGGAGTGCCTTCTGTGTGGAGTCTGCATGTCCTCCCCACGGTTGGGTGGGCATTTGAAAGACATGCGTAATTGGGCATGCCTTCATTGAATGTTGAACGTAGAGCTGGTACCTCGGCGTTCATGAAAATCTACTGCCAATCATTAGCGGACCGGAGTTCCGCTGTGGAGACCCCTAACCGGGAAAAGCCGAAAGACAACAACATGACCTAGCAGAAAATCAACTGCAAAGCTTTATCAAAACCCGTGTTCGTGTCCCATTTCTCAGGAATGCCAAGTATGTTTGGATTTTTCCTGCACATTCAGGCTTCAAACTCTATTAGCTTACTTGTGACATTTGACCTTTTTTCAAAAAGATCCATTCTCTTTTTAAATAGACCCATGTTATGTTCATTACATGCAATTTTATCTTGTAAATTAACTGAACAGCTTGAGTTGACTGCTTACCCTTAATTTTATAGATTAAGTGCTGCATTTGACTAATATACTTCACCGCTGTTCCTAATTTGTCCAGTTTACTGCAAATGAACTAGAAATGGCTGTGGTGGTGCAGCGGTTAGCGTTGTCGCCTCACAGCAAGAGGTTCTCGGGTTCAATTCTTGGCTGGAGTGCCTTCTGTGTGGAGTCTGCATGTCTTCCCTGCAGTCGAGTGACATTTAAAGACATGCAGGTAGGTGTGTGTGTGAATGGGTGTGCCTTGATGGTTGGGTGTCGGGCTGACACCTTGGCACTGTAAAAGTCCACTGCCAATCATTAGCAGACTGGAGTTCTGCTGTGGTGACCCCTAACTGGGAAAAGCCAAAAGAGATTAGTTTTACTGCAAATAAACTATAGCTTATCTGTCAAGGAGCTAATAATAGATTCTTCAGTGCCAGATTTGCTTGGCTCATACATTGTGGCTACATCTAATTTAACTGTTAAACGACCAAGGAAAGAGTTATCCCTTACATGCATTCAAGGGACCCACAATAACTTAGTACAATGCCCCTGAGTCTGCTTCCACTTCTCTCTTCTCCTTCTTTGAAGTAGTATTAGCGCAACTATTTGGAGCTTATCTCCCCGGGCCTCCACTGAAAATGGACCTGTGTCCAGTCGGACTTTCCTGGTTAACAAATGTAAAATAAAATAAAATAAATAATTAAAAATAAAATAAACTATTACTCATAATGCTAGAATTAGGAAATGTCACCTCAAGCTCAAAAAATGCTGGTCAACAAGTCTGTTGCCAAGTTACTTTTATTCATGTTATGTAATTCAGAGTTCCATTCCAAGTTATCTTCTTGAATGATATATAATGGCACAGAATTAGTCCTAATTTTTAAAATTCTGGTAGTAACAGCTTTAGTACTCTTCTCTTATTTCAGTGCTAGATTCAGTAATGAATGAATATCCTTTGGAGCAGACAGATTATCTGAAGAAAAGGAGATAGATTCATCAGTAAGTTAAAGGCATCCTGTATTCTTCCTTTTGTTTTTCAGCATTTCTCACCGTCATAGACATTCATGTTAAGTCACATGCATATCCATTCTCTTACTCTGAAGTCACCGCACTGAGTCCACTGCCATTCAAACTGGTGACGGACTACATTACAGAAAAAAAGATTAGAGTAGGGAGAGCAATCATGCTGCTGTATGCAGACAATGTGGCACTAAAAGCAGACTCTGAACAAGGACTTCAGAAAATGAAAGGGCTCTGGAATACAAAACTGAAGACCCACAGGATGAGACTGAGTACAAACAAGACAGCAATCATGGCAGCAATTGGGAGAAATCAGAAGAATTGGAAGATTGAAACAGAAGGGAAAATGGTGAAAGAGGTTAACAGTTTCAGGTATCTGAGAGGTGTGACTGAGGAGAAGGGAAGTCTGTATAAAGAGGTCAAAGTTGGAATCAGATTTGCTGCAGCCAAGTGGTATAAAGTGCCTGGGGTAGTGTGTGACAGAAGAATGCCAAAGAACCGAAATGTAAGCATACAAAGTAATGATGCTAACAGTGTTTCTGTATGCCACATAAACCAAGGCACTGAAGGCAAAGCCACTGAGGAAACTTGAGGTAATGAAGATGAACAGCCGGTGAGAGATAGTAGGATATGCTTCTATAGGGTAGAAGATGATATGAGGACATCAGAGCAGAAGACAAGAGTAATCCCAGTTACAGAGAAAGTCAAGGAGGACAAACTATTGTGGTTCAATCGCATGTGCAGGAAAGCAGAAAATGATTGGCGAAGTAGATTTTGCAGAAACAAAAAGAGACAAAGATATGCAGCCAATAAATGAATGGGTTATATAAAAGAACACCTAAGACAAACAGGCATAACTATCAAAGAAGGTAAGAAGACAGCACTGAATCAAGAGAAGCAGCTGCAGTGGATGTTGCATCCTGTTATCATCTAAAAATTGTAAAAAGGGGAATGATGAATGATGCTGATGATGATGACGATGATGATGAAGCTAAGAACCTACCTGTTTAGCCCATAACATGAGCTGAGAATCAAGCCTATGCCTGGAGAATCTTACTAACCAGTACTACCTAGCCCTTGCATCTTACTAACCAGTACTACCTAGCCCTTGCATCTTACTAACCAGTACTACCTAGCCCTTGCATCTTACTAACCAGTACTACCTAGCCCTTGAATCTTACTAACCAGTACTACCTAGCCCTTGCATCTTACTAACTAGTACTACCTAGCCCTTGCATCTTACTAACCAGTACTACCTAGCCCTTGAATCTTACTAACCAGTACTACCTAGCCCTTGCATCTTACTAACCAGTACTACCTAGCCCTTGCATCTTACTAACCAGTACTACCTAGCCCTTGCATCTACATGGGCCACTTTTCCCTACCATTCACAACATTCACAAGGATTGCTACTGTTGCACTTGCTGAGGACCCTATGTGACGTGATTATTTGTGATAATTGCCATTCTTAACAGTACTTTTCTTCCTTCTGTATCATATATATTTCCTGGACAACCCCATCATGGCCCCCCACATCACTAATGAGTTAGGAAAACCTTGTTGTCTTGTTGTAATTCCTAAGGTCTATTGCATAAGTAGAGGTTAAACTGACACCTGCTATACTTCATGTCTATCTGCAGTTCAGTGGCAGCCCTTCCATGGCCATTGGGGTCTGGCTCCAAATAAAACCCACTATCTAGCCTTTTCCTCCAAGTCTTCTCCATACACTTTCCCAATAACATAACAATACACATACTATCAACTAGCTAATTACATTACTTATATAAGAGGCTTTACAATGAAAAAATCTCAAAAATGGATTCCGCTCCTGTCCCTGCTTTATTAAAGATCACTGGGGCATTGCCAACCTGTAGGCAGAGCTCAGAATCCTTGGATAAATCTTTCTTCAGCACATGCATGTCTCCATATGAGGTGTAGTGGTTAGCATTATCCCTTCACAACAAGAGGTTCCCTGATTCAATTCTTAGCTCAGGTGCCTTCTGTGTGGAGTTTACTTGTCCTCCCTGCATTTGTGTGAGTTTCCTTCAGGTGCTCCGGTTTCCCCCACGTTCCAAAGACATGCATCTGGAGAGTTTCTTCCCGGGCCTCTGCTGAAAATGGCCTCAGTCCCAGTTGGACTTTCCCAGTAAACAAATGTTAAATTAATCACTAATATGTGACTTTCCACACCAATATCAGTCCTGAGACTTAACTGACCTTTGTATGCTTTAGTCGTACTGATCCATTCATTGGCAAATACAACTACACTACCTTCCATATGGCCCCATCAAATAAAGATCCCACTGCAAGAGTAGCTCTCCTCTCTCTTTTTACATCCATCTTTATCTTTGTCTATCTATTACTTGTAGATCTATTACAAGAACTTAAGAACTTGAGTTCCATTTACTTTATTCTCATGTGATTGCTGCCACTCCTTCTCCTATACATTTACACAAAATAATTTGTGGGGGGCTACAGACCCTTGTACCTGTAATGCGGAGAGTTCTGCCCCTACTCCCCCTAAGTCATATTACCTCCAAGATCACACTAATTCTGGGGAAGTATATTTAGAGAGCATGTTGTCCTCAAACTTAAGTAGACAAGCATGTATTCAGTTCCAAGGCATTACTATGCGAGTGGATAAAATGTAAGGGAGTGTAATAAACTGCTTCAGCTCATGTCATATTTTTATAATTTTTTCACAAACACTACAGCTGCAGTAGGGAGCCATGGAAAGATAATGTTAGATGCTCCTGCGGCCACAGTAAAATACAAGCAGGTATTGTAAGCATTGACCATGCACAAGTGTCTAATGTAGTCATTGTGCAAAGGTGCACACACACACACACACACACACACACACACACACACACACACAAACACACACACACATACAGTAATATGTTGGTTTACTGTTGTAATTCAAGACAAAAGGTATGCAGAAAAATGCCTTATTGACCAAAGTAAAGCTATCATTGTTAAGGGTTGAGTGTAGAGATGCTAGTAAGGCAATGAAAACAGGAGAAATTGGCAGAAGACCACAAAGAAAGCTGGTGAACATAGAAAGGATGCAGAACACAATGGAGAGGGGTGTATAGAATATATACAGATATCCATCTATAATACCTGAATATGGATAAAATGTTAAGCTCAGACAGGATAGGGAGGATACAGTAAAGTAATATGATATACAGAGCTGCACCACTTCTGACACATCAGTGTTTCATCTTATCAGTATGCCTGTTATATAACGGTGAATGTAATGAAAAACAAAATGTATCAGCTCTGAGAGGATTTGAACTCATTACAAATTCACTGTTATTCTTACAAACACAGCATTAAGTATGTGATCTATTACAGAAGTCAAACTGAAAGTGTCAAGGAAAAACATATTGAGAAACGTTACCCAGCAACAGAATAGAAACAGTAATGAAAAGACAGGCCTCAAGGTAGATGATTCCAGCACTTATTTAGTGATTTGCCCGTATGCACAGCATTAACTGAGTTATTACAGGAGTCATACTGAAGGGATCAGGGGAAACGCATATAAAGGAAATGTTATCAAACAACATAATGGAAGCAGTAATTAAAACACATGTTCTAAATTGAAGTAATCCCAGCACTTCCATCACTGATTATCTCATAAACACACTGTTATAAAGTGGAGTCATCACAGAAGTTACACTGAAGGCATCAGAAAAACATGTACCACACCAAGATCATGGTACAACCAGTGCAAATCCTGGCAGGGCCAGCTTTTGTGAGTTGGGGTATGCATGAGAAGCTGAAGAATTTGTCATATGTATACTGGATATGTCTGGTAGGCAGAGCCACAGTACTGCACCAAGTGTGAGGCTGTGTCCCTGTATATATATACACACACACACACACACACACACACACACACACACACACACACACACACACACACACAAGTGCGCATGCGTACACACATGTGCGCAAGTGTACACACACACATACACACACACACACACACACACACACACACACACACACACACACACACACACATTCACACCAGCACAGCCAGCAACACATCCCACACATCCACTGACCCTGGCTCTTCTCGACATTAGACCCCCCCCCCCCAAAACAAGTTCTCACACAACCCATAAAAGCATTTTTTTCTTTTGCTACACCTCAGCACTCAGACACTACCCTGTGAAAGACATGCACCCCTGTGCTTCCTTGTCCACCTGTCCAAATGATGATAACTGTGCCCTGATCTTTGTATATTGTGCATCAAACCAAAGAAACAAGTGACAGAAGGCTCTCCAGTTACTTCATTTTATTCCACGGATGATAGAAACACCATTTAAAACCAAGAGTGTTTGTGAAAATAAATTTAATTGAAAACCTATTGAGCACTTTCATCCCTGTGATGGGACTTCATCAAAATAACTGCTTAGACTATTCCTGTCCTTATATAACCTCATCTCCATCCATCTTGTTAACTTAAAGTGACAAGCACCTGAAAACCCACTCAGTAAGGACACTCACAGGCAGGTGCAAGGGGTGTCCAGTCACACAGACACAACAGGTATTTGCAACCTGTTTTTGTCTTCTGCATCTGTGTAGCCAATGGTTTACATCTTCATCTTCCACACCCCCACGGAATTTGAATTTCAGAAGACGTTTGGACTGTGGATGAATGTGCAAGTGAGAGGTAATCATGTGCGTGTGTGTGTTTAAGTGTTTAAGAGGTGTGTGTGTGTAAGGAATAGGTAGGTAGGGGTGTGTGGATATAAGAAGTAGGTAGGTAGGTAGGGGTGTGTATGCGTTTATGTAAGAAGCAGGTAGGTGTGTGTGTGTGTGTGTGTGTGTGTGTGTGTGTGTGTGTGTGTGTGTGTGTGTGTGTGTGTGTATATGTGTAAGAGGGAGGTAGGGGTGTGTAAGTAAGAGGGGGGGTAGATGTGTATGTAAGGTGGGGGTTCATACCTTGCAATTATCCAGATTTTTGCCACATATTTTTGGTTTGTTCCTCATAAAATTGTGTTTTTCTGGCAAATCATTGAGGACTGAAGTCAGAAAATAATGGCAGACATTTAAGTTTTACACTTCGTATCCTCAGAAAATACATACTAATGCAAACCTTGTTGTTCTGTCCACTTTCTAAGGAGGTAAGGGATGTATGTTCATACCTCTCAACTGTACAGATTTTCGCAGAATTCCAGATTTTTGCCTTATATTTTTGGCTGTTCCTCATAAAAATTCTGTTGGTTTTTTTTTTGACAAATCACTGGGATGAGCTAAGGATTAAAGTTACTAAATAATGACATGCATTTGATTTCAGACTTCATATCCTTCAGAAAATGCATTCTAACACAAATCCTGTTATTCTAGCAACTTTCTAAATGTGTCCCTAGTTTTGTGCCTTTGTCCCCAGTATTATAACAGGCTTTGTCCAGATTTCTTGTGCTAAGAGATTGAGAGATGTGGTGTGTGTGTGTGTGTGTGTGTGTATGTGTGTGTGTGTGTGTGTGTGTGTGTGTGTGTGTGTGTGTGTGTGTGTGTGTGTGTGTGTGTGTGTAGGAGGGATGTAGCATACCCCTCAGCTGCCCAGGTTTTTGCAGCATGTCCAGATTTTTGCCCCATATTCCTCCTAAAAAGGATCAAAGTTGCTAAATAATGACACATTTGAGTGTTAGATGTCATATCCTTTAGAAAAATGCATACTAATACAAATATGGTTATTCTACCAATTGTCTAGGTTCATTAGAGCAATATTTATAATCTGTCCCTATTTATTTTAGTCTTTGTCCAGATTTCTTGCACTAAGAGGTTGAGGTGTGTATATGTGAGAGAGAGTGAAATTCTCTAGTTTGAGTTAGCAGGTGGAATTTATTTTCAAGTGCATTTTCAAGGAATTGTCAGCTTCAAAGAAGAGAAGATTACTGCTGCTCATGCTAAGTCTGCTTAAAATGTGCAACTGTTTTGTTTAGCAAATGACATCACCATTGTGGTACAGAGTTTTAAAGCAGTGTTAGTAGAACAGCAGGTAGCATGCTGTACGTTCTACTCCCACAGTATGTAGTTTTGTGTTTTAAGATGGGTGGGGTGCTGCAGTCCTGAATATGTCCTCCTTTGGATGAGATACCTAGTAACTATGAACTTGTTTTTCAATTTGCCACCCATTCCTTATCGCAATATACCAACTTACTTTATTTTTATGAAACATAGGCAATTTATTCTTCAAAGGCAGCAGGCACACAGGCACTGAATTTGTAGATGAAACCCTAATATATAAAGCTGTTTTCTAGCAACAACCTTTTCATTAGTTTCAGATCTATTTAATACGGAATTATTCCGATGACTTTTACTTCTGCAGAGATTGTGCATATCGATTGATACTGGTGGATTGTAATGACAGAAGTTTGAGTGGCCTTTTATGGTTGAAGTAATCTGAATTGGGCAGTTTGCCGTTATTGGTTCGTATGTTTTGTTTAATTGTTAATGGAAAAATGTTCGAAACTATAAACTTCACACAGACACACACACACACACACACACACACACACACACACACACACACACACACACAGACACACACACACACACACACAGACACACACACACACACACACACAGACACACACACACACAGACACACACACACACAGACACACACACACACACAGACACACACACACACACACACACACACACACACACACACAGACACACACACACACAGACCACTAACCTACTCCCCTAACTATCCCTTACTATTGCTACCTCCCAGATAGACACACACTCACACATACACTCACACATGCATCCCCAACATACACTTAATTCTCATGTACGCATCCCCTAATGTTACCTGACCACTAAACTCCTCAAGAATGGCTCATTAGCATTGAGGACTGCTGTGGAGACAAACCATTATGGTGCTACACATCTTCAAGTAAAAGCATTGTGATAGGCCTGCCTCTGAATTTAAAAAAGTTACCACTAGGTTTACACCTTGTATACACCTCACAGCAACTTTTTGAATTCACTCCATGATGTTGTAATTTTGGGCACTTAGGGTGGGAATGTAGACGTCTAGTGATCACATTATATGTAGAACTAAGATAATAATTGCCCTTTGTTTTATAGATGTGGATATCTAGCAGAATATCCTTGGTTTAAACTATAGACAAGGCTTTTAATCAAATGAGCTTGAAAAATAAGATAAAATGCCTAAACACATGGAAAATTATAGTTCTTTCTTGTATTTGCAGTCATTACCTATGTTTCCCATTGGCAAAGGCTTTCAGTGGAGAAAATAAGTCTACAGGTATAAGCAATTAATCAGGAGAAGACTGAAAAGTGTCTGCTGAGTGAAGTGGTATAAGGTACAATGTAGTTAACATTTAAAGTTGAATTAGAAAGCAGTTCAGTGGAAAAAATAAAGTTTGAAACTGTGAGAAGTGAATAAGTTATACAAGTAGTTTCCACACCAGCAGTCCTGTTACTTTAATGCCTTTAATATAACAACAAATAATTTAGTTTATTCACTTATTTATTTGTTTATTTGTTTGTTTAATTTGTTAACTTTACCACTTTCAGCCCAGGGTCAATAATATGACCATTCATACACAATATATAAGATAACAAAAACATGAAGTGACAGTGAATAAAATACAAATAATATGTCATACAAAGAATACAAAAGTACATAAACCAGGAAAGGGATAAAACTTATACTGCTATCAATTAATGTTTACTGAAAACATTGTATCTAGACAAGGTCACAGCATTAGCTGAGCTTGTAAAGGATGGTCCAGTGGGCTGAGATATATAGATCAAAATGAATCACTTTGTAACATACACAATCTGCTTGACTGTCTATATGGTTAGGTGTTATTCTGTTGTTGTCTTCATTGTTTTTTTTTTTTTTTTTTATTGATGTATTCAGTCTTTGATTGGTTAGCTGTCACCCTGTTTATATTTTTATTGGCTGATGGATGGTTTGGCCTCTGTCGTGGTTTATATCTTTACATGTATCTATTTTATATGACTTTAGTATACTTCTGACTGAAGAGTTTTTTCTTCGATTTGGTTCAATGATATACATAGCTAAGCAAGTAGCACACTTATTATTTTTTTACTTCTGCTTATATGATTGTTATGATGTAAGTTTTGATGGCTTTTGGAACATTGAACTGCATTAAACTGCATTTTTTGGGTCAATATCAGATGATCAAAGTTTTACTACTTCGAATCAGTATACATCAAACACTACTGGTCGAAGTAGTAAAACATTGAATCACCATTAAAAGATTTTTTAAAACAAACCAAATAAAACAAAAGGGTGTAGGTAGGGGGGCTAGCCCCCCTACACCCCCCACCCCCCCCGCTACTTACGTATACCAACTCCGAGACCGCACTACATTGAAGTAAATGGAAATCTCCCCTTACTGAGACTTCCATTTACACGTTCGATATTCTAAGCATTCACTATTGTCGTGTTGACAATATCAGATTCTATATTGTCGGCTTTCGACAATGTAATATAGACTCCATTTTTTCATATACATGACATGACTAGCCTTTTATTGGCTAGTTGTTGTGTTGTTGATGTTTCCATAAGTTCTTTATTCAATGTGTTTGTTTTCAATTGGCTAGCTATTATTTTGTAGAATTCAATAATATTAGATAATACTATTTTACTAGTTTTTTAGCTGAATTGAATAGATAAGTATTTGGCTGTATGGAAAGAGCAATAAGAGTAGTTGTTTGATAAAATTGGATTTTTTGAGTTTTAAAGAATTGCCTAATGATGGGTAAATGAACATGGAGTAGTATTTCATCATTTTAGACAATTGCAATATAGTTGTTTATACATTTTACTAGATATATTATTGGGGATATTACATTTTACCTTTCAATATTTTTAGGCATTGTAGCTTGTTATGTGGACTTGGTTCCTTTGATTTTTTTCCTATCACATTACATGGCTTTATGTTTAGCTACTGCGGATTTACTGCAGTACTTGCTAGCCAATTTTAAGGTGATCTGAGTGGCCATTATTTTTGTAATGTACATTCATTGGTCCTGTTTCTGGCTTGATAAGTGAACTTGTTTCTTTTGATTTTTTCCTTATCATATGATAAGGCTTTACGTTTAGCCAGTGTGGTTATACTGCAGTACTTGCTAGCCAATTTTAATGGGATCTGATTGACCATTATATTTTTGTAGCATACATTCATTGGTCCCACTGTAATAGGGACTGGATGGTCTCAGAATGTATTTCACTACAATGTGATGCAGGTCTAACTGATTATTAGTACATTCTGAATGGATGCTATTGTTTTAGTGAACTGTGATAGGTTATTAGGAGTATTCTGAATCATATTTAAATGTGTATTTTGTTGACATGTTTTTTAAGATCTGTTGAAGTGTTAGTAAGACACAAAAGTGCTTATCTTTTGGAATAAATAATTTATACAACTTTTCTGTGCTGTGGTTTCCTCTTTTTTTGCTATATATATGCTGTTATAATTTGTATTTAATTGAAAGATTTAACTTGCATCCAATAACTGTTTTGGATAATTCACTAATAAAAACTAAGATAAAGATGCAGGATATTGAAGCAAAAGTGAAGCACTGGCACTTTCCCACTTATCTATTTAAGACAGAGATTCTTAAGGGATGGGTAATTGTTTCTGAAATATAGACATTTGTTCAGAACAGATAGCTACACAGTAGTATAAAATTAAAATAGAGTTTAAAAACATGGTAGGAACAACAGAAAAAGAGATATGGGGAAAAAGTAACGGTAATTATTTAGAAAGGCTGGCAAAGGTTAAAGTATTGTAGAATAAAATAAATCTCACAGAACATGAAGAAGAGCAACTACAATGTGCTAAAGAGAAAATTGTATTAATTAATTAATTTATTTATTTGTTTATTTATTTATTTATTTGCTTTTGTTGACCAGGAAAGTCCACTGGGCTGAAATGAGCCCATTTTCAGTGGAGACCTGGGGAGAAAAGCTCCACAAACATAGTACAAGATAGTAGTCACTAGTTAAAGGATCACAAGGGATAAAACATAAAACTCAGTTGAAATGTTATACAATTTTTGACTCGTGGTAAAGTAAACATTACAAACTAAAAAGAAAAATTATTTTTTGAGCAGACAAGACATACATATTACAGTTGTTCTTGTGGCAGGAGAATATAAATGAGCTGGAATGTGCTTTTCAAGGGTGAAACTTAGGTTGGGAGAATAATAATTATGGAATTGAAGGATACAGACAGGTAGTCTACTCGGGATCAGGTTATAGAGGACTGGGATATAGTGCATGAGCAGACCCATTGAGTAGAAAGATTTGTTGTAGAGACTTTTTGAACAAGAAAGCACTACTAATGGCCCAGAGGTCAGGTGGAAGAGTGTTCCAGAGTCTGGCTATGGTAAAAGAGTAGAGGTTTTGACCAACAGGGAGTTTTGGTCTGTTAACTTGGATGAGAGATTGATTTTCAGATCCGAGGTGCCTATTTGATTGGTAAGGGGTCAAAAGGGGAGCAAAGACTGGGCATTCAAGAGGTTTATAGATAATTGTGTGTGGTGTAGATAGT
Organism: Protopterus annectens; assembly: GCF_019279795.1. Lineage (NCBI taxonomy): Eukaryota > Metazoa > Chordata > Ceratodontiformes > Protopteridae > Protopterus > Protopterus annectens. Next base: position 1,393,803,450 of record NC_056731.1, read on the forward strand.
TGCATGTATGTGAGATGTTGTGGGAGTTCTAATCAGTTCAGGGATTATAGTGAACAGCAGTGATGGGATGAATATTTTGCATTAGTTACAAACTTGTCAATTTTGTTATAGCAAGTGTGCATCTTAGTTTTTAAGCCGGAATGGATATTTGTTAGAATGGGAGAACCATAGAGGAGAGAAGGAAGAAGGAATGTTGAGGCCAGAGTTTTTCTGGTAGAGTAGTTTAAAAAGTGTTTATGTCTATAAAGGGTACCGAGTTTTTGGTAAGTTTTTTAATGTTGTTGTGGATGTGCTGGTCAAATATTAAGTTTTCATCTATGGTAATGCCAAGTAGCTTGGTATAGGGAACTAACTCTATGGCAGTTTTGTTAGAAGAGTAGATGATAAAATCAGATTTGTTAATAGTGGTATTTTGGGGGGGGGGGGTAAAAAGAAGGAGCTTTGTTTTTTAGGGTTAAGAGCCAGATGGTTGTTGATCATCCAAACTTTGGTTGTAGAGAAAGCATTTTGGGTCTTAGACAGAAGTTCTGATTCTGAGAAGGCAGAGCAGATGTTTCTAGAGTTGTCTGCATATTAAACAACAGAACTGTGAGAGAGAACAGTGTGAAAATTGTTAATGGAAATGCTAAAGAGTAGAGAGAGGAACTAAGATGGACCCTTGGGGAATACCAGTGGAAGTAGTGAGAAAAGGTGAAGGGGGCTGTAGCCATTTGGTAGATTGTTGTCTGTAAGATAGTTGGCACACCAATCTAGGGCAGGAGTGAACATGCCCAGGTGTGATAGCTTTGAAAGGAGAGAATGGGAGATGGTATCAAAGGCCTCTGAGAGATCGAGAAAGAGTGCAGAGACATTTACCTTCATTACAATCATGGTTAACAGTGTTTAAGAAGGATAGGACAGCAGTAGTGGTGCTGTGTCCAGGCTGGAAACCATGTTGAGTAGTGGAAAGGAGTTGGTTTTGGATTAGGTAACTCATAAGTTGGATATGAATAGATTTTTCCACAATTTTAGAGATGGGAGATATTATGGCTACGGGACAGAAATTAGAGCTGCCAGTGTTGTTACCACCTTTATGTAGGGGGAGGATGTAGGCTTTTTTCCAAATGGAGGGTACATAGGATTCTAGGATAGAACTGTTTATGAAAGTACTAATGGAATAACTTATAGATCTAGCTGAAATTTGTAGATACTCTGGAGTAAGTTGTCTGGGGTGGTGCTGCCAGGTTTGAGCTTTAGCAGAAGTTTAGTATGATGGTGGTAGAAATAGGAGAGAAAGAAAAAGGCTGGGAAGAAAAGTTTATTGAGGGGTACTGAGCTGGTACTGGGTAGTGAGTGTGGCTACTTTGAGGATAAGTGGCAGCACATTTGGATATAGTCTCTATAAAATAGGAGTTGAAAAGTGAGGCACTTTCTGTTGGAGTTTTTTCAGGATTTGGGCATGGATTGCTCTTGGTGCCAAGGTTTAACAGAGTGGAGACAGAGTTCCAAAATATTTTTGGATTCTGGTTACAATTGTTTTGGAGAGAAAGGTAGCAGTGGGGAGCTCAATGACATAAGAACCTATGTGGACTATGACATCTCCTTAACAATATATAGCAACAAGAAATAAATTGCTCCCTATCTTTAGAAAGTGCAAGATGGCAGGGCTAAGATTTAAATTGTTTACCCGGCAAACTTAACAATTTTCTTAAAGTGGGATCCAATATCTTTTTCAGACCAGAGCAGGTTCAGGCTGAGGTTGATAGTTTCTTACAAAAAGTGCACCAAGATGAATACCAAGATGGAGGTGCTGAAATCAGTGAAAAGAGAAAAAACAAAGAGGGAAAGGAGAAACTGACATTTAAACCATTCCTGGTCTTTAAAAGAGAACCGGAAGAGAACCATAGAGAAATGAAGATGATAGCAAACAGAATTTGGGACTCAATAGAAGTAGTTAAAGTTCCAGTCCAATGGCAGCTAGATGGAATCCAGGTGGAAATGCAAATGTCAAGACCTTGGACTTGTTATATAAGACTATAACATAGGTTCATAGGTTCATACTAGGCTATCTGCCCTACGGCATTTATAAGCCTAGCCAGAATGTGTTTGGCTTTCACCACCCATTTTAAATTTATTTTGCTATGCCCTTTTTCGAGGTTAGTATACTGTGCCTCTGTCTAACAGTGACACAGAAGTGATACCCGGGGTAAACCTACGATCTCCCATCCACTCATCAAGATTCCTCTTGAAGAGAGTCAATGAGGGACTCTGCCTAACCTGGACTGGGATTTTATTCCAGAGTGAAGGGAGCCTCTGGGTTATGAATCTGTCCCTCCAGCATGTCCTATTTATTTCAGTGCTGAGGTTCAAGTCTCTTGAGCGCGTAGCTCGATGGGATTTGGATTTTCTGAGGTGCAGCATGTCCATTAATTCTGGGTTGGACATGGCTTTATACGTCAGGCACAGATCGCCTCTGAACAGGCGGTATGCCACTGAGTACAGCTGGAGTTTCTTTAACCGGGCAGCATATGGCATCTGTTTGAGCCCTTTGATCCTCTTGGTGAGGTACTTTTGGGGTCTTTCCAGTTGCTGCAGGTATCTGGTAAGGTACATCCCAAAAGGGGCATTGTGCTCAATTATGGGCCTGATGAGGGATGAGTAAAGAGGCATGATGACCTCCCCTGATCTAAACACAGTAAGTCTAATTTATATGCAAGACTATAATAAAACACACAGTAAGTCTAATTTATATGTATTTAAACCACAAAGATAGTGCACATAGGCACAGAATATTCACAAGGACAGTAATTTACATTAATAAATAATGGCCTGGGGTAAATAAAATCATTAAATGAGGGGGGAAGCAATTCAGTAAAATAAAGTTAAAATATTTAATTTATAGATGGAAAAGTATGTAAAGATGAGAAAATGAGTATGTTCCTTAGTTGGTGAAGGGAGAGAATGGATGAGTAAAGGGTAAGAGAATGGAATTTTTTTATCTCTTCATTGGATGGAGTAATTGCACCATGATGAGCACTTATCATAGGGGAAGGAAAACTATTGTTCAACTTTTAATGTACATTCTGAGAACTAAGTCAACATGGGAATGGAGAAAGGAGATTATACCAACAGGGATGAATGCAAGTAGGGGTATAGAAGTAGACAAGAGGAGCTGGACTTTACTGGAGAAAATTAGCAATGAAACCAAGGTGTTTTGGAGCAAATAACTACAGAGAAAAAGGTAAGGGGGTGGGATGAGGTCACGCAGAAGGCTGGACTGCAGGTTACAGACTGTTTTCCCTTACATGGATTGACAAAATATTATAGGTAAAGAGAAAGGGACGCAGGATTGCTAATGAAATACCTGAGGTAGTAGAGTTTTTCATTGAGTGTAGAACAAAAGTGGCTGTTAGAAAAGGGATAATTAGTAGGGCATATAAAATATTGCATGATAATTATAAGAATCACTGAGATTATGTTAGAAAAGATTGGAAGGAGAAACTGGAAAGGTAATGTGCAAAGGAACACTGGGAGGACATCTGTATGGCTCCAAAGTATGCAATGAAGTTCAGAAAGTTTAGGATTTTTGCTTGGAAGTGTCTGCATAGGCATTTTATAGCCCAATAAGATTTCACATTATTTTTCCATAGGTAAATAGCAAATGCAGGAGGTGTAGTGGGAAAAGGAGATAATGCAAAACATGGCAATGTAAATACCTGGCAGATTTTAAACAATTCCCTACAGAGTACTTTGTCAGAAATGTTTGGAGAGGAAATAGTTGTAATTATAGAAATGATTGTTTTGTGGTGAGATACAAGATTTGAATTGTCCAGAAATAGTAAGGCCTACTAAGTGTAATGCTAATGGTTGCCAAAACCGCAATTACTCGGAAATAGATGTCAAAAGCTAAACCGACTGTAACTGAAGTACTGAATATTATAAATGAGATGAAAGAACTTGAGGTGAGATTTTCAGAAAAAGGAAGGAACAAATTACACAGAAATAAATGGATGTTGTAGGAATAATTCATGAAGAATAATGTTCAGGAGTAGGAATACAATTAAGGGAAGGCATGACTTGAACAATTTATGTACTGTTGAAGTAAACTGAAATTGTTAATAAAGAAAATATATATCTATGCTGTATGAAAATAACAAAGCAAATACTGTTATGGTTTGTTATCTTTTCTGTTACTATATATCACTTTAGAATGTTATGCTTAATAAAGATGTTTTAAAAAATCCCTTCAATAAGCAGGGATGGTATGTAGTATAACAGTGTAAAATATAAACAGAAACTACAATAAAGAACCAATCTAATTGAGAGTAAAATAAGCACAAAACAATTATATTAATTACTGCATCTTAACCTGATTCTTTAAAGCTAATTTAGATGGTACTGACCAATGAAACAGGCATGCTGCCATTAGGTAATATAAGATCCTATGGTCTGGAGAACTTGGAGTTTGTCATATTAGTAAATGGTACTGTGATCAATCCCTAAAGAAAAAAAAATTACTTGCAATTTGCACATTCGATCAGTTGGACTCGATTAAATGGGCTTTGCTGATGAATCAGGGTGCAGTTACGTAACCCATATCCCACAGCATTTTTTTTACAAACAAGAAACATCTTTATTAAATTATCACTTATGACATAGGCAATCATACATTTATATAAATAAAAACAAACCATATTGACATATTTTCAGTTGCAAACATTATACATCACTTATAATCTATACAGTCATTGTCAGGCAGACATTACACAGCTCATTCAAATCCTGCCTTCTTTTAAACCCCATTCCTCCTCTAAAACATTACTTTGCATGTATTGTTCCCACAATTCCCTTTTTTAATGAAATTTGCTCTTATCCTTTTCTTTCTTTTTCCATAATCTTTATTTAGTTTTGTACATAGATACAACATTACCAATGAAAAACAATAGTAAATTGAACAAGTAAGTAATACTGGAATAAACCAATGAACAAAGAAAAAGAACTATATTACAAATACTTACAACAGTGTCATTCATCTAAATAAACCAGGCATTCAAGCATACAAGTACATGTCTGAAAATTTTAAGCAAAGAAAATGAAAGCAAAACAGAGATTAAAAAGAGGGGGGGATAGAGATTCTGTATATTAAATTATTGATGTATTTTGAAATAATTCAATACACCTTTGATAGTTGACTCAAGAGTCAAAGAACAAAAGAGTATTTGTCAAGAGAGGGATGTAGCAATACTATGGGCTAAGTATCTAATTTAAAATATGATTGAATAGTGATTCCCAATATTCAATAAATTGAGATTGTCTTTTACAATTAAAGATCACAATCTTATGGGCTAACAGGTGTTTAATCACCATATGTTTGAACCTTCCCCATGTAATTGCTGATCTGTCCATCCATTTGGATGCGATAAATAGCTTAATTAACAAAAAGAGGGTAATCAAGATACCGGTTTGTGTTGACAATAACCTGGGGGAAGTATGTGTAGTACTGCAAACTCCCACAACAGGGTGGATTTTTCATACCCTGTTTTTTGGAGTTGGACCATTAGATAGTTCCAGAGCTTATAAACACATTTACAACTGCAAAATATATGAAGTAGGTCAGCTTTTTGGGATTCACAATAAGGGCAAAAGGGTGGGATGGAGGGATTAAATTTGTGCAGAACTATGGGAGTAAAGTATGCATTATTAAGAATCATAAGTTGTATGTACATTAATTTCTTCAAGGAGATTATTTTACAGGTTAATTTTATAGATTGTTTTATTTGGTGTTTAGAGATAGCTGAGTTTATTTTAAGCCAATAATTTGAAAATAGAGTACTATTCTGATATTTGATAGCAGTTATCAAGTTATAGATATTTGAGATCATTTTTTTTCTTTAGTAACATTAGTTTCCACAGAGAATTGCAGGTCTCTATATCCCTATCTGTTAAGTTATTATTGGATAAATAACCAAAGCAAGATTCTTTAATCTGTCTTAAAATAATAGTATAGCTTTTGGGTAATTTAAGTTTGTCTCTTATCTCTGTGATAGTAGAATTGCAAAAAGGAAGGAAATTGAGGATTTGTTTATTTTTTAATAATGGAAAGTTGTTTAAGTTTAGCATTGCATTACTGAGTTTCAGATTTTGGTTGAGATATAAGGTTGCAGGGTCTCCAAAGCAGCAGAAAAGTTTTTGTAAGTTAATTATAAAAAAATGTATTGGGGTGATTACCTTATAAGTTATCAGGTTTCTTTTATGAAGAAATTGAAGTGTTTTGGGGTTAAAGTTGAGTGACTTAATATAATTATAATATACGTTTACCCAAAAAGGTGACCATATGTTGCCAGTTGAGTCATGTTCAGTAATCTTTATTATTCTACTACTATTAATGATGTCAAAATATAACCTAAAGTCTGGCCCTTACCCTTTTCTAAAGGTCCCATTTCCAGTTATTTTATCTCTATTTCTAGTATAGTTGGTTTAGAGTTTGATTTCCATTTTCAAGTAATTGTTTTTGGCAGCCACCATAATTAGACTCAGCAAGGCCTTAATATGTCTATGCAATTCCAATACTGTATCACAGCTCAAAAAAAAATTTCCTCAGTTATACCAGTTTACAGTCTGCAGGGAATTTTTAAAGTCTGACAGCTCATTAGTCTCCCAAAAAATATCTTCCCAGTTACCTCTTTCTTCCCCATCACACCTCCAACATTTGTTGTCTACCTGAGGAAAAATTCTTTGGATTCTATCTGGGGTATAAAATACCTATGTAAACATTTCCAAGCAAAGAACCTAAGTCTTCTATACTTTATTGCATATTTGGGAGACATACTTATCCCCTCATTATTTCTTTGTGAATTGCTTATTCGGTCTCTTTTCTCAGTCCTTTCTAACCTCCTCTGATTGATTCTTATAGTTATAATGCAATATTTTATATGCTCTACTAATGATCCCTTTTTAACATCAGCTTCTGTTCTAGATTGTTTTAAAACTCTACCAGTGCTGGTCCAGGGAAGGCAATCTCTAGCCTGCGGTACAAATAAATTATTGGCCTCTTCCCATTCTATTACCTTTCCCTCTCTAATTATTTTCTACCAATACCTTGGTTCATTTGCCAGTTTTCTCCAATAACTTCCAGCCCCCCTCTTGGCTATTGTCTGTATCCCTAATTGCAGTCATCCCTATGGACATAATTTAATTTCTCCATTCCTGTGTTGGCTTAGTTCTTAGAATACTTTCTGCTATTTTATGAATATAATATTATGCATGCTTATTGTTATTGTCCTCAAGAATCTGTATCCAAAATCCCAGCCTTTCATTGTTTTTTGAGCTTCCTATCATGTTTCATCATCATCCCTTTCCACTTTGAATTATAGTTTTCTGCTTGTGAAATGTATAGAGCCTTAGCTGTGTATTTCTGAAATACCCCTTCAAATTAGGTAATCCCAAACCACCTTGGCCTATTGGAAGAATCAGCTTATCCCACTTGACATCTTCCCCTCCCAGACAGAATCATTCAGCTCTTTATTAAATGCTATTCACAACTTCTCCTCTGGTTGATAAAAATATGTCAGCTTCTCTGGTATAGCAGACAATCAAAGTTTTTTCTATGTGCTCTATCCTCTAATTCTATTATTTTTAAGCATCTCTTCTTGAGCAGTGTGATATTTAGCCAGCCTTTTCTTCATTTCATCTTCTGATTTTTGCAGTTTTATCACCTCATCTGAATATCTTTTAAAGCTTCTTCCAATTTTACTAGTCTTTTGTTATTTGAGTTAGTATATTCATTCAGTGTTTCATTTATTTTAATCAGATCTGAGTACATTTGACTTTTTTTTTTCTCTAGGTTACTGGAAGTCATGTCTTGCACCAAAGCTGGAGCATACACTGCTTTTTCCTGAACAGCTGCAGAATTCTTTCCAGTCAGTATTTTCTCCTCATCTTTTGTGATTGATTTCTTTCAGATTCTCTGAACTCCTTTTTTGCTGGCATTCAGGTAGTGCACTTACTATCCAGTTATTGACATTAACCCAAAAAGACAAGTTCACTGTCTTTCTTTTCTGCGTTTCTGCTTTCACACTGGAAGAGCTGAAATTAAGCTGTTACTCAGTGTGCAGCCATCTTGGAAGTCCACACCCCACAGCGTTAATACTTTAAAATAAAAAAAAAGTGATAATTTCCCTTTGCTGATATTTACAGAGGAAGGCTATTTGGAGAAAGAGGTGAATAGAAATCTACAGGACATTTCTATCCCCTGGACAATTGTTAAGCAAAGAATCTGTTTTGACTATACTTCTGGTATAACAATGTTAACCATAACACCAATCAAAAGATGTAAATGGATTTTTTTCTTTCTTTTTTATTTATTTGGTATGGGACATGTTGCATAACTGTGAGTTTTAATATAGTGTCTATATATGTTATTCCTCCTAGCAACAGTATGCAAAGAGAAACGTGATACTATTGATGTAAAAAAAAAAAAAATATATATATATATATATATATATATATATATATATATATATATATATATATATATATATAGTAGTGTCACCATCGCTTCCATCATACTCTTATAGCTGCTGCTTCTAATCTACAACATAATGTATTGGACTGAAGATGGGAAGAATATCTTCCTCTTCAGGCTCTCCAGTTCCCCTCGGTTATAATAAATTATATGGTGCCCTTTGTCCCCAGCTGACAGCTGTCATACTTAGCCCAGCTGCTGTGTGAGTTTAAACATACAGGCATCTTACGACATTTCATTGCTTCAGTCAGTGGGTAAATGGTCATGACTGATCTTCACAGAAAATTCAGAAATAACTTCTCTGTCTCTCTACTTATATAACTAAACATTTGTATATTTGTTTGTTTACTACTAATGGACTACTTCATATAAAAGTGATTTTTCTGCTTGCTCTGATCTATAAACAGAGCAACCCAGAGAGACTTTCTTTTTCTTTTTGCAGTACCTCTTGTATATCTATCCTCTGTCTGTCTATCTAATAATAACAATAATCCACTAGTACTGGAAGGGGGCATATTCAGGAGCAATATCAAAATCAGGGTGGTCACTTGTGCTACTTAGATTCCAAACACCAGTGTGCAAGTAAGTATTCATTCATTCTAGGGTGTCAGGATGATATCATTTTTGTACGTAAGCATTTCTGTGATTGCAGGTTTGGAGTATGAAATAGAAGGAGATACAAATGGCAGCAGTCTAAATAGTTTAGTTAGGAGGGAGTGGGTGAGAGAGTTTGTAAGGAAAGCAGGAAGAGCCTGATAACGAAATGAAACAAAGAGACAGATAGAAAGAGTCTTGATGGCACAAAGGGCTTCTGTTTCTCTGGATAGCAGATTAATGATCCACTGGATGGAACAGCTGAGAAAAAACATAGATTAAACAAACATTTTCCAGTCCTAAATCTTGACCTGTGCTGGTGACAGACTGCAGTGTAGAATATACTCTACAGAAAATGGTACAAACATTCATTTTGAAGGACAGAAGTTTTCCTAGTTCAGAGGTGGTATGGGTTTCATTTGTGTTTCTCCATTTGTAGCTTGCCTGGTATTGTGTGTATCATTTGTTTTTCTTGTGGTGCTTTGCATAACAGTCTGTATTCTCTTAAATGGCTTTTTACATTGTTTACTCAGGAACACAAAGTATGTTTGTTTTTGGAGTGTATTTCTTGAGAAATCTAAATGTGCACCAAAAAGAGTGAGAGAGAGAGAGAGAGAGAGAGAGGAAAACATGAGGGGAAGGCATATGTTGTCTAACTTGTTTCCAGACATGGTAGTACTCCATTACCTTCTAGCTGCTTCTTAGATCTTATCAGTTTAACAAAATGATTTAAGGCTGTGAGCTGCTGAAAAACTTCAAGTCCAATGTTTGACTCTCCAGAGTCTCTACTTATAAATGATTCTATGTGACGTTAAATGATTTACTTAACTACGCAGTACTCCTAGGCAATCACTAAAAAGAGACATTTGTGCTGGTGGGTTCACCCAGTCAAAAAGAAATAAAATAAAATAAAAAAAAAAAAAACTGAAAATTGTTTTGTTTTTAACAATTCTAACTAGGTAGTAAGATATGGCCAGGCACCTGCCATATATGTGATAGTGTGGATATGTCAAATGAATCAATTGCAATTGACTGAAAAAAAAAAGATTAAACCTTGACCCATTGAGTCTCTTAGATAAGCTACACCATGGGTCCGGGGGTCTGGGGGGGGGGGGGGGTGCATGCCAAACACTCAGCTTGCAATCACCTCTCAGATGCATTTTTGCATGGGTTCAAAAGGGAACCAAGTTTGCTAAACTGCTTTTGATCATTCATCCTGAATTACCTGTGTTCATCCATTTAAACCTTGATCACTAGGACTTTCATCATTTCAATGAAACCCATCATGATGTCTACTTTTTTGAGATAATATATGTATACATTTTCTGCAATGAAATGTGCTTAAATTAATTAAATGAAAATCCTTGCCATATTTATCATGCTTTTATTTTATAAAGTTGTAAACTTTATTAACTTGACTTTTTTCAGGATGCCATTTTTTTGCCTAAGCTTGTCATTTCATTGTTTTCCCTGGTGCTGGAAAAGTATACTGTATGGAAATGTATACTATGTTGGGGTGGGGGAGTCACATGAAGGGTGCTGAGGTTGTAATTTGTTAACTTGTATACAACTCCAAAAATCCTGGCTACATCCCTTCTTGGTAGTGAAAAATGACTCAGCTTTGGTTGTTAAACTTGAGCTGTTTGTCGCATTTCAATTTTTTATCAATAGAAGAGTTAGGAACTGACAGACTGAATGACTGCAGCAACAAAACATGTTTAGTTTTAAATAACAAGATCAGTTATACAACTGAGCTGTGATTTGGAGAACTAAGGATTTTATACATAAAAGAGACAAAACATGGAGAAATACATTCTTTGCAAAGGAGATGAAAACATTAGAGTGCTCCTTGCTTCTGTTATGAAAAAGAAAAATAGACTTTAAAATATAGAACTTCCTCATGTTTCCTGGGGCTGGATGCTTCATGAATCTTAGAAAATATATGATTTCTTCTTTTTCTAAGTATGAGAAAAAAGTAAACAAATGCCACACATCTTACAAAGTTAAGTAATATAATCATTCACATTTGAATGACTACACAGTACTAACATAATGCTAGATACGAAGATATTATTCAACTAAAGGGTTAATGAACATGCAGGTGGAAAGATTGATATATCTTGACTGAAGCAGCAGGGGAGACTGGGTAGTTAATTTCAGCATAAGTTGTCTTTGGCTAAAGGCCAAATATTGGACTGGCTGACAGCAGACAGAGGGTATACAGGAAAGTGGAAAGGAAGCACCTGTTTAAGGTTGTATGTTATGAAAAGGTTTAATAACAGTCAAAAGGAAGTAATTCTAGTTGAATTGGATGACAAGAGTATACATATATGGTTGCAGGTAGGCTGTAAGCGAGACAATAAAATTATAAAAGGATAAGGTATGTCATAGCAAGGATATATCAAATATGAAGGTTTTGATGAAAAAATCAGATGAATATATCTGTCTTAGTAGGGAGAGTATGTTCACCAGTGTATAGACTGAATAACGATATAAACTAATGTTGTCATGGTTTGCAGTTTATAACTGAGGGAGAAATAAGAAAATAAACATTGAGAGCTCAGTACTTTATAACTACAGTAAGAGAAGCACCATAGTATGTCCATGTTACATGAGTAAGGCAGTAAAATAAGGTTTCAAAGACTGTTGTATTGAGTCATTTCTGGACTTTACAATTGTGGCTAGGTTGGTGTTAATTGGACTGCAGTAAAGATGATCTGTATTACAAACATGCTTAACTTCTCTATGAACTTTTTATATCTGTATTTTTGCTGAATGTATCATCATTTAATTGCTTGTAAAGTGGCTTAGCTGTTACCTGAAGAATTTTATCATTTTCAGGAGAAGTTTTATCAGTGTATAAAATACATTTAAAAACTGAGTATAAAAACTGCTTTGATAATCATGAATAACATTCCACTCTAGATGTTAACCACTTAAATAACAATTCTGTAACCTTATTTCCTGTTAGGTTTTTTTTATTATTTTACCTTCTTCTCTCCTTGTACTTCCTCTACCCTTTTTTCCTTACTTCTGTGCATGTTTAAATGTGACAAAAAATAAAATGTGCATTATATCTAAGTCTTCTTTACATACATACTTTACATAGCAATACTGCACTGCTTGGATGTATGCATTGATCTTTCAGTGTTACTGTATATTTTGTGCATTTTCTGTATACATTGCTTGTGGATTTTTAAATTTCTGCATAAATTGTCCTATAAAGTTTACTGCCTTTAAAGGCAAGGTCGTGCCTAGAAAAGGTCCCTGGACCTTTGTGTTTAGCCAGTTACTAAATGCTAAATAAATATACAAATAAATAAAAGCAAAGTTAACAATTTTTAACCACACCTGTTATTCTTGGTTAATGAACTAGTAAGTCGCTGTGCAATGTCTTGATACATACTTTCATGTGAAACTTTGGCAGTTTCTATGTTATTTCTTACAAGAAGCTGGGGTGACTTGTTTTAGCTAGTGTTCGACTACCCAATTTTTCTGAAGCTCAAAGTTCAGAACATCACAACATTGCTAAGAATATTGCATTTAGTTTATTATTCCATACCTTAAAAAAATCTAGTTACAACTAAACAACATCTAACAACTAAATAGTATTGTTCATGTGACTTACCACAGTAATTAATAAAAGTAAATTCTCACTGTATTATTATCTACAGTTTTATTTTCATTCCCAGCACACCACATATGATATATAGTTATATACACAATAAATAAATTCTATCCTGTTTTCTCTACTCTCTACATATACACTTCCTCCCTGCCCCTACACTTACTGCCTTTCTACATAATTCAGTACTATTATTTATAACTTTCTGTTAATAAAAAACAAAACTAACAGCAGTTGTCATTATTATTTATCAATCTTAACTTCATTTCATTTTCTCACAGCAGCCTTCATACTGTAAACAACCACACTGGAATGACAAAACCTAGCATATTTAGACGAACTACTCATCATCGTAACAAATATTACAGAACTGCATCTATTTGTTTCACTGAAGCAGTTGTACAGAATCTTCTGGATTTGGCATATGCATTGTAACTGCTGCTAATACTGAAATACTATGATGTACATAACTGCCGTTTTAATTTCTCCAAGTATTTTGGGTTTCTAAAACCATGACAGGAATAGACCCCATTCCTAAGTCAAAGTATGATTAAAGTTCATAAAATTAGTATTGTTTCAATCTTTAATGTTAGCCAAAAATGCTCTTTGCAGCACCCGCAATGTGCCCAGAAGTGACTCCTGTAATTCATATGGAGTTACATGTATCGGTAGCATATCTAAATATGACTGTAAATTCTTTTTTATGAGCCCCATTACTCTGACTACTGTTGGAAGTATCTGGGTATCCTTCTTCCACACTGCCCATATTTCTGCCTGCAAATTGTGGCATTTTATGACTTAGTGTGTCTCTCTGTACATAAGAGACCGTAATCACTGGGTGTAATTTCAGTGATCAATGCTACTAATAATGCCTTCTTTTCATGGACTGTTATATCTGGTTTTCTCGCATCTATTATTTGAACTGTTGGTAATGGATGACCACATGTGATATAAACTTCATAATTTTCTATAATGCTTTGTGGCTGATGTTTCCAGTGCTTCTCAGCTACTTTAGTATTATAATGTTTGCATAATCCCCAGTGCAACAGTCTTGCCACATTATTATGCCTTTCAGTATACAGGCCCCCTACCATTAGTATATCACACACAGGAACAAGATGTGCGACTGTTTCCAATTCTGTTTTACAAAATCTTTATTTGTCCATTTCTCCAATATGTTCAATGGACTTTGTAAACCATCGTCTACGTAGTCCACTATCCTGGGCCTCCAATATTAACATTTCATCTTTTGGTTTAAATTCACCTCTCCTTGACCATTCCTGCATCAGATCTTGATAAACGTGAGGTTGTTCCAGGAGTTTTCTGTACTTGCAACTATATTTATGCCTTTTCCACATTTCTTGTCTTCTCATCTGATCCTTCATCTTATATTCCTTTTTTGTTGTTGTTTTTGGCACATTCAGTTGCTGCCTGATTTTTGTCTACTTCTGGTATGATTTCCATTCCTGCTTGACATCAATATGCTTCTGCTAAACTAAGTAGGGAAGTCATCTTAGACTTGTTCTTCTCATGTTTTAAAACTTTCACTGTGCTTGGATCTTGAGAGGTCAGCAGGCATGTGTGCAGTTCTATGATTGCAGACCTATATGTGTAATCAAGTTTCAGGAGGCTCATACCTCCTTCAGAACAGGAAATTTATAATCTTGGTATACACTGATTTTTCTAAATAATTTGATAAGCATGAAGCATTTTTCTTGTTTTCCTATCCAACTGATCCAATACCTTTTGGGGCCAGTCAGTCACCCCAAAACTGTAAGTTAGAACAGGAAGAGCAAATTTGTATATAGCTTGGACTTTGTTCCCAGATGTCAGGGCTGTTGTCAGTATTAATTTTAGTCTTCTAAAATATTCCTTTTGTCAATTATTCACTAATTCTCAAATATACTCTGTCCATCACAAGTTCCTTTATATCACATTCCTGTCCCAGACTGATATTTTTTGGTGTTGCAGCTTTCCTGCTTTAAAGGCTGTCTTTGCACTTCAAGACCAAATGCCATTCTTATAATATCTGAGAAACTTTTGACCAATTGCAGTTGTGCTTTCAGTTCCTCATCTGATGAACTATACAGTTTTAAATCATCCACAAAAAGAAGATGAGAATCGTTTGTTTTCTTGGAGCTAAAGTGTAACCATAACCTAAGCTGTTAAATAGCTTAATGAGTTAAGGCCAAGACAAAAGAGCAGTGGTGACAGACAGTCACACTGGAATATCCTCCTTTGAATTTTTATCCTTGGGATAATAAATTGTCCTTTATCATGGTTCAACTGCAGAGTGGTCTGCCACTGTTTTATGGTCACTGCAATGCAATTGATCAATGTAGGGTGTGTCCTATGCATCTTATATATCTGCAAGCACTCCTTTGCCCATGAATGAGGGATGCTGTCAAATGCTTTTTTGTAGTCTGTCTATGCCATACTTAGATTTTTTCCCTTTTTACAATTCTCCCTTATGACTTTATTTAACAACAAATGATCCTTTCTTCCACATGGCTTTCTTTTTTTACCCTTTTGTTCTATTGCCATGATTGGGTTTTCTTCTAAATGACTTTAAACTCAGTTGGCATCAGTTCCAGTATATAGTTTAGACGTTGTCAGAAGGCAAGTTATTGGACTATAGTTTTTAGGATAGCTTGTAGGTTCACTCTTTAAGGAGGAGTATAATTTTTCTGTTGTTAACTAGGTTGGTGTCTGTTTGGGGTGTGCATATAAGTAGTATTTACTCAAGGGCTAAATCTTCATGTAAAGATGAAATCAGGTACTCATCTGGACCTGGGTTTTCCACTTAGGAGCTTTACTTAAATATATTTCAATTTCTCTTGTCTGTTACTTCATCCCATTCATATCCTATGCATTTGAACTTCTTACTGTTTCTTTTACTTCTCTCCATTCAGCATCTTCATTATGTTCCTCAAAGTCTTCCTAGATATTTCTCCAAATATTTCTGCTTCTTTTTTTTTTGTGATGTTTCTATTCCTTTTGCTTTGTTTCCCAATCCTCTATAAAGCTTTTTTGGCCATCAATGAACTGCTTATTTTGTACTTTTCCTTTATTTTTATCTGTATATTTTCTCAGTTTTTCTGCCTATGCTGATATCTTTAGTTTATCGATTGCAACAGTGTAGGATAGATCCTGGTCTGTTCTAATACTGTGTGCTGCATCTATCTTTCTAAATATTTTTGTTGATCTGTTCCCTCTTCTAACAGTGACACTTCTTGCCTTAATTGATTTATAATAACAAAAAATACCACCAATAGGTCAATGCTCCCGTGGAACAAAATAAGATAAATAAAACCAGCCTGTTAGGTACCATCCACAGGTGCAAAACACGGCTTGTAACACTAAAAACGTAACTGAATAATTCAAGTTCCAAGTACAAGATATGATGAAATCCAGTGAAAGAAACTGTAGTAAAGTCCAATGAATAAAATGGTTTAATAAAAGGACGTTAGCGCTTTCACCGTAATGGCTTCTTCAGACATTCAATGTATAAAAAATATATTGTCAGTTTAAATAACGTAACAAATCAGCCTATAGGGCAGGATGGACCTGACGTATTACAAAACTAACCAATGCATAATTCTACCAAATCAACTCACAAAAGCATAATGATCAAGTGGATCATTATTTTATTCATTGGACTTTACTACAGTATCTTTCACTGGATTTCATCATATCTTGTACTTGGAACTTGAATTATTCAGTTACATTTTTAGTGTTACAAGCCGTGCTTTGCACCTGTGGATGGTACTTATCAGGCTGGTTTTAATTGCTTTATAGTTTTCTCTATTCAATATTTCCATGATGGCATTTGATTTCTTCCCTTCCT
This sequence comes from Protopterus annectens, assembly GCF_019279795.1. Classification (NCBI taxonomy): domain Eukaryota; kingdom Metazoa; phylum Chordata; order Ceratodontiformes; family Protopteridae; genus Protopterus; species Protopterus annectens. Next base: position 1,393,820,019 of record NC_056731.1, read on the forward strand.
TTCCCTTATTGTCCTTATTTTTATGGTAAGACTTTATCTGTTATTAAAGCTGCACAGTAATAAATTCTATTTACGCCTGTTATATCACCTGATTTTCTGTTAATAGTCTTGATTACTATGTTTATTTGTTTTATCAGGCTTCTAATATTTTAGGTCTTACTGACATTCTGTAATCTATTTCTTTAATCAATCTTAATATGTCTATCCATCTCTATTAAATCAAGCAACTCTTCCCTTAAATCTTTTTCTAGTAAACTGAGGTCCATTCTTTATTCTCCTTTCCTGTGACATTCTCTACAGCTTCATCCTGTGTCATCTGTTGTTCTTTCATATGGAAAATCAATGGCACTCCGCAAACCACAGCATTGACTAAGTCAAAGTTGTCACAGTTTACTGCTCCTTCCCTTGCTCTACTGAAGGCTCCAAAGTATCTTCATATGGCAACTGATCATATGCTTCCTGTTCCACTGGTTTGTCCGTAATTTGGGGACTCATTGTTCTCTCATGCAGTGATGTTACCAGAGTTGGATTTTCTACACTAAATACTTCAATTTACAGGTAACCCGTAACTTCAGTTTCTATTTCTTTAACTTTTCCATTACTAATCCTCTTTTTTACTTTCCCTCTTTCTTTTATTATTGTTTTGTATTGCAACATTTTCCACATCTGGATGCCTTTACCTGCATTTCTCTTCAAATACCTTTGGTGCTGCTTTTTTTGTATTAATTAGTTTTGCTTTCTCCTTTAAATAAATATGGCACCGTATTACATCTCTTTTTCTTTCCCATGTCCACATTTCTTCTTCAGATGTCTCCTGCTCCTCCTCCTGTTTCCCCTTACTTTGGGAGCTCATTGTACCATCATGCTGTGATATAACCTGTGTTAAAGTTTCTGCCCTAATTTCTTCCCTTCAGCGGTATTCCATAACTTCATCTTCTATTTGTTTATCTTCTGTTTTACTAATCTGTTCTACGTTCCCCCTTTGTGTTCTTAATTTTTGTATTGTGAACTTTCCCATATCTAGGTGCCTTTGCTTCTATTTCTCTTCAAATACTTTTGAAGCTGCTTTTTTTTTTGTATTGATTAGTTTGGCTTTCTCCTTCGCATAGATATTGCACTATATCAGACTTTCTTTCCCATGCCCATGTTTCTTTTTTATACCTTTCAAAAATCTCTAGATTTTGTTCTTTATATTTTTGCTTTTCCCCAGTCACTTCTTTTTCCAAATGGCCCAAGGATTCTTGGTCTATATAATGTTTTTCATGAATCTGTTGTATTAATGAACACACATTTGCATTTGAAGCTTCTGCCAGTTTTTCTTCTGCAAATATTTTTCTTTCCTCTAATTTCTCTCCTAATCTTATTGCAGATCTTCTATCCAGAAATTTTGGGCTTCTTGCATAATAGTAACAATATATCATTTCTTTATTTCTTTCTTATCCTCAATAGTCCACTTTATCCTCTTTATGCCTTTTTTTGGCCTGTCAGTTTTTGTGGTTTTTGTGGACTACTACAACGGGGGGGGGGGGGGGCATCCTCCCAATGAGCCTGTCCTAATGCCATTGCAGGAATGTTTCTGTGTCTTGAGGACTTTGCACTATCTTTTTTTCAATCCTGGCACCAGTGTGCTTACTAGGATTGGGCACTTTTTTATCCTAGGACTGGTGCACCAAGTTGTCTTTTTTACTTTTTAACCTACTTCTGTCCATGATATACACTATATAAAATGCAGTCTATATATCAGTGTCATCTTGATGAGATTTTGTGAAAACAGGATCCACGTCGTGAAGGTACTCACCAAGACTTAAGGATGAATTTAGTTCCAGCATTCTACTCTCCTTTACTTGTTGATTTTATCATCTCTCCATTCGGACCCCTTCATCTCCCCATTCGGACCCCTTCATCTCTCCGTTTGGACCCCTTCATCTCTCCATTCGGACCCCTTCATCTCTCCGTTCAGATCATAACTGCTATGTGAAATTCCTTACGCTGTAAGATTTCATTCCTCTACCCACAACCCCTTTTTTCCATTTTTGCACATATGGACAGGATGCCACTTCAGTGGTGAAAATCATCTAGAGACAATGTTCGCACTGCTGGGTGGCCAGCCCTTGACTGTTCTTTATTTTATGATGATTTCTTTTCTCTAAGTTCAGTTGTTTATGTGGCTGCTATTACTAAGCATGTATATAATACCTCTTAAAATACAGTTTTGTTTGCTCCACTTTGTCCATGTTTCCTGTTACCATCAGCCCCTTTTTGGCCAAACAGCCTATGCCAATCCCAATAACTGGAGGTGAGGGTCAACTGGGAGCCATTATTGAGGCAGCCATCAGTGGTAGCTCACTATTCTTTTTTTTAAGCAGTACCCTCTGACTGCACTGACCCAATGAGAACCCATTAGTGGAGCTTATAATGGAAATCAGCATTGCATGACCCCCTCACTTCCACAGGGGTTGGTTAACATCAGCAGGCTGTCCCTGTCCATTCCCAGGAGAGACCATGCAATTGTTTCCCCATATCCACCAGGCATATCAACCCACACACTTGTCTATGTATACCCCCTCCAACTCATATGGTCATGCCCATCTAGTTCCTAACTGCACCATCAGGCACCTAAGCACTAAACTGAACTACAGTCACCTGGACCATAGTCAAATGTTTAATCCCCATTTGCCACCTGCACAAGCTCTCCTGAAATTATTATTGTTAGCATTTATTTCCTCTGGCCTCCACTGACAAACACATCTATCCAGTTGGATTATCATAGCAAAATAAAATAACTATTCTCCACACGATAATAGCTGCCGATTCTAGATGTTATTGCAGTTGCTGGGCACGAATAATGTAAAGTTAAACAGATATTTCTGTAGTGAATCGTGTTGCATGTTATTGTACATTAAAACATCTTAAAAGAAAGATTACACATGTGTGTTGTCAATGTTTTAATACATCTGAACTATGCTACAGTGCTTTGTTTTGCGGTTGTAGATGGAAAATCCAGTTTTATGCTGCTTTTCTACCTTTTCACTTTTCTTTGAGTTTGTGTGAAGTTAGTGTGTACATATTTTTATATATATATATATATATATATATATATATATATATATAGAGAGAGAGAGGGGGGGGGGATCATGAGTATGGGGGCACTGCCCTCACATTGTGGGTTAAAGGGAAACTTGAGCCACTGAAAACATGATGATTTTATAATAGTTGGTAATGTTTTAATAACAGTTATTTGGGAGTGTTATTAAGTGTACTTTAAGATGCTTCAGTTTCAATTATTTGTTATGACTTACTGAGATATTCATATTAAATCTATTAAATGTATTCTGTTACAAGCTGAACAAAATTAGTAAAGAGTTCTTTCATATTTTCTTGTGATTATTATTTTTATCTGTGTGATTAATGTGATTCCTGCTGAAATATTATACAAAACATTTTATTAGTTAAGCTTTGCAGTTTAATGCAATGGACTAAGGCTTTGAGCTACTAGTGACCTTTGTCCTTTAGTCCTGTATTTGCTTCCCTCAGATTCTGTTTGCCTACTACGTAACTGAGCAGGTCTGAAAAGCAAACAGTGCTCTTTAATTACCCCTTTAGAGAAACACTTGTAACTTAATAGGTTTACCCAGTCAACCTAAAAAAAAGTCATTTCTAGTATGCTAAAAATCAACAAAATGTACCTGTTTAACCTTTCATATTTTTGTATTGGTAAAGCATACTACTATAAGGACATCAGAAGGTTGTACTTGCTCAAAATCTGAGTACATTAGGTTCCTTGAACTGCATACAAACAAAACTGAGAACAAACTGAAAATAAGCCGAAAAAATAGTCCTGTCTAAACAAGAGAAAACAACTGGCTCACCTAACCTCATGATAATAGAGCAATAAAATTTCCAACTGTTCACAAAACATGTGAAACTAATAAAAAAATACAGCTGTGACATAACAGAAAACACATCATCCTATATAAAATACACAGGAAAAACAGCGAAAAGGTGCAGGTATAAAATACGTATTTCCCATTATACCAAAGTAGCAGTCCCATCATACACAAATACACAGTTTTGAAAATATGTTTTCGGACGTATTAAAAGCTGCCATCTGTCAGATGATGTACCATATTTCCTGCTGGTGAATAATACAACCCTCAACCCCCCCCCCCCCCCCCAGTCCTGTACCTTTGAAAAAACAGTCGCTCCTCAGCAGGACCCCTAAGAGAAGTCACTCCCTATCATGCCAGCTGCACAGTTGCAGAACACAATACCTTTCATAACACAGTATCACTGCCTTTAGCTACAAGCAAACTCAGTTCTAAATAAAAAGACACCCCACAGCCAATCATCTTCTCCCTAACAGTAAAAATCTTTAAGAAAATTTCCTTATGTACCAATTCCATTTCCTAACCTCCCCCCCATGGATGACAGAATATGTTCCCATTTCACTCGTAAGAACATCCAGTCAAAACTCAGAATGTACTAAACTAATTAAAAATACCAAGAAAACTAAAATTAATCAACAAGGGAAACAGCCAATAAAAAGCATGAATACTAACCTAAATAAATGTCCTTGGAATCAGTGAAACAAAAGCCTCTTTATTAACATGTACGTAATGAAGACATATGTCTTAGTATTTGTCTGTTCTACTATAAATCTGTACAAAATAGTCTGAATCATGCCCAGATCACCTACTATAAAAATGCCTCTTACTCTTAAAAATACTGACTGTGGTTTCACCATTCAGAAGGTGTACAATGCTATTCAACCCTAAACACTTAATATACTGTGACTGTGAGGCTTAACACAGAAAGGCTGTCAGTCAGAAATGATGCTTGTTAGACCACTGTCAGTTTTTTCTGATCAGTGTCCCCTGCTCTAGTTGTGCTCTGCTGTTACTAAAACAGTAAAATAAAGCTTAATTTTGCACTCTCCGTGTCTTTTCTGTGTAACATGTTGCCTGAAGAAACTACTTCCAGAAATAGCAGAGTTCATAGGTTCATTGGTAGGTACTACGCTATCGGCCCAAGGGTCTAAGCAAGGCTAGCCAACAAGGTTCCCTGGCTTACGCCACCCAAAAAAGTTAATTTCCTGTGCCCCTGTTAAGCAGAGCAACAGAAGTTATCCCCAGGGTGTATTTCCTATTTCCCATCCACTCATCAAGATTTTTCTTGGAGTGCTAATGAGGAACTTTGCTTAACATAGATGGGTAGCTTGTTCAAGAGTATAGGAAGTCTCTGGGACATGAATCTATCCCTCCAGCATGTCCTGTTTATTGTGGTGACAAGGTTTAGGTCCCTAGAGCATGTAGCTAGGAGGGATTGGGATTTCTTTAGGTGTAGCATGTCCAACAGCTCTCGGTTTAACATAGCTTTATATGTTAGGCAGAGATCTCCTCGGAGTAGGCAATATGCTACAGAGTAAAGATGGAGTTTTTGAGACGGTCAGTGTAGGGCATCTGTTTAAGGGCAGTAATCCTCTTTGTGAGGTACTTCTGTGGCCTTTCCAGCTGCTGCAGATGTCTTGTGAGGTACATTCCAAAAGGGGCGTTGTACTCTATAATGGGTCTAATGAGTGCCGAGTAGAGGGGAACAATGACTTCTTTTTTCCTGGATGAGAACCCATTTGTGATGAGGTGTGCCACATAGAATGATTTGCTAACTACTGTGGTGATGTGATTATCAAAGGAGAGACTACTGTCCACCTTATATCAATGAGAAGAAGAACTTAATTTACAAAACTGAAGCATTTTCACATTTTAAAACCAGAAGTAAAACAATGCAATCTAATTAACTTGTAGCATACAGAAAGTGTTTTGCTGTGCGTGTTCCATTCCACTGTAATCCTATAAGTGAGCTATATAAATAACCTGCATTTGCTATTGTAGTGGAGATTAGCAATCAAATCCAGAAATACATGCCAAGATAGTTCATAAACATGAGATCGGCTTTAAGACATAACACTACATGTTTGTAGTTATTTCATTAGGAGATGACTACTGGTGGACACTGCATTCTCACCTGAAAATACAGCAAACGGGGAAAGTAAATTAGTGACACTGGTAATAAGTAAGACCAACTCATGATTTGCTTTGTGCACGGAAGAGATCCTCTACTGACAGCAGAGCATGTTTGGAGTCACTGTTAGAAGGAAATCCAAGTTATGCTTGGACATAATTGCCAGAAATAGTGTTTTCCTGGTTTATCTCTATATAATACATAATAATGTTAACAGTATTGTGAAGTCAGATGCACTAAATTTCTGATATACTGCCTAGAGAATGGGCATTGGGAAGAAACATTTAAAATCTTCACTCTTTTGGAAGGTATAGTTGGCATCATATCTCCTGTTGCTGCATATCTTTACATATGGCCTATGACTGCATTAGAAAATTAAATGCAAAGATATTACTCCTGAAGTTATGTTATCAGATGTGTGCTTTCACTGTACACGATATGTATCAGTGCTAGAATAAGCAACACTCGGATGTTGTGTGTACGACTTTGAAGGCCCAACATTTATTTATTTTTTTACACAAAGCTGCACTTTACAAGCATAAGATGATTTGAATCATTTCTTCACTACAGACCACTCAGAGTTCAGATGTTCAATATATTTGATCCTTAACCTTGACAGTGGAGTCCTTTAAACCCTGACTCCATATCTATAGATGCATTCACCCCGAATTTCACAGTGATTGTTAAAGTGAATGCTGCTCAAATTACTGTACAGGTAAAAGAACAAAGTGAGTAAATATTTGAGAGGAGTGATGTGACCTTGGAGATGGAATAAAAATGAAATAGGATGAGAACCAGGACCTGCATACAGGTTGCCTCAGGGGCTTGACCCAACCAAAAACATAATTTCAGAGTTCTGGCTAGCTGGTCTTTTTGCCCAGTCAGTATATTTTGAATGACAATTGTTCTAATTATAACACAGTTTCAGGCACTCCTGAAAATCATTCTAAGTAGGGAGAATGTTCACCTGCAAGGCAAAAAGATTTCTGAAGAAAAGGCTACCAAGCAAGAGACATGCCCTACATTAGCGTGCCGGTGAAAATAAATAATGTTCATTGAGCTGATTTTTCAACTGCTGCAGAAGTCCTACATAATGTTCAATAACTTCTTACATTCTACGTTCCATATTCATAATAAATTTCACAGCTGTTGTATTTTGTCCAGTGGAAAGCATGCCACGATGACTGCATCAAGTGCTCAGACAAAGGAATGGTCTTTTTCATTTCTGAATCACACCATGTAAAGGAAATGGCATGAAACAGGTATGCATGAAAGAAATCAGACGAGCTCCTTAATAATTGCAATTTTATACTACTGTGTGAAACGCCTACAGTAATGCACTGCTTGTTGCTAATTACTCTAGTGCTCTTACTTAACACCCAGTATCACAAATATGAAAATCAGGCGCGCTGGGAAATGTGTCAAAAGATGACTAGTATACTCGCAGTGGTATCACTTAACACCTGCTGTGTAAGTTCTTGGACTGAAAGCTCCCTCGTTAGCCTAGTAATCCCATATAACCTATGAAATGTGATTTCAGAGTAATATGGCAAAGTCTGCAGACAATTTGCAGAATGACTTGGGTTCACCCTTAAAAGAAAAAGAAGTCTTGTTTTGTATAGATCACCAGAACTATCTCTGCTGATCAGCAAAACAGAGCAGTATAGTTTTGTGCAGTTGTTAGCCTTGTCCACAGATGCAAAAAGCAGAACTGGAAGGGCGTGTGTACATTGAGTTATAAACAGCATTTTTCCAGTACTCAGTCATTGTTGCAGGTGTGGTTTGTGAGACAAACACAGAATGGCTGAAATTTGAAGAGATGCCCAAAAATGTTCAACATTTTTAGAAACTGAGACAAGGGTCATGTGCTTATCAGCTCACTTAGCCTTTTCCAGACAATGTGATAAAAGTAAAGAACTTCTTAGTTTGAATCAGATGGTTTTACATCTATGAAAAACATTAATATCTTAACATTTCTGAAATAAAAACAAAGCCCATTATTCACTAGAAAGCACTTTATGTCATATAAAAAGGCATGCCATGTTAACTATATATATATATATATATATATATATATATATATATATATACACACATAGATATATATATATATATATATATATATATATATATATATATATGGGCCTAGTCCTAAATCCCGAAATCTCACAAGACTAAACATTATTTTTGCGAGACAAAAATAATGAACGGTTGAAATCTCAAAATGGCTGATTTCTCACAGCATTATTTTTAGACTAAATATGAAATGTGCATATAGAGACAGGAAGTACATGTAGCAGTGTTAGATAGGAATACTGCTCAGTGTTCCACTGTGCCAATGATCAGTTTCTATTACAAACATCCTGCCCACACCAAAACAGATAGTCACTTATTGAATATAATGATGATGTTAAGTGAAAAAATTATTGCCAACTTGCTACATTTAGATACATGGCCCTCCACACACACAGTTATTCCCATCACAGATTATCTCTATACTCTTCAGTTCCAGATACTTTATTGGCTGCCACTGTCATATATCTGATTGCGTTAAAATAGCCATAGTAAATAATTCCTGCTTGCTTCACACAAATGCACAGTACTTTAGCAAAACCAAAATAATGACTGTTTAATCTGAGCAAATGCTAAAAATGTTAATCACATTCATCCACAGCCCCTCTACCCAGCAATTAAAATCAACTTTGTTGACTATGTACATCTCAGATAAAATAAAATAAAAAATAATTTGCCACAGTAATTTATGTTAATTCCTCTAAACACAAACTCTCTCTCACACAAACACACACACAACTATCAATTAGAGACACTTGTATGACTGTTCCTGGATACCTCAGATGATTAATTGTGATCAAATGAATTAATAAATTCAGGCCACTGTGGTCAGAATACATTGTGAAACCCACTGCAGCCCAACCCATACCTCTCACCCTTATATATATATATCTGTTATATTAGCTGTCTCAGATGTCTCAAAAACTGAACATTTTTTCGTTACTTTAAGTAAAATACTAGCCTCCAACCCTTGTCATAAATCATAAGCAGTCTGTTTTTTAGTCTCACAAAAACAATCACTATGTTTACTTTCTGCCTTAACCTAGATGATTTAAAATTCAAAACAGAAAAAAATCTTTAAATACAGTAACACTTACTGCAATAAAAGAGGGAATCAAAAAGGATACAATGTTAAATATGCAAATTAAAACAATCAGATTTCCTCACATAGCTGTCTGTTTTAACAGTTGTCTCAAATTCAGGTTTATTTATATACTTATATTAAAGTGTGGGTACAAAAACTAATCAAAAACATGTTATAAGATAGAATGACAACAGTAAAACAAAGTACAAGAAATAATAATAAAATGCATTGTAAAACGCACAATAACAGAGCTAAAGCTAGATATCAGTCAGCAGTTGGAAAGCTTAAACAGAAAGGTCTTTATGAAACTCTTAAAATCACTCACCATAGGGGACATTCTCAACCATTTAGGTAGCATGTTCCAGACTGCTTGATAAGTGAAGGTATGAATATCTAAAGACTCAGTCTGCATCTCTGAAAGTATCAGCAGTCTCTGGGTGTATGACCTCGGGGAGTAGAGCAGATGATGTCATTGAAGTGTTCAGTGTTTAATGTGGTCATACAACAAGCTCAAATCCTCGGTGAGGCTACCTAGGATTTTGTGACAAAAACATATTGTATCATATAAGCTGTTCCCAAAAGAGCTATCTAACTGAACTTAAACTTAGATAATGTTGATACTTGTCATGCTGCTAGCACAAGTAAACTCCAAAAAATGCTTGCTCTTAATCAGAGGCATGTCAAGAAATAAAACAACAAGCAGATAGTTGGTTCTTGTATTTTTCAGAGGACAGGAAAAATAAATACCAATGGTGGATGCCAATAGCCCATTTCTTCAGCATTTACAAATCAAAAGGCCCTCACCCCTTAGTTTTCTATACCGTGTAGAGTATAAGGTCAGAGGTTATAACCTATTTTGTACTGCAAATGATGTACCCATGATATCTATTAGGTATAAGTTATTAAAATCCTGACTAACTTTTTAGACAGTTTAAGTTGTAAATGCAGACTTGTCCACAGTATTAGGCCTAATCAGTGATTTGTATAAAGGGATAAAGGGATCAGAACCTTTCTTCCTTTCTACTAATAATAATGGAAAAAGGCTGTCTCTCATAGTACTGTAATTATGCTGTATAACAGCCATAATGTGGGTATCAAATCTAAGTTTGTCATCAAAAACAACACCCAGGTCTTTTATTGTTCTGGATTCAAGCAACAAGGCCTGAATCACTGCATAAAGGTAAAAATTATTCTCATATCCAAAAGGAACCACATTACATGCCATTGTGTTAAAAATACGCTGAATTGTTATAAGAACAACTTTAAAATCTATCCCTAAAAAACTGTATGATTCCATGCTACTTAACATTTCCTACTTAGCATTGGTTTTGGTGTCATCTGCATACATGATAATCAAAATACTCTTGCATAATGGAAAAGAAGATATAAATAAACCTAGCAAGAATGGCTTCAGGAAAGAGCCATGGAGGGACACTCACATTAAATATTTTTAATCTGGCAATTTATTCCTAACTCATAGAGCAAGATTCCAAAACACTTTCATGTGGCATAACACAGCCAGCTGAGCATGTCATAGCATGCCTAATTTCAGAATAAAAGACTCCACCATCCATTTAGCATGTGTAAATGAGGAATGGTGGAGCCCCACTCATGATTCCAAAAGGAAAATGCAAGCTCTGCTTTAGCTACCTTTGAGAGGTGCATGATCATTTCCATGCATGCACAACTTCTCATCCAAGCAGCCAGGGTCAGCCTTAGCAATTGTGGGCACTAATTTGACCTTTTTGGTGGGGGCCCTCATCTGGTCCCCCCATCTACCAACCTACCTCTCTCTTCACTTGCTGTCTTCTTGAAAATAAGACTATTTCATATTAGATATCAGGAATGCATGGTATTATGTGCTAAAATAAAATAGTATGCTTATTTATTAGCTCATATTTTGTCATACAACATGTGAAAATGACTGGACTCCTGGAATACCCCCAGTCCACCAATTCCGGTAGTTCCTCTCTCAGGGTCTGCTTATTACTTAGTTAGGCACACTATAAGGGGCCTGTCTGATGGATCACTGAAGTCCTGTGTTTACATGGTGGGTCACCAGATGTGTGTGCACCCTGGCTTACTACTAAACATGTTCTCAAGCTGTGTACTGCTACTTGGATGTCCTTAAACCAAGGTAGTAGACAGCTTCTCACTTCTTCCTTGTTGCACCCAACACTTGTTTATTTATTCTTTGTTTTTCTCTCTCTACCTCATACCTATTAAGTGGTCAATGTGGGACACAGACCCTGACAATGTGTGACAAATGGGCACAATGTGGAACACCCTATTTTCGCACTCTGTGAAAACTCACCATATCCACAGTGCCAGGATGAAGTGGACTTTCAAGCAAAATCAGTATTGAAGTATATATCAACCAAGAATTAACACTACACATGTAAAAGTCTTTTATAAAAAAACACAGTGTGTAACTGAAGTTGAAAAATGTATAATTATCAAACACACTGTGATAACTAAGCATGCAATCAAAGCTAAACCAATCACTTACAACAAACACACTGCGATAACTAAGCATGCAATCAAAGCTAAACCAAACACAACAAGCACACTGCGATAACTAAGCATGCAATCAAAGCAAAAGCAGCAGGTCTGCGTAAGGCTGAGTTATCTTAATCTATGCACTTTCTCCACTGAGAAATTAGATTTCACATGATTTATTAAACAATACCTCTCAAGTGTACTTCATTATAAGGAATATTCTTCATTCTGATTCTTAAAAAGTCCACGTTACTTGAAGTTCTACATTGAAAGGGCCAGTCCCACAGTCAGTGTCAAAATAATTTCAACAGCTACTCATGGTAAATAATACTGTATCAAAGTAATGCATAAAAATTACATGTTGTAAGAATAAAGTAACTCATTTTTTCCATCCTGTGAGCTCCTAGTTGAAATAGTCAACAGAACGAGGTCCTTGTCAGCAGAAACCACACACCAAAATAAAATCCTTAACGCGTTTTATTGTAGTAACAAAGCGTTTTCGCCACAGCAATCCGTGGCTTCTTCAGAGGAAATAAACATCTAAAACAGCACACTCCATTCATATCAGGAAATTCAGGAAGTGACATCTTCCAATTTCCTGAAAGCAGCAACCACTTTTTTTAAAAAAATATATCATATAAATATGATGTATAATACAAAACACTACAAAACATGTTATTAATTAATACAACAGCCTGTGTGTAAACTTTATATGAAAAACATGAATGAAATAAAACTTATAAAATACATCTAAGTATGAATAAAAATTTTTTAACAGTTAAAACTGCACCATTAAAGACTAGGGGAGGACCTTTTTCATTAATTTTAGAAAATAGGGAGCTAGAATGGCAGTTACGCCTCGATGCATTTAGGCATCCAGGTTTGAACAGCAACTGCAATATAGCTCCTGTACTGAAATTAAAAAGTTACTTTAGGTAGTTTATAAATAAATTTTTCTAGTTTTCTTTATGAAAACAGGGTAGAGTTTGTTGTTTATATTAAAGGTACAAGAGCATATGGAAACACCATAGGTTGAAACACCCATCATCAGTATTAAAAGGACATAGAAATGGGTTCTTTACTTTATACTATAGGGTTAAATTGGCTTATATAGGTATAAGACAGGTTATTTTGATGATACTATTAGGTTGTAACAAAAGTCAGTTTAGTAGCTTGCAATTGTAGTTATACACATACATACTTATAGGTATTTCTACTAGGACAGCTGGTCCTGTAAATAAATAAATAAATAAATAAAATAAAAAGGTACAGTTTTAACTGTTAAAAATTTTTTATTCATACTTAGATGTATTTTATAAGTTTTATTTCATTCATGTTTTTCATATAAAGTTTACACACAGGCTGTTGTATTAATTAATAACATGTTTTGTAGTGTTTTGTATTATACATCATATTTATATGATATATCTTTTTAAAAAAAGTGGTTGCTGCTTTCAGGAAATTGGAAGATGTCACTTCCTGAATTTCCTGATATGAATGGAGTGTGCTGTTTTAGATGTTTATTTCCTCTGAAGAAGCCACGGATTGCTGTGGCGAAAACGCTTTGTTACTACAATAAAACGCGTTAAGGATTTTATTTTGGTGTGTGGTTTCTGCTGACAAGGACCTCGTTCTGTTGACTATTTGGTTTTCTTTCACATTTTCTTGGTTTGAGCTCCTAGTTGAAGTTATTAGTAAGCTGTTCTGCCCTCCTACAGACGGTGGAGGAGAGCTCAAGCTGCAGCCTTGTAAACATAAAATGCTTAAGCATTTCAGAGAGAATATCCCTATCCCCCCTCCCCACCCCAGCCCACCCCAATGTGCAGCAGGAAATTCCCCTATCCTCTGCACCACAAATAAACTATAATACACAAAAGACTTAACCGATACTCATGGTAAATAATACTGAATTATATTACTCAGCAAAATAAAACCTGATAACATTTTTTATTATGTGAGCTTCTGGCTGGAGTTATTAGTAAACTTTTCTGTTTTCCTATAGACAGTGCATACATAAAAAACAAGCTGCTAGAATTTCCCTACCCCTCTAAAAACACTAAGCTGGCAGACTTTGCTTACCCCCCACAATGTACTGCAGAAAACTTCCCTATCCTCTACAACACAAACTAAGAAAATACAAAAGCTTGCCTATTCTTTCTCCACTGCTTTAGCAAAACCTGGAGTAAATATTAGGCACTTACCTGTAGCCAAAGACACACCACCAACAGAGATGATTCCCCAGAAAAGAAATCACAGATCATTTTGTGAGTACCGGCTCACACTGTACTGTAGTCACTGCTCTCCACCGATCTACTGTTCTGTTCCACAGTCTTAATATTCTTTCTTGCACCTTGAGGTTGAACTGCTGCAGTCCCAAAAAGTTTGCCAGCCCCTGAGTTAATCCATCCATGCCAGGAATCTCCTGAATCATAATGGTGCTGACCTCATAAAGAAAAAGCCATTGTTGCCTTCTTCTTCACTGATGAATTTGAGAGTGAAGTTAAATCCACAAAGAAAAGGAAAGTGCTCCCAGCAAAACCCTTTTTAAAGGCATCACTGTGGCACAAAAACTGCCTAGAAGCTGCTCACTCGTTCTTCATTTTTCTTCGTCTCCTGGTTGGCTCACTTTGCATCAGTAGACAACCTCTGATTGGCTCAAGTTACTTGTACTTTGATTGGCTATTTTTGCGGTATATGAGTCAATCAGAATGTGCAAAGTGGAGCCAATACTCTTAAAGCAGAACTTTGTGAGCACTGTGCCTTAAATGAAGCACTCTCTGAATAATACAAAGCACTTGGAAGGTGAGCTCCACCCTTTCTTATATTCCCTTCATTCAACTCCTGCCTTACTCTCCTTCATATCACAGCCCAGTAATTGCACATACTCAAATACTTTGCTCTTTGTATAGTATTTTCTCCATAGAAACATTGTACTATATGATGTTATGACAGAGTACAGGTATACTCATCTTTTATATATTTTACTACTTATTTTAATAGATGAATTCTTGTATCATGTCTACTTATAATTCTGTTCATTTATGCTATACACTATTCTGACTTGTACTTCTCTGCATGTTTGCACTATTGCATCAATATTGATTAAAGGGTATTGTATCTTTGACTATTTTCCATTGTGCTACAGTTTTAACACTTTCAGTAAAGTAAATAATTTCTTCTCCCCTTCTCTGCCTTGCACCACTCAGCACATACACCTCATGTTTCACTTTTCTGGGATTATTTTGCTTCTATCTATGACTGCAAAAAGCATTTCTCTGCCATACCGCTAAATTCTGTCAGACGTCTTAGCTATCAGAAGTTACCTAACATCACAGTATCCATATTTATTTATCATTATTAGCATTTGGTTTCATGCTGTCTGGGACTGACTATTCCACAGTTATTTGTTGTAACTTTATTCATTAACAACCATTCATAAACAAATATCAGCAAGAGAAGCAAAAGAAAACACTGCCTCTTTATCATTCTTCAGAATAAGCCTGGTCTTATCATCTGATGCAGTCACTGGAGTGGTACACAAAATACCAGTTTGGGGGTTAAAAATTGTTGAGCACTCAGCAACAGCAATTGACTACTATAGGAGTGTAAGCAGCTTACACTACAAACTATACAAGAGGGATGATGCTGCAGTTACTAATAATATAGTGCCTAATAATACTGGACTTGTAAGTACTGAGGGACCAAGACTACAGTAAGAAAATGCCTTGCACTTTGCTATAGTCTCTTTTAGGCAAATCTCTCCATCATATAAGGCATTATGACCATCTCATAGCCTAGTATGGGGGCCTCAAGGGAGCGGGAAACGATTGGGCCAAATTGGTCCAACTGGCCTAAGTTCCAACCATGCAAGCATCACACTGTTTGCAGCACTGGTAACCTAAATTCTTCATGCTGCGAAGATACAACACAAAGTGTCACCAATGCAGCAACCAAAACTGCATCCAAGGTTGGGAAAGTTGGTGTCAAACACTGGCTCCCATGCTCCACCCCCCTTCAGTCCCATCACCAGCCATGCCACTAGTGGAACATGGGTCATCTGAAGTGCAGTCAAGGCTTTATCCCACCATAATATGGGGCTGAATCGACACACATCATTTTTAAAAATAATTTCTCAAGTCACAGACTGATGGTCTGAATTCCCAAGTGTTTTAGATGAACTACAATTCATACTGCTACATTCATGCTCTACCCAAGCAAAATCAAGAGTACTGCCATCATGTGAATAGCTATGCACAAAAATAGATTCCAGTAAGCCAGAAAAGTTTTAAGTAAGGAAGGGGCATATAAATCCCTGAAATATTAAGAACTTCTCAAAATGGCACTGTTAACACTAAAATTGTAAAACTGTGGAGCTTTTCCTTCTTGGGCTTCCTCTGAAAAAGGGCTACTTAGCTCAGTTGGACTAACCCAGTCAACAAATGTAAAATAAATAAATAAATGCCCCTTTAATTCAGAGGCAAAGTTTTGCCTTTCTATGATAGGTGTAATTGGTGACCTATAATATGGGAGAATGTTCCACACCTTCCCATTTATAGAGAGTGCCACACTGTCAGTAGCAAATGAATGTGAATTTTGCGGTGATCAAATTTTGTCAAGGACAAGTACTGAAACTCCTCTTTTATGCTTGTCATTTCTGTTTTGGTAAACCATGCCAGAAGATCTGATAAATAGGGACAAGATCCAAGACATGCGGAGACTACAACCTATAATCTGCTGACAAGCTGGCAGACAGTGTAACTCACATAGAAAGGGGGGGTGATGTGCAGATAATGAGATATCTACAGCAAATCCACTGAAAATCTTGTTGTTTCTCTTTTCGGCTTTTCCCGGTTAAGGGTCGCCACAGCGGAACTCCGGTCCACTAATGATTGGCAGTAGATTTTTATGAAATGACGTCAAGAGATAAAATTAACATGATTGTGATTTCAAACATTTTTATGTTGCCCGTCTCCTACATGACAAATCACAGTCATAGATGAACAAGTATTTTTATAAGGAAATGCTTTCTACTGTTTGAAGATTTGCTACAGCTTTTGCTTGTGAATCCTGACATGATACCTCTCAACTGTACAGATTTTCGCATAATGTCCAGACTTTTGCCTCATATTTTTGGTCTGTTTCTCATAAAATTGTGGCTTTCTAGCAAATCACTGGCAAATTGTTGAGAATTCAAGTCAGAATATAATGACAGGCATTTGAGTTTCAGGCTTTATATCTTTCAGAAAATTCATGTTAATTCAAATCCTGTTATTCTATCAACTTTCTAACTTTGTAAGAACAATATTTAAAAATTGTCCCTATTTTCTGGCTTTTGTTCCCCATTATCTACGGCCTTGTCCAGATTTCTTGCTCTAGGAAGCTGAGAGGTATAATTATATCCCTTTAACAATTATGTGTAATGCCTGGATAAGCAGATATTATTAATCTTTGTTCATCAGTCAGGTTTTATGAACTTACTTTTATTATGCATCAGTCAGAGGATACTACCTAAAATTACTTTATTTAGAGCAGATATCATCAGTCTGTTAAGACCAAGAATTTATTTATTTATTGACATTTCTTGACCGGGAAAGTCCACTGGGTCACTGACCCATTTTCAGTGGATGCCCGGGGAGAAAAGCTCCATGGTATTACATTCAAAATAAAAGTAGAACATAAAAACATTTAAGAGTTTTTAAAAACATATGCCCATTATATACCATAATGGTAGTACATTATGGAAGAACCTTAAAACGTTTAAGAGTTTTAAAAACATTTGCCCATTATATACCATAACGGTAGTACATTAAAATAACATATTCCTAGTTACACCTTCAGATAAAAAAGTTCACAGAAGGTTTCAACTGAGGGAGTGAGTAGAACCCATACGTAAAGGGGCAGAAGTATATAGTGAGGTAAGTTGAGAGTGTTGTATAGGATAGTTTAGCGAGAGGTAGGGAGAAGGAGGAAAAAGTCTGGCAGTAAAGGGCAGCAAGAGGTAGGTAGAAGGAGCGAAAAGGTCAGGCAGCAATATATACAGAGGTGAATTACGATAACCCTGTAGGAAGGTTTGGCATGAGGTGGGGAGGCTATGGAGGTTTAATTATTGTGCAGTGACAGGATAAATTATTTTGGTAGTGTAGTCTGAGTGATGATTTAAAGAGTTGTGAAGATTCCACTTGAGTTATGTGGAATGGTAATGTGTTCCAAAGTTTGGCTATATTATAGGAGGATAGACTTTGTCCAGCTCTTTTGTTTGGTTTTAATGTGTAATGCCTGGATGAGCAGATATTATTAATCTTTGTTCGTCAGTCAGGTTTTATGAACTTACTTTTATTATGCATCAGTCAGAGGATTAAGCGTTTCAGAACATGACTGCAGTGCCATGGACTGTTCTGACTTTTATAACATATGCAGCACAACTGTATGTTTTATGTTTACAATTGCATAATGTACTTAATTCAACATTGACATGTTCTGATATTAAACCAGAGGCATAACTTCATTCCTGCTATTATGGTAGTGGCATTATGCTGGAAAAAGAGCTTTCTGTAATACGTGCAGCAACAGAATACAGAGATGGAAATGGACATGTGAAGCATGTTAGGATTAGAAGATGATTACAGTTCTTTGTAGGTATAAGAATTTCACATACTTATTAAATATAATTAGTCGTATCCCACGGTGGTGGTGCTGCGGTAGCATTGTCGCCTCACAGTAAGACGCTGTCCGGTTCGATTCTCAGCTAGAGCGTCTTCTGCGTGGAGACATGCGTGAATGGGCATACCTTCGTTGAAGGTTGTGCTGGTAACTCAGCACGTAAAAATCAACTACCAATCATTAGCAGACTGGAGTTCCGCTGTGGCGACCCCTAATCAGGAAAAGACGAAAGACACAACAACAACATTAAATATAATTAGTCATGATTAAAGGAACAATGGGTATTGTTCACACTTTTGAAAAATGCTTATAACAGAACTTTGCTGTATATGTACTAGTTAATAAGATAACACAATATATGGCAGTCTCAAGCTACCTTTAATCAGATACAGTTACGTAACAAGAAAACTGTTTCACGTAACACTTAAGAATGTTTCTGTTCATATCAGTGATCTTTTCAATGAGGAAATACAGCTTAATAAATGCAACTGTTTACCTCAGCTTTCCAGCTGCAGCCTCCAGCTTCCACACTTGCTAGTACTTCAGATGACTTACTTCAGGAATTTCATGTCAATGTACAGCAAAGGTAAAAAAAAAAAACAGTTTTATTCATTTATATTTATATATTTTTACTTTGTTTTTGACCTTATTAGGCCCTTTAGACCCGAATCCTATTTTCAGACAAGAACAAAGATGGTATTTATAGAGACTAGTGGAAGTCTGGCCAGGACAATTCCAGTGCCCTATTTGGTTAGTACCACAAGATATTTAAACTCCACCTAGGCTACCACTAACTCAGGCAGATTGAACAATGGTTTAATGGCTCGTCTGTAGGATACCACGTGGAAGTGACAGTATCTGAACATACAAGAACAAATGCTTCTGATCTTCTTAACATTTACATGAATGTGCTACCTGGTAATTCACTGATTCGGACATAATATGAACAAAATAAGAAACAGAAAACTAATAATATAAACTTAGGTCTAAATGGGATCCATGATGAGTCCCCAAAGTGTAAACAATCATAAGGAGTCAGACTTGTCAAAAATCAAAGCAGTTGAATCTGTGACTCAAGTTATGACATACCTTTGCATAACTTCAAAGAAAAAAAGAAACATGCTAAAAGGGTACAAAACTGGCTAGCACAGCCAGTTCTGTTGCCACAGACAGATGACATCCGTATATGAACCAGGTGACCCAAGTTTAATTAGTGATTCATGCTCCTTAGGAGTTGGCATGGGAAGGATCCTGGTAGAGGGAATGGTCGGCATCATATTTTGTCATAATACTTCAAAGAAAACAAAGAAAAAGAGTGGCAGACACAGAGGTTGCCCTGGGTGAAATTGTGTGTGTGTGTGTGTGTGTGTGTGTGTGTGTGTGTGTGTGTGTGTGTGTGTGTGTGTGTGTGTGTGTGTGTGTGTGTGTGTGTGTGTGTATGCTCATCAAGCCATTTCGTAGCAGCCTTTATTGTAGGTGCACAGAAGCATGCACTTAGATATTGAAAGCATAGTTGCCCTGCATTGATGCAAGTCACATATCTCCTCACCCAGGGGAGGGGATAGGCCATTAAAAAAAAAATGATTGCTGCCTGTATTACATTTCCTGCAGCTGACTCTCTTCCGAGAAAAATGAATGGGCTGGCCACAAAAACAAGACAGCTGATGGTCAGCTGGTAATTCGGGAGGAAAAACACATAGTAAAAAACTAGCTAGCATGATTCTGCTTTTACAGTAGAGGTAGTAAATACAAAACATTATGGAAACTGTTGATTTTTCAAGTTGGGATCAGGGAGACACAGTTCATACAGTTACCATCTGCTGAATGGTAGATTTCTTATCTAATAGTATGGCTTAGTAGACTAGGGCAGTTTGCCACAAATGAGCAACATTCAGCTAGCGTGAGTTTTATTCCCATAGCTTCATCTTGCATGTCATGTAACCAGACCAAAACTCCCGAGCTACCCTTGAAAAGCAGCATTTGAGGATAATGAACCTTAATTGGTTAATAAGATTTATTTTTCCATGAAGAGACTTTACAGATTTTTCTAAATTAAAAAAATCATAAAAAAATCATATCAGTTTTAAACAAACGTGAATAACTTTAATACAAAATAAGAAATACTGCAGGCATGGATAGTGCACAGAATGAAGAAATATGTAAAATGGGTGGAGTTTCACTTACTTTCACCATTTTAATAAATGACTGTAAAATATAGAAAATTTTATTTTTATTCTACTTTGCTTACCAGATTTTAAGAATTTTAAAATAAAAGATAGTACTATGAACGCTATACTTATTAAGCACAAAGTTATATAGAAAATTAATGTTATTTTGTATACATGCTCCCTGTAGTGTTTTTGTAGTATGGCAAAAATACAGAAAAACATTTTCCTTTCTTTAAAGTGTCCAGTCATAAACTGGGCTTCATACAGCACATTATGCAACACAAATTAGTATAGGCAGTGGCAACGTACAGGTTGTCGGTGATTCAAAGAGATAGATAGTATAGCTGTGCAATGGACAAAATAGCTTGATTTGAAGTATATGCTAACTATGCACACTGGCATGAAAATGAGGAACCCAAAATGGTAGACGATTCACGCACATATAAAATGGGTATTCTGTGCAGTGTCGCATACCCACTTTGAATGCCATGATTTGCTGTTTATAATGGGAGAGGTGCTATAAACAGCTGGAGCAGTACCCCAGCTGTGCATGTTGGGAGCCACCACTGTATTCATTGCTCACAATATTGGGTATCAGTGCTGTCCATGACACTGGTAGGGGTAAATACAGCACTTGACATACCAACAGCTTATACACCAAAAAGTCTGTAGAACATTTCTGAGTGAAATGGGATACTCTAAGTATATTTAGTAGAAATGTGACGCCTACAAACACAATCAAGGGGAATGCAGGGTATGTCTGTTCCTATGGATACCGTGGCATCTTAAACAGGAACCTTCCAGCAACCTACAGGGCCATATTATGTATATCCCAGGAGTCAGCTTCTGGAATTCTAAACCAGTTCCTTGATATAATGGTACAAAATGTGGGGGAACATAGCAGATTCCCCAAAACAATGAAGAAGATAACCAATACTATGGCTGCCTTTAATGACATACCCTATTACCCCTGAAGTCCTGGGAGCTGGAGACTGCACATATGTTCCCATCAAGACTGCACCTGGCACAAAAGTAGTGTGATATTTCAGCAAGAATGGCTGTTACTCCCTGAAATGCCAGTTTTTCTGTAATGCCCAAGTCATAATATATAATGTCTTCATATACCACCTGTGCAGTACACATGATTCACACATTTGATCGTGTCTGACCTATACCAAAGGTTCCTGTGACAGGACTTCCCAAATGGCCTTCCGGTTAGTGAACACACACACACACACACACACACACACACACACACACACACACACACACACACACACACACACACACACACTAATGAGACTGGTCTATACATACAATTAATCTTAATCTGTCAGCAAGAGCCAACCATATACAATATACTATGAGTGTCTGTTGCAGTTGCTATTGGATGTGCCTTAAAGACCTGATTGATGACCCCCATAAGCAACCCTAGATCCTGCAGTAAATGGCCTATAACACTGCCTGTTAAGATATCCAAAATATAGTCAATCATGTGCTAGCACTAGTAATGGCATGCTTCTGATGTTTGTTGTACACAGCATGGTTCAGGCAGGGAAAACAATCCAAACGTAATCCAAAGAGTAGCTAGAATGAATGCCAATGAAACTCATAAAATACTTTAATGAGGTCAATAGAAACAAGCGCTTTCGCCCGGCTAAATACCGAGCTTTTTCAAGTTGAAGTAAGACTACTAATAGCAACATTAAATAGTCCCTTCCCAGTCACATGGTTAATTAATTAGCCACAAATATAAAGCTAATTAACCACAAATTTAAAATACCAAAGTTTAGAGAACAATTTCAACAAGACTAAAGACATATAACTAGATTTTTCTAAAAATAAACATAAATATAATAAATTTAAAACAATATAAAGCACGTTTCCACAGGTCATAAATGTAACAACTAATAAAGCTTTAAAAGGTTCATAATAAATTAAGATATGTTGGTGTAAAAATGCATCATATTGCTACTCAAAAAACATAAACAGTCATTAATGTACCTTAAGCAATATATGTACATGAAAAAAACTTTGGTATTTTAAATTTGTGGTTAATTAGCTTTATATTTGTAGCTAATTAATTAACCATGTGACTGGGAAGGGACTATTTAATGTTGCTATTAGTAGTCTTACTTCAACTTGAGAAAGCTCGGTATTTAGCCGGGCAAAAGTGCTTGTTTCTATTGACCTCATTAAAGTATTTTATAAGTTTCATTGGCATTTATTCCAACTACTCTTTTGATTACTTTTGGATTGTTTTCCCTGCCTGAAGCTTGTTTTTCTTGGTTTTGTTCTTTGCTCCTTTTGGCTTTTTTGGTTTTGGACGTTGTGCTATTGTTTCATGGCTGAGGAAATCGAATCTACTAATTTTGCTGACACGCCTCAGCTGCTAAGGGATGACCGTGAAGATGGTCCAGTAACACGGACAGAATTCAATCAAGTCCTTTCCCTACTCACGCAATTAACTAACCTTTTAAAAAGTAACAACGATTACAATACTACGCTGCCTGGAAACCAACAACAAGTTTTTGACCCTAGGAGGAAGTCTTCACCGGTCTTGGTACGAGGTGGCACTACTGGTTTGGATATTCCACTTCCGTCAAACACCACGATTGCTAGAGCTGTCAACTCTGAGCACGCTGAGGGCTCATCTTCCCTTCATAACAACATGCACAAAAGACAATCCAAGAACTTTAATTTTAACGCTTGGACAGACCAGCAGTTCATTTTCAACCAAGGTACTGTGACTACCAACAATACCAATAACACTGAGTCTAATTTTAACGAATTGAAAGATAAACTGTATGCTTACAAGAGCAACCAGCTCAAAATCAATTACTTGAAAGAGTGTGTGACTGTACAATGTGTACCGAAGGGTTTACGTTGTTTCAAGTTCCCTAATAATGTACAAATGGGAACCTCATACTACAAGAAGCTATGTGACATTTTTGATAGGGCTGGTATTGAGATTTTAAATGCTATGATTTTTGAATATGAGGCGAAAGCCGATATTCTTCTAACTGAATTGAATGCTTTAAATAATTCCTTGGTGAATGATAGTAATTTTCGGAGTGTTAAGTACAATTATGATAAGGTGTTTGACGAGG
Source organism: Protopterus annectens (assembly GCF_019279795.1). Classification (NCBI taxonomy): domain Eukaryota; kingdom Metazoa; phylum Chordata; order Ceratodontiformes; family Protopteridae; genus Protopterus; species Protopterus annectens. The sequence goes on from NC_056731.1 coordinate 1,393,843,631, forward strand.
TTGACCAGTTCTGTGTCAAAATTCTGAACCGTAAAATTCGTAAATTAGAACGTGACCTCATTGAATACCATGAAGGAGTGGTATATCCACTCCCTTGTAAGCCACGGTGGGATAATAAATTGAATGTTGGTATTAACACTCACAAGAACAACCAGGGCAACACTTTCGACAATTGTAATTTAACATACAGTGAACCACTCCGTAGGAGTGAAAGGTTGGCTGAGAAGGGGAGGAAAAACTCCTTCCAGGATTTTCAGCAACCCCCCGGGAGGTCGGGGGTGAGGGGACAGAAACAGATACCACAGGGGTGGAGCAAGGAACAGAAGTAAGTCAATCTGATTTTGGGGTTCAAACTAGCACCGAACAAAGTTTATCCATTGAACAAGGACGTAACTACACTAAAATTAAGAAGGACAACTTTATTATTTTCAATTACACAGATATAGACATTAAACAGGATGCTTTTGACTTACTCACACAAGGTTTTCAGTTTGTACCCCTACGACCCCTTAACATTGCCAAAACCCTGATAGATCTAAAACTTTTTGTTAGGAGTTTAAATCTTGCACTTTATTTCAAAGGACAACCCTTTGTTAACAATGGACTGACTAGAACTAGTACTTTCAATCCCCCCACACACCCATCTATTAAGGTCTTTGAGGAACTTGTTGAAAGGGACCTTAGATTTTCACGGTCCCAAGTAGTTAAAACTTTTTCTACTAATTTAGACCAACAAGCATCCAGATCCATTAACCATCTTAAAAAAGAGAATGTTAGAGTCATGAAACCCGACAAAGGGGGTGGGGTAGTGTTGATGTACAATTCTGACTATGATAATTACATCTATAGTATGTTGCAGGACTCTAACCAGTACGAGTTAGTATCTAGAAATGAGGCCAACATTGCTTATTCCAAAATCAGCTTCATGTTAACTGATCATTTACTGCAAGGGGCTATCAATAAAAAATTGTACAATAATTTACATGTCAACAAGCCAAAAATCCCGGTTATCTTTGGAATCCCTAAAATACACAAAGGGCTTGACCCTTTGAAGTTTCGACCCATTGTCTCTGGAGCGGGTGGTATTACTGAACCTCTAGGGAAAATTATTGACCAGGTAACAAAACAGTTTGGTACATCACTAAAACATGTTTGTAAGGATTCCTGGGATTTTCTTAAAGGAATAGAACCCTCTTTTTACAAACCAGATCACTATTGACATAGTTGATTTATTTCCAAGCATTCCACACTCTGTTGGTTTGGAGTGGTTTAATGAGGTATTAACCACTGAAACCAACTTGGGCAATACTGTAATTAACCTGTTGGTTGAATTCATGGGAATAATGTTAGAGAACAACTTTATATTTTTCAATGGTGAAATATACAAGCAGAGAAAAGGAGTAGCTATGGGAACCCCCTGTGCATCCTTTTACGCCAATGTTGTTTTGCACAGATGGGAGCAAAGGTTCATTTTTTCCACCACCTGGGCACAGTACTTGGTACACTACAAAAGGTACCTAGATGACATCTGTATTTTTTGGGCGGGTACCCAAAACCAATTTTTGGACTTTTTCAACTATCTTAATTCAACCACTCACTTTTTGACCTTCACCTGTACGATCAGTGATCATGAACTCCATTATCTTGATGTAACTTTATACAAAGATCGACTTAACCATTCATTTCAATCTAAACTATACAGGAAACCCACATTTTCTAATTCATATTTACATTTCCAGAGTGGGCACCCCTTTCACCAAAAAATGGGTATTGTTAAAGGGCAGTTCATTAGAGCTTCCAGAATGTCTAGTACTTTGCATGATTTTACAGAAGAGATCAATTTTTTTAAATCTTTGTTCCACGAAAGAGGGTACCCTTTTACACTCTTAACCACTCTAGCCCGACAGGTCATGGACAGTAGGGAAACCTGCTATCCCCCTCTTTTGGGCACAGATGCAATTTTCCATTACATTACTAATAATAAGACACCTGACGACGTCCATGGTAGTTTCATCTACACTTACTGCCTTAACTCTCCGGACGTTGAAGAAGTGATACATAGGCATTGGCCAGTTTTTTCACTCCACGATGAATTGAAAAACATCATACCAGCACATCCCAAGTTCATCAGAAAGAGGGACACTAATCTTAAGGAGATTTTTGAGGGGAATTACACTTGCAGAACGGGCACACAGGTCCCCAGAATAGGCACCTTTAAATGTGGTGCCTGCAAACAATGCAATGCTATTTTTAACACCCCAAGTTTATATATTCCTTCAAGGAATTTTATTTTTAAACCCAAGAATTACACAAACTGTGGGAGTAAAGGGGTGGTTTATTTAGGGTTTTGCACTACCTGCACCAGTTTCTACATAGGCAAAACCGAAAGGCCCCTTAGGAAAAGAATCTACGAGCACTTTTATGATATTTCTAAACAGAAAGAATCAAATGCTTTGTACAAGCATTCTCTCACATGTAACAATTTTGAATTTAGATATTTAATTCTGGAACAAGTATTCCCTGATGCCAGGGGTGGAGACTGGGAAACTAGTTTAGAATACAGAGAGCTCCTTTGGCAACATAAGTTGGATGCAAGCAGACCCCCGGGTTTGAATGAGAGCATCAACATTAGTAGTGTTCTTAAAATTAGAAGGGCACGTCTATAGGTTTTTTTCATGTACATATATTGTTTAAGGTACATTAATGACTGTTTATGTTTTTTGAGTAGCAATATGATGCATTTTTACACCAACATATCTTAATTTATTATGAACCTTTTAAAGCTTTATTAGTTGTTACATTTATGACCTGTGGAAACGTGATTTATATTGTTTTAAATTTATTATATTTATGCTTATTTTTAGAAAAATCTAGTTATATGTCTTTAGTCTTGTTGAAATTGTTCTCTAAACTTTGGTATTTTAAATTTGTGGTTAATTAGCTTTATATTTGTGGCTAATTAATTAACCATGTGACCTGGAAGGGACTATTTAATGTTGCTATTAGTAGTCCTACTTCAACTTGAGAAAGCTCGGTATTTAGCCGGGCAAAAGCGCTTGTTTCTATTGACCTCATTAAAGTATTTTATAAGTTTCATTGGCATTCATTCTAGCTACTCTTTGGATTACTTTTGGATTGTTTTCCCTGCCTGAAGCTTGTTTTTCTTGGTTTTGTTCTTTGCTCCTTTTGGCTTTTTTTGTACACAGCATGGTATTTTGCAAGCAACCGTATGGATTCATAGATCAGCATATAAACATCATGACAGGGTCTTCCATACCAGTCGTAGCAGCAGCAGGAGGCAGGGTGTTAAGTAAGGAGAGGAGCATGTAGCAATAGTATCATATCTGAAACAGAGGCAGGCACAGTACACTGCAGCACTGGCAAAGAGGCATAGTCCTGCCCACAGTTATGATCAATGTTGTAATTGTTATCACATCTCGGTTGTGCAGGGCAGTGCTTACTCTATTCATCCTGTACATCAGACATCAACATACCCATACAAATTAAGGGTCTGGGCAGGGCAGAACCATCATCACTCATACAGGTGGGGAGGGCATGCAATAACAGGTGAATGCAGCACTATGATATGGGGTGGTGTCACAAGAGGTAAACTAAGTTGCCTTATACCCTGGGAGGTTGTGAGAGAGGCAGGGATTATATCCTCCAGTGGTGGGATGGAGTTATTTCAACATGACTGTTTTTGGTGTCCACTGTTTTAGCATGCAGTGCAAGTGCTTGATGTGCTTTGGGAGAGTAAAGGTGCAGAATTATGGGGCTGTGCATATGCATCCTGATGAAGGATCCTGTCTGTTGATCCTGATGAGTGTCATTGTTAGCAAACTGGTCAAAGACTATAAAATTACAGGTCCATGCATCCCAGCTGTCAAACTGAAGCAGCACTGTTGCATGTCCCTGGTCAATGTCCATGACTGGGGATGGCAATGCATGTGCTCACAGATGATAGTGATGCTGTTTCTCCAACAATCTGTGCAATTTCACTTGGGATAATCTGTAACTGACCTTCTAACTTCAGGACCATCCCACACCCACAGACTTCATGGTTTGTGGAAGCAAACTAGATGATAGTTTCAATGCAATTTCAAACAGTTACCTATGGGAACCCATTTTTCACCACTGACATCAGTACCATTGTGCATTTCCTGTCTCTATACTCTATGTTACTTCCATAGACCATATTCATTATCTTCACAATGCTGTATATGGCAGCCATTTCTTCCTGGATCACTGACCTACACACCTGATGGTTATGCCAAGTGTTGCAGCCATATCAGGGACAGTCTTGAAGTCACGGTGATGCTGTACAGCCACATCTATTCCCTATGGTAGGTAAGTGCACCTCAGAGGTGCTGTGCACATTTCAGATACTATGTGGTCTGGGAAACACAAATGGGGCCCTTTCGGGGCTCTCAGATACATATATATTATGCACTAGTGAGGCAGTGCACTCAACCAGTACCTCTACAGGGGCTACTGCAATGAAAGATGTGGTGGCCTCTCCTCTGTAGTGATGCAGACAATGTAACTTCACTATCTCATCATACCATGCCACTTGTATGTTGCCATCACTATCAATAATAATGTGCCCTGCTGTCATTACCTCTGTGTTGTTCTGTTGTGCTGGACCCTCCACCAGTGGAACCTGTCAAAACATAGACACATGCACCATTGCCAAACCACACACATATGCCTCTATAACCACCTGTGTATGCATACTCATACCTATTACAATATTGATATAGCATATATTAACAGACATACCTTATCATGCAGGTTGTTGCAGTTGCCAAACAGATGGGCTTGGAGGGGGCAGATATGTAAGTGGAACTTGGTTAGTTCTTCCCTTCAGTATAATGCAGTGGAGTATGCTAAACTGTTCAGTAATGAATGTTACTAGCCTGGTACTTCCCCTACTAACATAGATGTGATAGTTCAAACCTAGCCTTCATATCAATGCCATGTCCAGCTGTGAGTGGCCACTTCTCCTTGTCAGTGAGTGACCCAAAACTCCTCAACCTCAACAAGAGACTGTCGTGTTGATGGTCTGCTCCCAGTGGTGGACCTGTCTGTCAAAATATCTTGTACCTTTTCCTTTGCATGGAGTATCATATCAGTAACATCTCATCACATCTGTTGTAAAGACCTATTACAGCCACCCACAACATTCACATCCTGAACCAGCATCAGTCAGTTCTGGCCCCGATAATAGGATAATAGCTGTCTATGGCATTTGTGCCCAGGAGGCTCACTGGAGTAATACTTCATTCTCCTGGTTAGTGAACTTTTCAATGCATTGCTTCCTGCAAATGACCATGTCAGTATCTGCACACCTGTGGCCAAAACAAGTCATATAGTGCATGCGTATGGTACACTGTAGGCTGCACATAACTATGGCAACCTCATGCTCACCCCAATTTTCTGAACCTCATTATCATTGGTACTATGCATTGCCCCCATTTATGAACTGTAGCCATGGATTATTAGCATTAGTTCTGTGGACAGCTTCCATCCCCTGTTTATGTTCTTTGACCATGTGTTCGAGTATGGCCATGGAACTCCACACCTTTTGCAGCATGCCTTTCCCATGGTTTCTTTGTTCTTAGTTTAAATCCCTCCTCCCTAGCTACAGATCGATGATACAGTGCTAATCCAATATAATAGGTTCCTACAACATCTGCAGCTTTCCAAGATGGCTGCACACTGATCAAAAGTTTAACTTCAGCTCTCACAATATGAAAAAATAAACTGAAAGACAGGGACCAGGAACTGGGTCACTTTTAATAAATTCAGTTACTCCTAGTAAGCAGTACAATAGCTAGGGTGGGGTGAAAGGGACAACTGCCCCAGGAATAAAGTGTCACGGGCGTGATCTATCTTTTAAAAGCCAGTATTGCATTAGCAATCAAACATGAGCACTGCAGCACTCTGTGTGTTGTCTAAACTGTAGCAGTTGCTTGCTACATTGTAATAAGCAGTTTGCTGTGGTTTAAAAGGGAAAATGGTCTTTTTTAACTAAAACCTGAGCATTGTAGTGTTCCGTGCATGCAGGGTATAAACTGTAACAACTGTTTGTTACATTTGTAACAAGCAGTTTGCTACTCTTTAAAAATATGTTTTTTTTTTTTTTTTTTTTTTTTAAGTAAAGCGCATATGTTGTAATGCTCCATGAAGGCAGGGTATAAAATGTAGCAAGCATTTGCTACAGCTTAAAAGAAGAAATTATGTTGCAGGCAGGTTGGGTGAATGGCACAAAAACAGGACCTGAATGGCTGGGGCAGGAGGAAGAGGGTGTCATGCAGTTGGCCACCTGGTTTATGTGTCAGTAGAAGGAACTTTTTTTTTTCTCTTCTGTGGAAGAGCTGAAGGCATAGATTTAAATGAGATCTAAATGTAATAAGCCAATCTTTTAAACTTTTACAATGTTTTGTATTGATCGGCATATTACAGAGAAGTGTTTTATAGAGAAAACACTGACTGGAAAGAATCCTGCAGCTATTCAGCAAAAAGTAGTTCAAGATCCAGCTTTGGTACAAAACATGGCTTCCAATAATCCAGAGGAAAAAACAAGTCAAATGTGCTCAGAGCTGATTAAGATAAATGAAACACTGAAGGAGTATATCAACACAAATAACAAAAGGTGGGAAAAATCAATTAACACTTAAAGTAAAGTTTTCTCAGTTTTTTTAAATGTAATGTGATAATATAAACAGGTGCTTTTTTCTGTTTGTTTGTTTTGTTTTGTTTTTTTCTTTTTCCCCTCCTCTCTTTTTCTTTGATCAGTTTTAAGAAAGTAGGCACTACAATGTAAATAAAGGGGGGATGTCTGGTTAAGAAAGCATGACAAAAGAAAAATCTGTGTACTTTTTCCCATGTTTGCATAGGGAAATGACTTGGTTAAGGCCCTATGGTTTATCCAGTAACAAGTTTATTACAAAGCATGTAAATGAAAAAGAATATTAAATGTTATAAGGGTTTTTTTCTGGTGAACAAGGTATCCTTAGCAAGTTTGTGTCTGGTTAGCATGTCACTAAAAAACAATCTGATAAAGAGAAATGGCTTGGAGAAAGTGTTTACTGAAAGCATTCAAGTGTTTTCTCAGTTAGGAGAGCTATAAAGATATGAAAAAAAAACAGATAGCCCTTACTAAAAGAACAGGCTGTACCATGGTCTTACCATGATTAACCTTTCTTTTTGGTTAACTCTAACCTGTCTGTGTGGCTATTAGTTTAGACTTTTTGTTCTTATTAGGAAGCGAAAACTTCAGTATTTGAAGATGTACATAGTTTTGTGTGTTATTAAATTAATAGGTTTTAGGGGGGTATTGAGGGAGGTTTTTTTTCCTGAAGGCTTTCAATAAAACAGACTGTTCTGTAAGTTGTGACATAGGCTGAAATGGGTATGACAAGAAACAACTATATAAAAGATCAACCTGCCAAACAGGATGCATGTAACATAAAAGTTGGAACTAAATGTTTAACAAAAAAGCAGGTGTACATAAAAGGTGGCAATAATAACTTCTTCTTTTGGCTTTTCCCGGTTAGGGGTCGCCACAGCAGATCACCTGTCTGCTCATGATTGGCAGTGGAGTTTTACAGTGTCGAGTTGCCAGCCCGGCGCCCAACCTTCCACAGAAGGCACACACTCACACTTAGGGCCAATTTAGAGTGTCCAATCCACCTACAGCATGTCTTTGGGATGTGGGAGGAAACCGGAGCACCTGGAGGAAACCCACATGACCACAGGGAGGACATGCAGACTCCGCAAAGAAGGCACCCCAGCTGAGAATCGAACCGGAGAACCTCTTGCTGTGAGGCGGCAACGCTAACCGCTGCACCACTGTAGCCGCCCTGTGACAATTTATTTTTTATTATTTGATTAATTATTTATTTAAATTTGTTGACCGGGAGTGTCTGACTGGACATAGATCCATTTTCAGCGGAGGCCCGGGGAGAAAAGTTCCACAATTAAAATAAACAGACAGTATATACATTGGATTACATAGTGAATAACAATTTACATAGCAATTACTTACAACATATTTACAGATGAAGAACATAGTACATCAGTAGACAACTAGAATCTTTATCTGTGAAGTGCATACCAGACATTAACAAATGTTACAAGAAGAAGAAGTTTGTGCTGTATAATAAGTACTGGCTTATGAGCATCTGAGCTTGCTATAATCAAGGTAGTTAGTGGAGTGGAAAGAAAGGTAGTGGTTGGATGGGGTGGATGATATTAGACAATAATAACTATACAATAAAATTATGCTTTCTATAATGTCTTTCCGTCTGAATAGTCTTACAGATAAATACAAAAAGGAAAGAGTAGTGAACTATATTAAAAACGTAGAGTGCAAATAGCTATGCTACAGGAGACACACCTGGAAAGAACAGGCATGTGAATTTGATAAAGAAAGGTTTTCAGGATGGTTATTCAGCAGAATATCTGGGGCAAAGGAAAAGAGGAGTACTTATATTAATTGCAAGAAGAGCTCCAATAGTGATAGAGGAGGAAAAAAAGACAATAATTGAAGATATATAGTACTAAGTGGCTACTGGCAAGGGAGGAGGATTACACTGGCATGCATCTATATTCCACCTAAAAACTGGTGTAATGGAGTTTAAGAAAATTCTGGGAGAAATAATCAGCTTTCAGCAAGGAATATTACTTATAGATGGGTACTTGAATTTGATTTGCAACAGTGAAGATGTGTCTGGGGGGCCTAGAAGGAAAAATATAACAAAGGAGGATAGATTTTTGAAGAAATTTATGAAAATGTTTGGCATGGAAGATGTGAATTCAGTACTATGAATTCAGAATGAATTTACATATTATTCTCCAAGATACAAAAACTGGGCTAGGTTAGACAGAGTTTATATCTCCTAGGAACATGTGCATTTTATTGAAGGTCTTGAAATGCAGCCAATAACTATTTCAGATCATGCACCAATAATAACTAAAATAAAAACACAAGGTAATGAAATAAAAATGAGACAGTGGTACATTCCCACCTATCTGCTGAAAAGAGCAAAATTTCAGGAATGAGTTTTGGAAACAATTCAGGAGCTATTACATAAGATAGAACTTTCATCTGAAAATATAGCTAGGAAGTGGGATAAAATTAAAGTGGAGTTTAAAGCTAGGGTAGAAATAAAGGAAAGGGAGATATGGTTAAACAGTAATAAGAATTATTTAGAGGGACTGACAGATGTTAAAGTATTGCAAAATATGGAGAATCCCTCAGAACAAGAAAAGGAGCAACTGCAGAATGCTAAACAGAAAATAAGTGATTACCTTGATAATATGTATGAGTTTAGAAAGATTGCTATTAAGAAAATTTTTTAATTATTATTTATACCGCAGTGGTGGTGCTGCGGTAGCGTTGTCGCCTCACAGTAAGACGTTGTCCTGTTCGATTCTCAACTAAAGCGTCTTCTGTGTGGAGACATGCGTGAGTGGGCCTACCTTCGTTGAAGGTTGTACGTCAGGGCTGGCAACTCAGTACGTAAAAATCTGCTGCCAATCATTAGCGGACCGGAGTTCCGCTGTGGCAACCCCTAACTGGGAAAAGCCGAAAGACGCAAACAAATTATTTATTTATTGACATTTGTTGACCGGGTTAGTCCAACTGGGATTTTGTCCCATTTTCAGTGGAGACCCGAGGAGAAAAGCTCCAGAAAATACAATATATAATTACAGTACAAGAAAACAAGTACTAAAAACAATAATAACAAACAATAGAAATAAACAACCACATGTGAAGATTATAATTGAAAGAAAAAATAAATTTCAAAAAATAATTTTTTTTTTCTTCTTCTTCTCAAGACAAAATTCTTTGTTACTGTACATGAGGGAGAGTCAAGAGTGTCAGTAGGATCAACTGAGAGTGATGTGAGTGTGGGGGAAGGGGAGAGCTAAGTAGCATCATAGCAGGGACAGGTTCTGGAGTTGAATAAATGTATCTTCAGTTCTTTTTTAAATAGTGGACTGTGAGAGATAGAGTGTATGTCCAGGGGAAGTTTATTCCAAGCTTGGGCCACAGAGTGTTTGTAGAGTTGCTTACCTACAGATCTATTAGGGTGGTAGATATCGAGCAATTGCTGATTTGAGGTGCGAAGAGATCGAGAAGGGGTATAGATAGAGACTAGGAGAGATAAAGATGGACAGCAGGAAGGTTTAAAGAGCATAGAGTGCAGCATGTGAAATTGGTAGAGATGTAGTAGTTGTGGGAGCTCCAGCCATTGTAGAGACTTTAAGGCAATACAGTGGTGCGTGTTGTTTGGGGAGTCAGTGAGGAATCTGGCTATTTTATGGTTGGTTTGTTGAAGTTTGTTCAGGGTAGCTGTTTGAATATTTGTGAGAACTGGGGCGGCATAGAGGAGAGAGGGGAGGAAATGTGCTTGTCCAAGGGTGAGTCTAGCCTCAGGAGTGAGGTATTTTCTGTTCCGATATAGGAGACCTAGTTTCTGATGGGTTTTCTTTATGCATTGCTGTATGTGTTGATTGCATTTTAGTTAATCGTCAATGATGACCCCTAAGAGTTTAGTGTGGGTGTCAGGTTGGATGGCTGTATTGTTACAAGACTTAATGACAAAGGATGATCTATGATGAGCAAGAGAATGGGGCAGGAAGAGCAAGAGTTTGTTTTTTTTTTGGGGATTGAGGATTAGTAAGTTTTTTGAAAGCCATTGTTTGGTGGAAAGTAGAGCTTTTTGGGTTAGAGTATGTAGTTCAGAGATGTTGTTGGCTGTAGAAATAATCAGCGTATTGTATGAGAGATGAGTGATTGCAAGAGGTGAAGAGGTCATTGGTGAAGATGTTGAATAAAAGGGGACCTAAGATGGAACCTTGTGGAACACCAGTAGAGATAGGCAGGAAAGGAGAAGAGAAGGAGAGCCATTTGACCAATTGTTGGAATCCAGATAGATAGCCAGCGAACCAAGTGAGGGTGGAGGAGGATAAGTGAAAGTTTGCAAGTTTAGATAGAAGTAAAGGATGGGATACTATATCAAAAGCTTTGGAGAGGTCTAGAAAGAGACAGGAGGTAGGTATATTATTGTCCAGGGATTCTGCAATGGTGTAGGTGAAGGAGAGTAGAGCAGTATTTGTGCTGTAATAGGGGTGGAAACCTTGTTGAGTAGGGGTGAGTAAGTTGTGATTGAGAAGGTGATTAAGAAGCTGTGTATGGATACATTTTTCTGGTATCTTAGATAGGGGGGATAGAATAACAATAGGTCGATAGTTGGAAGGGTCAGTGGAGTTGCCTGTTTATGGAGAGGGGTAGTGTAGAAAGAGTTCCAAAGAGTAGGAACAGTAGATTCTAGCATAGATCTATTAATTGATATAGTCACTGGGTAGGCAATAGAGTCAGCTGCAAGTTTGAGGAAGGTAGGAGGTAATTTGTCAGTAGAGGGAGAGCAGAGTTTGAGTTTGAGCAGTAAAGATTTGATGTAGGAAGTGGGAAGTGGCTGGAAGGAGAAAAAAATGGTGTTGGGGGTGGGTGTTGGGTCTGGTACGGAGTAGGAGTTAGGTTGAGAGAGTAGGAGATTTTGGATGGAGGAAATGAAGTGGGAATTAAGTAGGGTAGCTGTTTCCTCTGGAGTCGTGTTTGGGTAGGGGGGTGGGTTAGAGGGAGAGCCTGGGTAAACGATGCTATTAAGTGTTGACCAGAATTTCCGGGGGTTAGATCTATGTTTATGTTGGCCTGAGCTATAAAATGATTTTTTGTCTATAATTGTCTGTTTTTTTGGCAAGATTACATAGTTGTCTGTATTTCAGAAGATGAAGAGTTTGTTTAATTTTGAGCCAGGCTTTCCAGACACTGTCTCTTTGTTTTATGATGGTCTTAGTTTCTTTTGAAAGCCAGGGGGCATGATTAGATTTCACTCTCATCTTCCTAGAGGGAGCTAGGGAGTCCAGAGTATTCAGGAAAATGCTATTAAAAGTGTCAACGGCATCATTCAGGGGGAGTTGTCTAAAGATGGACCAGTCAATGTTTTGTAGAAGTGAGTTAAACTGTGAAGAATTAAATGAGGATAGTTTCCGACACTCTCTAAAAAGGTGGGGTTTAGGAGTATGTGGGTCATATCCTAGGACAGAGGTAGGGAGATGGTCACTAAGGGAATCTAGTAGGGTTTTGGGCTGGTGGTAATTGTGAGGGGAGTTGGTAAGAATCCAGTCTATTGTGGAGCTGGAGGTTGAGTTTTTGTGGAAACGAGTGGGGGTAGAAATGAGTTGGTGGAAACCATGAAGGTGAACACTAAGTAAGGGAGAGTCAGTAGAAAGTTTTGACCAGTCTATATTGACATCACCAAGGATGAGTGTTTCATAAGGTATGTTGAGAGAGAACCAGGATAATATGTTTTCCAGAATGGGTACATTGTTGCCAGGAGGAAGATAGATGGAAGCGATAGCAAGTTTTTTGTGAGGATTCGGATGAAAGTTTAGAATGAGGAGTTCAGCAGTGTGGAAGTTGGGAATAGGTGTGGGGTATGGTGAAAGGTTAAGGCTGTTAGAGTAGAGGATGGCTACACCACCTCCTTTCTTTGTCATTCTATCAGAGCGGTAGATGTTGTAGCCAGGAGGGAGTATTTCACTGTTTGAGGTATGTGGCTTGAGCCATGTTTCCAATAGGGATAGGATGTGAGGGGTGTTGTAAGCTTTCCAAGAGTGCAGTTCGGTAATTTTATTTGCTAGACTTTAAATGTTTAGTGAATAAAAGGTTAGGTGTTTGCATGGGATTGAGTAATGGGACTGAGGTTGTATATCTGGTAGGTTGTTGGAAGAGTGTTGTGAGGAGGAGGTAGTTAAGGTAAATAAGGGGGGGAGAGGGAGGGGAGAGGTGTAGAGGTGCCAGGGATGGGGTGGATGTCCCCTGAGGAGAGTAATTGTTTTATAGAGAAAAGCACCTGATGTGAAAAGTAGATAGTATTTGGGAGGTCTAGATTTAGTCCTATTAGAAGGTTTGAGAATTTGTAATATGTGTCTTTTGTACAGAGTTGTGGTAGAAGAGTTAAATAGGGCTGGAGAGATGGTAAAAGAAGATGAAGTAGGAAAGCTGTAGTGTGAGTGAGAGGTAGGGGAACAGAAGAATGGATTTGAGAGGTAGAAGTGATAGGAGGTAGTAATAGAGAGCATAGTGAGTAATGTTGCAGATATAAGTAGATGCAGCATGATGAGTAGTTTGAGGAGCGGTCAGCAGATGGGCTGCAGCCAACACAGGGGTAGGCCAGAGATTATAGGCAGCAAATATAATCTTCAGGTGAGCAGTACGTACTTAGATTAATTCCACTAAGGAAGGAAACAGACTGCAGATGTTTGGCAGAAGGTGGTTTTCCAGAGAGTTTGGGCCTGAAGTAGAGTCAGGGAAGCACAGGTAGCAATTAGGTAAACTTTTGTTTTTTGACAATAATTCTAGAGTACAAAATCTTTTAGCACAATGACTCAGGCAACAAATAGTGGAAAGGGCTGTTACTAAGCTTAGGAAGCCTATAACAAGGAAGATAACAAGAGATCCTATAGAAGTATTAGAAATATTTCGGAAATTTTATGAAAGTTTGTATAAAGCAGAGAAATGTGAAAATCAAGAAAAGGTACAAATAGAAATGTTTATGGAACAATTAAATATGCCAATGTTAGAGGTATATAAGGCTCAATTACTAACAGTTAGGATAGGAGGAGATGAGATAAAAATGGTTATGTATAACCAATCTACAGGAAAGTCCCCAGGAATAGATAGCATTCCTGTTGAAGTTTGGAAGCTAGGAGGGAAAAAACTGATAAAGATCTGGAAGGTTTTAACCTTATTTTAAGAGTGGGAGAAGTACCAGCAGCCTGGAAGAAAGAGGTGGTAGCTGTAATACCTAAAGTGGATAAAGATTCATCAGATTCAGCTTCATACAGACCCATTTCAATGCTAAACCATGATTATAAAGTGTTCATGTCTTTAATGGCTAAAAGAATGGCAAAAGTGATACCAAAATTGATAGATATATATCAGTGTAGTTTTGTGGAGGGGAGGCAAACATCTGACAACATTAACAGAACATTGATGATCCAGAGGGAAACAGAATGTAAGAAAATATGACTGTTGTTGGTGGGTCTTGATGCAGAGAAACCATTTGACAGAGTAGATTGGGACTTCATGCGCAGGCAATGGAAGAGTTTGCTTTCCCTGATATAATTATAAGGTTTATTAGCAGTATATATGAGGGATCGGAGGGGAAAATTAAAGTGGTGCGGTCCTCTCTGATTATTTCTGCTTGAATAGAGGAACCTGGCAGGGGTGTCCTCTTTCCCCTTTACTATTGGCATTATATTTAGAACCACTGGCAAAGAAAATAAGAAACTCAGAAATTCAAGGATATAATTGGTATGGTGGTCAAGAAAAGCTTGTTCTGTTTGCAGACAATATTATTTTATGCATGACAAAACCAGAAAAAGACATTACAGTTTTGTGGAACATTTTAAGACACTTTCAAATCTTTTCAGGATACAAAATTATCAAAGCTAAAACAAACACAATAACAGTAAATTATGTACCCCCACATGAATTGGTCCAACAATATCCATATTTATGGGGACATGATAAAATAAAGTATTTAGGAGTACAGACTTGAAATGACTCTGTTGTGGCAGCTAAGGATATGTGGAAAGAGACAAAAAGAAGATAAAACAAAAAATGAAAAACTGGAGGCTTTGTTACATGGATATAGATAGCAAGATAAAAACAATTAAAATGTTTTTAGTCCCTTTAATCTTATACACAGGTCAGGCATATTTTTATCAACCAGAGGAGAAGCTGTGAATAGCAAGTGAAAAAGAGCTGAAGTATTTTATCTGGGAGGGGAAGCTAGCAAGGGTCAAGTGGGATAAGCCAATTCTTCCAATAGAACAAGGCAGACTAGCATTATCCAATTTGAGAGGGTATTTTACAGCAACACAGTTAAGGCTATTATACATAACACAAGCAAAAAACTATAATTCAAAGTGGAAAGGGATGATGATGATATGGGGGGAAAGCTCAAGATAGAAGGAGAGACTGGGATTTTGGATGCAGAATCTTAAGGAGAATGACAACAATCATACAGAATATTATATTCATAAAACAGCAGTGTTTTAAGAACTAAACCAACACAGGAATGGAGAAAAGAGATTCTGCAGATAGGGATGACTGCAGTTAGTGATGCAGACAATACGCAAGAAGGGGCTGGAATTTATTGGAGAAAACTGGCAAAGGAACCAAGGTATTGGGAGCAAATAACTAGAAAGGGAAAGGTAACAGAATGGGAAGATGCCAAGAATTTATTTCGACTGCAGGTTAGAGTTTACCTTCCCTATCAAGGATTGATAATCAGAGTATAGGCAAAGAGAAAGAAATAGGGGGTCTTAAATGAAAAGCCAGCACTGGCAGAGTTTTTAATAGAATCTAGAACAGAAGCTACCATTAAAAAAGGAATAATTAGTAGAGCATATAAAATATTGCATGATAACTATAAGAAACAATCAGAGGAGCTTGGAAAGGATTGGGAAGAGAGACTGGATAAGAAATTCACAAGGAGACAATGGGGGGATATATGTATATCTCCCAAATATGCAACAAAGTCTAGAAGATTTAGGATCTTTGCCTGGAAGTGTTTACACAGATATTTTTTATACCCCAAGTAGACTCCAAAGAACTTTTCCTCAGATAGATAGCAAATGTTGGAATCGTGACAGTGAAGAAAGAGGAGGTTGGGAACATATTTTTTGGGAGTCTACTGAGTTGGAAGACTTTAGAGATTCCCTGCAGACCACTCTGTCTAGAATGGTGGATGACCAGATTAGACTGAGTGGGAGATGATTTTTGAGCTATGATACAGAATCAGAATTGCCTAGACATAGTAAAGACTTACTGAGTCTAATTGTGGTGGCTGCCAACAAAGCAATTACTAGAAAATGGAAATCAAAGTCTAAGCCAACTTTACTAGAAGTATTAAATATAGTAACAGTGATAAAACAACTGGAATTGGGATCATTAGAAAAAGGAAGGAGTAAACTACACAGGGCAAAAATGGGAATTGTGGGAACAATATATGCAGAGAAGGAATGAGGTTTAAAAGAAGGCAGGATCTGAATGAGCTGGTTAGATTATAAGTAATGCATTAATTGCAACTACAGTTGTTTCGATGGTGTCTGTGATGCATAATGTTTGCAGATAAAATGGTGTCGATGTTTGTTTTTCATTTATATAAATGTAAGATTGCCTGTGTCATATGCCATAATTTAATTAAGGGGGGTTGTTAAAAAAGGCTATAAAAATGGAAGAGGCTTTAAACAGATATTCAGTTGAGATGATAAAATTGCAAAAATCTGGCATCAAAATGAAGAAAAGGTTAGCCATGTATGAGACTTCTCAAGAAGAGATGTTTCAAAAATGGTAGAATTAGAAGACAGGGCACATAGAGAAATCTGAAGTTTTTAGTATATCACAGAAACTAGAAAGAATAGACTGTATTGATTTTATGAAGACAGTAACAAGCAACTTGACTGATATTCCACAGCAAGAACCGTTAATTGCAAGGGCACACCATGTGAATGTTACAAAGATGGCCACGAGAAAGCAGCCAAGACCTATATTATTAAAGATACAAACCTACTAGCAGAAAGAGTTGATCTAGACAAAACTGTGGTGAAAAGGCATAATATTAACAGTTAGAGACAGTGGAATATTTAAGGAACATGATTATTCACTGTACAGTAGGCAGAAGGCAAACACATTTATTCCAGCAATCAGCAAATGTTGAGAGGCAGATGTGAGATTGAAGATGCTGTATCCAACTGTCTTCAGAATATTTTCTCCTGGAGGATCAAAGTCATTTTTGATGCAGAACAGGCTAAGGAAGAAATACAAAAGTTTGTTCAGCAAAAAGTGGACTATGTTTCTTATTGTTATTCTTTGGATAATAAAGGACATGGTAAGGCCAGTGAAACCTTTTCCATTATTCCAAATGAAAATGCTTGGGAGACAGAGGAAAATAGGAGCTGAATAGAAGAATTGGGAATACCTTGGAATTCAACCAGAGTCTGGAGTTGGGAGATGGGAATGAACAGGAAGAAGACCAGCAACACAGAAATTAGTGAATAAATGTGAGACTGCAAAGCATCAATCACATTTCTGAAATACAGCACCAAAAGAAAAGTTGAAAGATTGATCTCTTGTTGACTTTGTTAAACTTGTGAGGAACCGAAGGAAAAAGGTAACTATAAGTAAAACAATTTTATTCTAAACAGTATTTCTATGATACTTTTAATGATATAAATTACATAGTAAAACATTTTAGTTGTTCTTGTACATGAGGAAAATACTAAACAGATGCCTTTTATCCTTCCTTTCTTTCTTTCTTCTTTTTTAGTATTAAGAAATGCATGCATTACAATGTAAAAAATGAAAAAAAGGCAAGACAAAAGCATGTTTAAGTTAATAGACTGTAATCTTGGGTTGTCGAGGTAATGGTGAGGTGCAGAAGTACACAGATCATAATATATGGAGAGTTGATGTATTTTCTCTTGCTTTTGGATAGGTAAATGGATTAAGACTCTTGGCTTAATTTAATGAATTTTAAGTGGAAACAAGTAAATAACAGAACACTGAATATAACAAAAGGTTTTCCTTTAGCAATAAATGTTTCAGCTGGTCTTTAGAAGCCTGCAGCTGAGGACTACATTTTTTCTTTTATGTTTCCATGCAGCTGTTTATAGCATAATATTAAAAAAAACATTATTTCTTCAAGGCTAAAAGTTAATGTTTACTGAAAGCATGTAGGTTGCTTTTCACATATAGTATGGGAAGAAGATAAAAAAAGAATAGATACTAAGTATTGCAAGCAGAAACACAGTCAATAGCATGCATCTTAGTGTGGATAACCTCAACTTTAGGTTAATTAAGGTCTATGTTTGCAGCTATCTATTTGGGACAACTGTTCCTATTAGGAGGGTTAAGCTTCATTATTTGAATATGTACATAGTTTTGTGTGTTTGTATTAAGTTAAGTTGTGGGGATGTTCTGGGGGGTGTTTTTGAGGGTTTTCATACAAAGTCTTTCAAAATGTGATACAGGTTCCAATGCTGATGATAAGAAAAAATGTATAAAGGCTCAACTGCCAAACATTATTGGGTTTATGTATCACAAAAGCTGGAAACAAACATTTAAAAAAGCTGTCATACATAACAGGTGGGAATAATTAATTCTTATCATAATGACTTCACTTTCCATACTATCTTGGAATGTGAATGGACTCACAGATATAGACAAAAAGGAAAATAATATTTAATTATATTAAGAGGTGTAGAATGCAAATAGTAATGCTACAGGAGACACATTTGGAAAGAAACAAGCATGTGAATTTGATAAAGAAAGGATTTCAGGATAGATATTCAGAATATCAGGGACAAAAGAAAACAGGATAGAAGAGGGAAAATGATAATAATGGCAAATATGTGGTAATAAGGGGCTACTGGTAAGGAATGAGAATTGTGATGGCATGTATTTATATTCCACCTAAAGCTGCTATTATGGAGCTTAAAAAAATTGGGGAGAAATAATCATCTTTCTGCAAGGAATACTACTTATAGATGGGGATTAGAATTTGTTTTGCAATGATGAGGATGTGTCTGGGGACTTAGAAGGGAAAATATAACAAAAGACAGTAGATTTCTGAAGGAATTTATGAAAATATTGGGTATAGAAGACATGAATTCAGTAGTAGAAAATCTGACAGAATTTGCATATTATTCCTCAAGGTAAAATAACTGGGCCAGACTAGAAAGAAATTATATTTCATAGGAACATATGCATTTAATTGAGAACTTTGACACACATCCAATAGCTATTTCAGATCATGCACATACAATTACTAAGATAAAAATACAGGGCAATAAAGAAAATATAAGACTCTGGCACTTTGCCACCTACCTGTTAAAAAGACAGGAATTTAGGAATGGTAAGTGGAAATTATTCAGGGGTTATTAGGGGATATATAAAGTACTCCAGAAGTTATAGCTAGTGAGTGGGATAAAATTAAAGTCAAATTTAAAAACAGGGTAGAAATAAAATAAAAAGTGACATGATTAAGAAGCAACAAGAATTATTCAGAGGGGCTGACAAAGGTTAAAGTATTACTAAATAAGGGGAATCTCACAGAACAAGAAGAGGTACAATTGCAGAGTGCTAAAGAGAAAATAAGGGAGCACCTGGATAATATGCATGAGTTTAGAAAGCATGTCGTTAAGCAACTTTTTTGTTTTGTTTTGGTTTTATATAATAACTCCAGAGCACAACAATTTTTGGCACAATGACTTGGACAACAAAAAAGAAAAATAACCAGATATTCTGTGGATGTATTAGAGATATTTCAGAAATTTTATAAAACTATGTATAAAGTAGAGAAGTTGGGAAATCAAGAAAAAGCACAAATGGAAATATTTATGGAAACTTAAATATACCAAGGTTAGAGGTAGATGAGGCTCAACAATTAACAGTTAAAATAGGAGAAGATGAGATAAAATGGTGATGTATAACCAATCTGTAGGAAAGTCTACAGGAATACTTTGTATTCCAGTCGATGTTTGGAAGCTAGGAGGAAAGAAGGTAATAAAAAATCTGAAAGGATTTGTTTAAAAGTATTTTAAAAGGAGGGGAAGCACCAACATCCTAGAAATGAGCTATGGTGCCTGTAATACCTAAAGAGAGCAAAGACCCATCAGATCCAGGTTCATATAGGCCTATTTCAATCTTGAAACATGATTATAAAGGTTTATATGAATAAAAGCTAAAAGGATGGCAACAATATTGCCAGAATTGGTAGATGTGGTCCAGTGTGATTTTTTTTGGAGGGGAGGTGAACATTTGACAACATTAATAGAACAACGATGATCCAGAGGAAAGCATAATTTATGAAAATACCATTGTTGCTGTTAGATATTATAAATATAAGGCTGAAATTAATTCCTGTTGTAAATATGCTGAAAGATAAAGCATAGAATAAAAAGTTTGCTTGAATATATGTATAGAGTTTAGCAATGTAAAATGTGCATTCATACTGTATGTATAACAGACAGGCTTCTGTTCACAGCATCAAAATTGGAAAACAAGCATTACATGATTTTCTCATGTTTGCAGAAGAAATATCTATTAACAGACATCTTTTTTTATAAATTCAGCAATTTCCAGTAGGAACAGCTTGTACAGATGTTTCCTTTCAGATTTCTGTTAATGGCATCCTCACATCAGCAAAAGTGCTAACAAATAAATCACAAAAGGACAATAGAAAAGTCTAAAAACAGACATTATGTGACTTCCCACAGAAGGCCAAAAAGGATACCAAGAGGAAATACATCATCTATGTGTGTGTCTAGCACTCTATATAGCAATTGTAGTAATTCAGTTATGTGAGAGAAGGACAGAGAGAGGTATTTTGTAGAAGTCATCATTCATATCTGTAATGAAGGAAAACTTTGTAAATATAGGCTACAATCTGACAGAAATAGTATGTGTTGTTTGTTATAAAATAAGTCTTCTGTAACTGTGCTTATAGCTGCAAAATATATTTCTTTATCAGTGTGCAATTTGAAAGGCTTGGTGCTTTAAACAGACTACAGATGGAGTCATGCAAAGCTCTGTGTCTCTGATTCAGCAGTAAACTGACTGTGTGTTTTAAGAAGACTTTGGATCCAGCAGGCATAGGAGCAGAGCACGCGAATTAAAATAAATGTTTCAATGGTGACCCTGACATGATAGAAGCAGGGAGAGCAAATTAAAATACATTTTTCAATGGTGATCCTTTGACAACATTCCTAGCCTGTATCCAAAAACAGGGGGAGTGAATGGGTAATGCCTTGTATAAGGTCACTCCTGTAAAAGCACAGTAACTAACGTTTATGTGAAGTACTTCAGATTTCTACAGTTTTCTACATATTGTAGCAATACAGTTTAATAGACATCTAAATCTGGTGAGACTGCATTGCAGAAAGGTGGAGCAGTTCCATAAATTCTCCAAGAAAGGTACAAGACAAAGTTGTAAGACTGAAACTGCCAGTTTTGCTGTACCAACTTCACAAGTGACTACAGAGACTTTTCAACCATCTACAGTAAAGGAGCTTGGCCATCTGCCTCTCTGTTGACTGGTAAGAACATTTTTTCTGGGTTACATACAGTATGAATGCCATAAAGGTAATAATAATAATAACAGAATGAAATATATATACAGCATATTAGCAAATGTAAAGCCTTATTAGGGCAAGTTAATAGTAAGGCATTATGCAAATGGATTGCAAGTTGATAGTAAGGCATTATGCAAATGGATTACAATATTTGACTGGTATCTGAAACAAAATCATGTGTGGTATAAAAAAATGTTTATTGTGTGTACAATGTCATACAAATACAGTGCATGCCACTAATATGTTGACATTATATTCAGATGTTAGACAGTTATGTTCTGTCACCAGATGTAAAATGTTTATTTAAGAGCTGCAACAACAGTCAAATCAGTTACTGATAGAACCTCTAGTACATTTTGTTACAAAAGAATGTAATAGACTTCTAAAAGACAGACACAATGAGTTCAGGAAGTTTAGACAAGTTATACATACATCTTTTTAAATGTGCATAGGAGTTTCAAATTCAGCAGAACAGCTTACTAAAGAATGTCAGAAAGACCATGCAACATTACAGGAAACTATTCAACAGCAGTTTCAGGATAAAGGAAATAAATTAGCTGAACTGACAGAGACTGGGAACTTCCTGCATACACAGCTAATCTGTGCAAAAAAATATATCTTATAATAGTTTATGTTTTGAAAATGGTTAAGCATACATGCTAAGATCTGATATATGGACAGATGCATTACTTAGATGTTTCTGGATTTTCATTCTCAAATGTTCAAAATTTCTATTCAGTTAAATCAAGATATTTATCAGTACTACAGTAAAGTAGAGCATATAACTGCTATTCTAATAGCATAGTCAAAAGGTACACACCAGTTTTAGTGTTTAAAAAATAAATAAAAATAGTTACACAAAACTGTTATAGTGCATAAAATAAAAATAGTTAATAAGAGTAGTCACAAGACTGACATGTTTAAATAAAGATTTAAAGTTACAAGACAGACATGCATGTGTGTTCTTTTCATCTAAAATACATCTGTTACAATGCACAAAAGCAAAAGGCACACAAAAGCCAATATAAATAATGTAAATATAAACATGTGTTAGTTAAGCTAATATCTATTTTGTTTTTTACATTTTTTATAATTGTATAGCAACACCACACCAAACAGTTAAAGTTCTGAATTTTAAAAAGAAAATCGCAGATGGTATTAGTCAAACAGTCTTTGTAAGATAAATGGCAGAGCAGTTAAATAAATAAAAAACTATATTGAAATCCATGTAAGCTAATTGTAAAATAATGTATATTTATGTAGTATAAATGCATAGTTATGCAAATCACAAATACTTATTATATTTCTACTATTAACATATGTTTAAAGGAATAATGCTAAAAAGGTTAACTGAAATGTGAGCTCAGACCTTCCTAGACTAGATAATAGTTACAGGAAATGTTGGAAAGATAAGATAAAAACAAGACTGATTGCCGGACAAGTAGCTTGAGTTTTTCTAAAGCATCATTGTTATTAAAACATAATTGTTAAAATGTTTACATGCAACACTATTTGGTAATTGTAATAAAATGTCACAATTGTGCATAGATGTCACTGATAATCTGTTTGCAATTAAATGTTAAAAGTAAACGAAAAAAAAAACTTAGTTGCATCAAGTACAGCCAGCAAATGGGCTATAGTATACATACAGTTCAAATCAATTGTGCAGAAGGGTGTAAATACCTACTAGAGGTAATAAACAGCAAAAGCTTTATAAAAATCATCAAATCAGACAGGGGTCTATAGTTTGGTAGCCTAGTGGAGCAGCTGTGTGGCCAAAGTATTGGGCTGGTGTACATTCTAAAGCAAATAAACAATACTGTAGTATACTACAGGGGGAGGGGCACTTTCTCAGTTTTACACTGACTGTATAAGCAGTACTGCACAAGGGTCTAAAATAAAGCTACAGAAAGAAATATCTCATTCCTTCTTGACAATACTCTTTTAGGGGAGGGAAAAAACAGGTATTAGTGTATTAGAAATACTGGTAAACTGGATTAAACCTGACAGGATAAGATATTTTACAAGTTGTTAATAACTATCATAATAGTTATTATTGTATTGTTTAGTATTAAATTGTATTTGCAACATGTTAAACTGTAAAACTATGCACAAGATGATTTAATATGTTTTTGGCAAAACAATGTTGGTATAAGAAAGCACGAATGTTTTTAAAATAACAGAACATATGCCTTTGATGCCAATTCCACTAGATATTTTTATTTTCCAAAATTTTGCTTAATATTAATGTTATTAAATTTGTAAGGTTAGACTAAATGTACTTTACAGTCTTTGTATGTACAAATGCAGAAGAATTCAGTACAAATGATAGTCTTTGTATATACAAATACAAAGAATTCAGTGCAAATGAAATTATGTGTAGAGAAAAAAATGGGTCCAGGATACCTACTAAATTAAAATGCATGAATAAAACAGTCTGTGTAAATATATACTGTACAGGAAGTTCATTATCACTGGTTTCAAGATCTGTACTTGTATTGGTTACCTCAGCTACAGAAAAAAATATATTAAAATATTGTATTCATACAGCTAATGGACTAGTATGTAAATAGCATTCTTCAGTGTATACTTCACTGTCAGCTAAAGTGTATGGGCAGTTTAAAAATGTTATGGTTAAAATGACTTTGAAACTGTATATTTTCAGCAGTGTATAAGTGCTTGCAGTAGCACATAGTTCTTGTCTCTTATAGTTAATTCAACAGTTGCAAAGAGTTAATGGAACAGTTCTAAGTCATAAATTAAATTTTATAACTGCAAAATAATAAATTAATCAAGTTAAAAAATAAAATTAAAGCAGACACAGCTCATTATTGATAAAATCTTTTCACAGAATGGTCTGCAAAAGAAAAAATTGTTAAATACATTCAGTTTTGGTAGTAATACTTGTTTTCATTGTATTAACTATGTAAAATTGCATTTTGACTTGTACAAAAAGAAGACTAAAGGTTTTGTTTCTTAATGTGTTTTCTATATAATGTCATCAAAAATACATATCAGTATAAAATGTTTTGACTATGTTTAAAAACAGAGGGAATTGTTAGATATTATGAATATAAGGCTGAAATTAATTCTGTTGTAACTATGCTGAAAGATAAAGCATAGAATAAAAAGTTTGCTTGAATATATGTATAGAGTTTAGCAATGTAAAATGTGCATTCATACAGTATGTATAATAGACAGGCTTCTGTTCACAGCATCAGAATTGGAAAACAAGCATTACATGATTTTTTCATGTTTGCAGAACAAATATCTATTAACAGACATCCTTTTTTATAAATTCAGCAATTTCCAGTAGGAACAGCTTGTACAGATGTTTCCTTTCAGATATCTGTTAATGGCATCCTCACATCAGCAAAAGTGCTTACAAGTAAATCACAAAAGGACAATAGAAAAGTCTAAAAACCGACATTATGTGACCTCCCACAGAAGGCCAAAAAAGATACCAAGAGGAAATAACATCATCTATGTGCATGACTAGCACTCTATATAGCAATTGTAGTAATTCAGTTATGTGAGAGAAGGACAGAGAGAGGTATTTTGTAGAAGTCATCATTCATATCTGTAATGAAGGAAAACTTTGTAAATATATGCCACAATCTGACAGAAATAGTACGTGTCATTTGTTATAAAATAAGTTATCTGTAACTGTGCTTATAGCTGCAAAATATATTTCTTTATCAGTGTGCAATTTGAAAGGCTTGGTGCTTTAAACAGACTACAGATGGAGTCATGCAAAGCTCTGTGTCTCTGATTCAGCAGTAAAATGACTATGTGTCTTAAGAAGACTTTGGATCCAGCAGGCGTAGGAGCAGAGCACACAAATTAAAATAAAATTTTCAGTTGCTGGTGGGTCTTGATGCAGAGAAAACATTTAACAGAGTAAGCTGGGATTTTATGAGTAGGGCAATGGAAGTATTTGCATTTTCTGATACAATAATAAGGTTAATTAGGAAGATATATGAGAGATCAAAGGCAAAAATCAAAGAGGGGGGATCATCTCTGATAAGTTATGTCTGAACAGAGGAACCAGGCAGGCTGCCATCTTTCTCCTTTGATATTTGCATTAAATTTAGAACTATTGTTAAAGAAAATAGGGGAATCAGAAGTTCAAGAATATAATTGGTATGCTATTCAAGAAGGGTTATCTTTGTTTGCATATGATATTGTTTTGTACTTTGTAGGACCAGAGGGTGACATCTCAGTGCTATACAACATTCTGGGACAGTTTCAGTTTTTTTAGACATACAAAATTAATGAGGATAAAGCAAAAGCTATGGTTGTGGACTGTGTGCCCACACACGGATTGATTTGGCAATATCCATATTTATGGGGACATGACATAATGAAGTATTTAGCAGTATGAGTTAAAAAGGATACTGTTGTTGCAGCTAAGGATATGTGGAAGAAACTAAATAAAAGATAATACAAAAAAATGAGAAAATGGAAGCTCTTACCTATGGATATGGATAGCAAGACACAAGCAATAAAAATGATTTTAGTCTCTTTGGTTTTATATAGAGGTCAGGCATATTTTTATCGATCAGAAAAGCTGTGGATAGTAATTAATAAAGAGTTGAAGATGACAAGATAAAAGTGGGAGAAGATTATCCTTCCAATAGAGCAAGGAGGTTTAGGATTACCTTATTTGAAGGGATATTTTAGAGTTATGCATTTAAGGATCTTATACATAACACAAACAGAAGGCTACAATTTAAAGTGGAAAGGGATTATAATGAAGAAGAAGGGAGGACTAAAGAAATAAGAAAAGAGTGGAATTTTGAGTGCAGATCCTTAAGAAAAATAACAGGCATACAGAATATTATCTACACAGAATATTAACAGATCAACAAAAATACTCAGAAAGATAGACATGATAAAAGCAATGTGCAGTATTATAACAAATCATGATTTATCATGTACTTTTTCAAACAATAAACTAAAAATATCAGCACAGGCAGAAAACCTCACAAGATACACAGATAAATATAAAGGAAAAATACAAAATAAGCAATTTATTGATGACCCAAAAAAGTTTTATAGAGAATTAGGAAACAAGGTAAAAGGAATTGAAAGACCACCAAAAATAGAAGAAATAGATACATTTTGGAGAAATATTTATGAAGATCCTGTGGAATATAACAAAGATGCTAAATGGATAGAAGTAAAAGAAAGACTCTTTCGGCTTTTCCCGGTTAGGGGTCGCCACAGCAGAACTCCGGTCCGCTAATGATTGGCAGTAGATTTTCATGAACGCCAAGGTGCCAGCTCGACATTCAACCTTCAACGAAGGCACGCCCATTTACGCAAGTCTTTTGAACGCCCACCCAACCGTGGGGAGGACATGCAGACTCCACACAGAAGGCACTTCCTGCACTCCAGCCGAGAAGTTCAAATGCACAGGATACGAAATGGCATGAAGTAATGGCCAGAGAGATTGAAACAAAGTTAAGAAAAGCCTCTAACTGGAAAACCCCAGGTCCCAATGCACTACCTAACTTCTGTCTAAAAATATTAACATCTTTGCACAAAGATTTAGCCATGAGTAAGAACTATTTATATGCGTACCCTGAACAGACACCAGCCTGGTTAACAACAGGAAAAACAATACTCTGACTTAAGAGCGAACCTGCAAGCTATGCTAAAAACTATAGACCAATAACTTGCCTTCCAACAACATATAAACTATACACTGGAACTGATGCCAACAGAGTTTATAATCATTTAGAAGAAAACTCAATAATGGCAATAGAACAAAAGGGTAATAAGAGAAAATCATATGGAACAAAAGATCATTTGCTGTTAAATAAAGTCTTAGTGGAGAACTTTAAAAAGGGGAAGAATCTAATTATGGCATGGATAGACTACAAAAAAGCATGTGATAGTATCCCACATTCATGAATAAAAGAGTGCTTAAAAATGTATAAAATACACCCTACACAGATAAACTACATCACAGTGACCATGAAATAGTGGCAAACCACTTTGCAGTTAAGCTGTGATAAAGGACAAATTATTATTCCAGGGATAAAATTTCAAAGAGGGATATCCCAGGGTGACTCTTTGTCATCGCTGCTCTTTTGCCTTGTCTTAACCCATAAAGCTATCTACTTAACAGATTAGGTCGTGGCTATAATTTGGTTCCCAGAAAGCAACAAAGTGTAAAGACTTCTCATCTTCTCTTTGTAGAAGATTTAAAGCTGTATAGCTCATCAGACGAGGAACTGAAATCACAACTGCAAGCAAGTAGTCAAAACTTTTTTTCAGATGATATAAGAATGTCATAGGTTCATAGGTTCATAGGTTCATACTAGGCTATCTGCCCTGGGGCATTTATAAGCCTAGCCTGATTGTGTTTGGCTTATGCCACCCCTTGATTTGAGTATACTGTGCCCTTTTTAAAGTTTAGTTTACTGTGCCTCTGTCTAATAGTGACACAGAAGTAATCCCTGGGACAAACCTACGATCCCCCATCCACTCATCAAGATTCTTCTTGAAGAGAGTCAGTGAGGTGCTCTGCCTAACATGAATTGGAATTCTATTCCAGAGTGAAGAGAGCCTCTGGGTTATGAATCTGTCCCTCCAGCATGTTTTATTTATTTCTGTGCTGAGGTTCAAGTCCCTCGAGCATGTGGCTCTAAGGGATTTAGATTTACTGAGGTGGAGCATGTCCATTAATTCTGGGTTGGACATAGCTTTATATGTCAGGCATAGATCGCCTCGAAGTAGACAGTATGACACTGAGTAGAGCTGGAGTTTTTTAACCGAGCAGCATATGGCATCTGTTTGAGTCCCTTGATCCTCCTGGTGAGGTACTTTTGGGGTCTTTCTAATTGCTGCAGGTGTCGGGTAAGGTACATCACAAAGGGGGCATTGTATTCTATGATGGGCCTGATGAGGGATGAATAAAGGGGCACAATTACCTCTCTTGATCTAGATGTGAATCCTTTATGATGAGGTGGGCTATGTAGAAGGTCTTTCTAACCACTTTGGCAATGTGGTTGTCAAAGGAGAGATTGCTATCATTTATCATTTGGTCTTGATAAATGTACAAAAGCAACCTTTAAAGCAGGAAAGCTGCAGCACCAAGAAAACATCAGTTTTGGACAAGAATGTGATATAAAAGAACTTGAGCAAGAGGGAGTGTGTAAATATTTGGGAATTTCTGAAGGATCAACAATAACACATGAACAACAGCATTAACATCTAGGAACAAAGTTCAAGCTATAAACCAATTTGCTCTTCCTGTCCTAACTTAGAATTTTGGAGTGACTGACTGGCCCCAAAAGGTGTTGGATAGACTAGACAGGAAAACAACAAGGATGCTTCATGCTAATCGAATGATTTATAAAATTCAGTCCATACCAAGATTATATATTCCCTGTTCCAAAGTAGGTATGGGCCTCCTTGAAATTGATTACATGTATAGATCTGCAGTTGTGGGACTCCATACATATCTGCTGACCTTGCAAGACCCAAACATAGTGAAAGTTTTGAAACATGAGGAGAATAAATCTAAGATGCCTTCCCTCCCTGCTTAGTTTAGCAGAAGCATATCAGTGTCAAGCAGGAATGGAAATCAAAAAAGAAGTAGATAAAAATCAGGTAGCAACTGAATGTGCCAAAAAAAAACAAAACAAAAGAAAGATTATAAGGTGAAGGATCAGATGAGAAGGCAAGAAATCTGGAAAATGCATAAATATAGTTGGAAGTATAGAAAACTCTTCAAACAACCTCATGTTGATCAAGACCGAATGCTGCAATGGTTAAGGAGACGCAAATTCAAACCAAAAGATAAAAGGTTGACATTGGCAGCCCAAGATAGTGGACTATGTACACATTGATTTACAAAGTCCATTGAACATGTGGGAGAAACAGACAAATGTAGGTTTTGTAAAACCGAATTGGAAACAGTTGCACACCTTGAAGGACAGCATACTGAAAGGCACATTAATGTGGCAAGACTATTGTACTGGGGATTGCACAAACATTATAATACTAAAGTAGCTGAAAAACACTGGAAACATGAGCCACAAAGCCTCACAGAATATGATGAAGTCTACTTCACATGGGATCACCCATTACCAACAGTTCAAAAGATAGATTTGAGAAAACCAGATATAGTGAACCATGAAAATAAGACAAAAGTAGCACTGATCATTGAAATCACTACACCCACTGGCTACAGTGTCTTGCATACAGAGAGACACAAAGTCATAAAATATCAGGATTTGCAGGCAGAAATGAGAGCAATGTGGAAGAAAGATACCAAGACAGTTCCAGTAGTAGTATGAGCAGCAGGTCTTATAAAAAAAATAATCTGCAATCGTAATTAGATATGTTACTGATGCATGTAACGCCATACAAATTGCAGAAGGACTCATTAATGGGCACATTGCGGGTGCTGCAAAGAGCACTTTTGGATAACATCAAAGATTGAAACAATACTAATTTCATGAACTTTAATAATATTTTGACTTAGGAATGGGGTCCATTCCCATCATGGTATTAGAAACCCAAAAGACTTGGAGAAATTAAACAAAGAGAAAATATTATACTCATAATATAGCAGAAAGTAGACTAAGAACTAAGCCAAGACTGGAATGCAGAAAGGAGGTTCTGCTGATAGGGATGACTGTAATTAGGGGTACAAAGAATAGGTAGGAGGATGCTGGAATTTACTGGAGGAAACTGGCAAGGGAACCAATATATTAGGAACAAAGAATTGGAGTGGGAAAGGTAAAATAAGAGGCCAAGTAGACATTTGGAGTTCAGACTAGAGATTGCTTTTCCTATCAGGGATTGATATTAGAGTATAGGCAAAGAGAAAGGGATAGGGGAATCCTAAGTGAAATACCTTCACTGATTGAGTTTTTAGTTGAATCTAGAACAGAAGCTGTTGTTAAAAAGGGATAATCAGCAGTGTATATATAATATTGCACGATAACTATAGTAGTCAATCAAAAAAGGTCAGAAAGTATTTGGTAAAGAGATTAGATAAGCAATTCACAAAGGAACAATGGGAGAACATATGTATGGCTCCCAATGGAAGATTTTGTATTTTTGCCTGGAAGTATTTCTAGTGGTACTTTTATACCCCAAGTAGACTCCAAAGAATTTTCCCCAGGTAGATGGCAAACCTTGGAGGTGTAATGGTGAAGAAAGAGGTACCTGAAAGCATATGTTTTCAGAGTATAAAGAGATGGTATACTTTAAAAAATCCCTACAGCGTACCTTGTCAGGAATACTGAGCAAGCAAATGAGTGTAAATAAGGAAATTATTTTTGAGCTGGGATACAGGATCTGAATTGCATAGACACAGTAAGGCCTTGTTAAGTTCAATTCTTGTGGATGCCAAAAAAGCAGTTACTAGAAAGTGGACTTCAAATTCTAAACCAACCATACTTGAAGTAGTGTTTTAACAGAGATAAAAGATCAGGAAGTGAGATCTTTAGAAAAGAGTAGGAGTAAATTACATACAAAACAATGGAAATTGTGGGAACAATACATGCAAAACAATGTTTTGGGGGAGGAATGAGGTTTAAGAGAAGGCAGGAATTGAACAATTTATGTAATGATGGATTGATTATATTGTGTAGAACAGTATATATGTGGTGTATAATGTTTGTAAATGTGAACTTGTTAATATGGTTATTACTTCTATATAAAATGTAAGTTTATCAATGTCACAAGCGATAATTCAATAAAGGTATTTTTTTAAACACAGCATCTGCCTCACTGTCATTGATGCTCACCACAGGGTTTGTTGCTGTTGTTGCTGAGATACTTTAGTTGGCATGGCCCCTTCCTTAACTCTGGAAAGCACAATGTAAGCAGGGACTTCACTGAAATTCTTCTGTTTCCCAGTTGTATGGTTGTAAACATTATTGCGCAAAATGGTTAATATCAGTCTAACAAGAGCAGTTACCAGTTAGTATGGCAGCTGTAGCAGTGAAGCCATTTAGCACTGTGTATGAATCACTACTATATATAGATAGATAGATACACACACACACACACACACACACATAGACGTATGCATATATATGCATATACACACCGGACATTGACTCCATTCTCCATGCAAGTATTATTGACAGACTTGTAAATCTGAATATAAACCTTTATGTAATGCAATGGACAACTAACTGGTTTTCTGACAGAACCCATATGGTTAGAGGTACACTCACCTCTTCTGAAAACAAAAAAGTTACTACTTGTATACCATAAGGCTCAATGCTGGGCCCTCTACTATTTGTCATCTATGTCTCAGAACTTCAGGCACCCACTCTTGGCTTAAGATCAATTAAGTTTGAAGACAACTGTAAATTGGGTGCTCTTATTTGGACTCACAATTGCTCTAATATGGGTGAGACCATGTTAAAATCGGTGCAAGAACAATGGTCTCAAATTAAATGTGAAAAATGTTGTTTAGCTAATTTTGGTATTAAAAAAAAAACAAAAAAACATTTTCACTTGCCATATAAGTGGCATGCCCTCCAATCAGACACTATTGTAAGTGATCTAAGCATTCTAGTTAATAATTCTGTATCATCTGGCCTTCATGTCTCTGGACTAGTTAGGAAAGCTTTCTGTCTGGCTCATCTAATTTCCAAAGGCATCTGTAATAGATCCAAAAAAAGTCTCAATTTCCTTTTGCATCTATCTCATTATATGCATTACTGAATAAAATGCATCTTTTGTCATGCATTTGTCTAAACATTCAACCAGAAAGATTCTTAACTAATAAAAATATATAAAAAAAGATTTATTTAATAAAGAATGCTTTTTATTCAACCGCAATAAAAAGTAAAAAATAAGGAAGAAGAGTGAAAGCTTTGCAAAAGAAACACATACAAGCTGATTTCAGAAAAGCATTTAAGGTTGGTTTTGCTGATTGTGGTACTAAGGAACCACAAGAAGTAGCAGGAAATAGCAAAACCAACCTCAAATGCTTTTCTGAAATCAGCTTGTCTGTGTTTCTTTTGCAAAGTGTTCACACTTTTTCCTTATTTTTTACTTTTTAGTGCAACTGAATAAAATCCTTCTTTATCTAAAAAAAATATTTTTTTGTACTTTTTAGTCTTTAAGTAAAATATTGTCCCTATGTCATTAGCAAGACAGCTAAGATATATATATATATATATATATATATATATATATATATATATATATATATATTACAATTACTTTCAGCTATTGTTTCGCATCCTTAATTGAGAACTGTTTGTGTGAAGTATGTGTATGCATTTTTATTTCACATAGTTTAGTGTTAAAGTAAAAAAATAATATTACAAGGCAGACCAGAAAGTGATGCAGTCCCCCACCCTTAATTATTTGTGGAATAGGGTGATGTGCCCCACTCTTTTTAGTTTTATGAAGATCATAACACACACAAGTATTTGTCCAAATGAATTGCTATGCAAGATTTTGTCTCCCTCATTTAGATACAGTTTTCCCTATGTTTAATTGGTGGGGAGGGAGAAAATCATGCCAATTCCATTTTATGGAACGTGAGACTGTGTTTCAGTTGGCCTGACTATTACACTGCACAGGGGTTTGTGTATTCAGTCATGTTTTCAGTTCTTCACTCTGCAGTAGTTGTGTTAACAGCTTAGACTGTATAATAAATGCTGGCACTGGCAAGCCTTACAATTAAAGGCAGTTGATGACATGTTGGTCTTAAATTTCAGAAAGAGATTCTACTAATGAATAAAACACTTCTGCAGTAGAACATTTCCATACCCAGATGTAGAAGTAGTTCTACAAATGTTCAGTATTAACTGTAATATATCTCTGCATATATTTATCTTGCAGGTTACATATATAGCAAACAAGCTTTTCTCACTCGTCTTATAAGGACAATGTACACTGCATACCTGAGCATGTCAATTATATAAGCACTGAAGTCATTGAGCGCTGGGCGCACTGAAGGCATTGAGATGTTATTCAATTTTTAGTGTTAACAGTACCACATAGGTGTCTTATAAAAATGATGTAAGGAGATGCGAGTGTGTGTGTGTGTGTGTGTGTGTGTGTGTGTGTGTGTGTGTGTGTGTGTGTGTGTGTGTGTGTGTGTGTGTGTGTGTGCACAAGTCTGTATATATCCATGTTATTCTGAATGGATCTCTTGTGTGTATTGTGTCGCTAATGACAGAGGGACAATATTTTACTTAAAGACTACAACATTGGCTCTCTCTGTTATTATTAGAATGATTTATATTGAAAATGACTTAGCCATGGCTTTTTTAATACTGTGATTAGAACATTGTTTATACAGTAAAAATATGGCAGCAAGAAAAAAGCAAATACCCATAATTTTCAACTGTCCCCAGTTTTCAGGGAGATTCCCCCAAGTTTGCCTCAAATTTTAGCTCTGTCCCTATTAGGCCCTCCTAAATTTGCTGACTATTGGAGAAAAAGTGGAGCATTGCACTTAATAATGACAACAGAGTTTGAGACTTCCTTTACTTCAGACAATGCCTATTAAGTCACATTCTGTTATTCTGTCCATGTTTCGAGTTAACAGCAGCAATACTTTAAAAATGTCCTAGATTATTTCTGGATGTCTCCCCGATTCTGTTGAGATCCATGCAAATATCTACCAAACATAAAAAAAATCAATGTACTAAGGCTAAGATGGAAGCAGGAAAATGCAGACCCTTCACAATGAACTAGCTACCCCTTACCTTTATTATTAGATTATGGAATTGTGTGCTGCAGTCCAAGCACAAATATACACTCTTTGTTTTTTCAGTCTTTCTTTAATCCAGGTACTACTGATGAAAATAATACACCTCAGTATGACACTAGTGTGCTCAACTACATACAGTAGACTCCCTCTTATCTGGTCTCACTTTAATTGGCCATCTAATTTCTGCCATAACCATAGCAACAGACAGAGAAGAACACTTCCGCCTCCTCCGGGCATTTCAGAACATCTTGGCTTATTGTTTTAATCTTAAAATGTTAAAATACTGAAACAAAAACGAACTTGCAAGTTAATTTCTGTTTCAATATTTTAACATTTTAAGATTAAAACGATAAGCCAAGATGATCTGAAGTGCCAGGTTAAAGCGAGATGGATAAGAGTGAATAATCTAGATGACTGCAGGTACCCCTTCAGTTTCCCATGTAAAACCCCAAGTAATTTCCCAGTGCTACCGGGCAAGTATAGCAAAAGAGTTTTGGTCAATGACTGTACCCACCCCTCCCAAAAAAAAAAAAAACACACATTCACTCCAAAAATGACTTGGCTTGCACTTTAGGATCAGAGTTAAGAAATATTACTCTTAAAAAGCAACATACTTCAGCATTCTCCAGAGTTTCCTCTTCCAGTAGTTGGTCCAGTCCTGCTGTAGATTTCTGTCTGATTGAAAGAGTCAAGCCAAAAGCAAGAATTGTGACCAAGAAGCAAATAACCCATTTCTGATACCACAGTGGACTCATGCCGTTCATCGCAGGTCCTGAAAGTAAAGGTGAATGGTGTCATTAGGACAGTGCTCACTACAAGAGTATCGGAACCATTAGGGGGGGGTGAGCACCCTCCCACTTTTACAGCTGCAAGTTGAGAGGCTTCAACAATTTATATAAAAAAAAAAATAATAACTTTTTCACTCCATGGTGGTGGCGTCTTCTCCTTTAATGAGGACCATGCGTGCCCACCAATGCAGATGTAAACACAGTCCACATGTGCAGACTTCAGTCTAGCCATTTCGTTGAAAGAGATGGTAAGTGTGTGTGTGTTTGTATGTGTGCATTCATGTGCATAAATATTGCTGTACCTCTCAAATGTCCAGATTTTTGCAGAATGTCCACATTTTTGCCTCATATTTTGAGTCTGTTCCTCATAAAATTTGTGGTTTTCTGGATTTTTGTGACAAGTCAGTAAGGATTGAATTCACTAAATAATGACAGGCATTTGAGTTTTAGATGCCATATCCTTCAGAAAATGCATGCTAACACAAGACCTTTTAGTCTAACAACTTTCGAAGCTTCTAAGAGCAATATTTAAAATTTGTCCCTATTTGGTATGCTTTTTCTGATTAACTAGCCATTTGTTTATCCAGCCTAAGGTCCTGTCCCAGTGAGATCTGATAAGAGGGAGTCTACTGTACGTTTTTTCTCCCGTTTGCCACCTCACTGTACATTTATTTGTAGGAAAGCCAGACTATGACCAGGGCCGCACTTCATTTGTTAATAACAAAGGCAGGATAATGAGGGTGGAGAGAAGGCATTACTATGATCCTCAAAACAGTTGATGATAAAGTCTGGGCGCGGCAGGGAAGGACCACAAAACCCAATGCAATTCAGTGGTGGGGGGACTTGTTTGTTGACTGAACTTGGAATATTATACCCACAACATTTTCAAGAGAAAATGCATTAAAATACATAAATACAAATTTACAGTGCAAGTTTTTTTTTTAATTGCTTTGTGATTGTCAGGATCAGGACTCCCCATTTCAGTGGCACTAAAACACATGCCAGCAGACCATAAAAGGGAGTATTTCTTACTTTGCTCGCCTAATATACCTACAGTCTTCAGAAATGGTGTGTGTGTGTGTGTGTGTGTGTGTGTGTGTGTGTGTGTGTGTGTGTGTGTGTGTGTGTGTGTGTGTGTGTGTGTGTGTGTGTGTGCATATCTGTATGTTATTCTGAATGGATCTGGTGTGTGTGTGTGTGTGTGTGTGTGTGTGTGTGTGTGTGTGTGTGTGTGTGTTGTATTGCTAGTAACAGAGGACCAATATTTTACGTAAAAACTAAAATATTGTCCCTCTGTCATTATTAGAATGTTTTTTATTGAAACTGGCTTTGTGAGACAAAACCACAGAGGGACAGAGAGATAGAATCACAAAGCCAACTTCAATAAATAGCATTCTAAAAAGATCAGCGACCTCAAAAATCTTAACCATCTGGACTGACTGGCAGCCCTCTCTCTGTACTCAGTCTCTTACAGACTCCTTTAAAAAAATTAATTTACAGGCTTGCTGTTCTTGAACTGTTTGTAAGTTTCTGTGAGGCCATTTTTTGCTTGGGCTAAAGGAAAGTCTCTCTGTTGATCAGTGGCAGTGAAAAACATTGAGCAGCCTGTCTGCCCCTGTGGGAGTGGTTACTGACTTGAAACTGTAGTTTTATTGGCCATTCTGGGTCAATTCCAAAACTCCTTCATCTTCCTCTCTTAAAACCTGGTTGCCTCGTGGTTTTGGCATCTTTTCAGGCTTGTTGGATGCTGGTGAAGCACCCACCAAGAGGAGAAAATGCTGAGAGAAGAAAGGAGCCACTTTTGAGACTTTAAGTATTTTTCCTCTGTTTATTTGCTAAGTTTTTCTGCATAGCTGCCTATTTTGAGCATTTTCTGGCTTGTTAAATTTGATTTCTGCATTAGTAACTGTATTTAGAGCACAACCTAGAGCTGTTTACTGAATTTCCTGTTTGCACTTATTTTTAAAATCATTTTTCTCAAAACTTGCATTTTATCTGTCTTTGGCCTAGCACTCTTGTGTGGGGTCATTTACTGCACTGTTATAACTTGCTGATACTTGTTAACCTCTGCTATCTCTGAAAAAACAAAAAAACAAAAAAATCTTGCTTTTTTCCCACTTTTCTGAGATTTAAAAAAGTTCATTTAAAGGCTTGCTGTTCTTGAACTGTTTGTAATTTTTTTTGAGGCCATTTTTTGCTTGGGCTAAAGGAAAGTCTCTCTGTTGATCAGTGGCAGTGAAAAACATTGAGCAGCCTGTCTGCCCCTGTGGGAGTGGTTACTGACTTGAAACTGTAGTTTTATTGGCCATTCTGGGTCAATTCCAAAACTCCTTCATCTTCCTCTCTTAAAACCCTCTTTTGCGGTTTTGCGTTTTGAGCATAGCAACAACGGGCAGTGCCTAATTGGGTTTAAACTATTCCTGGCTCCACAAAGTCTGCTCTTCACTTTTTCCCTTAGAACTGCTCTATCTCTCAATTTAAACACCATATTCTCATTCTAAGGCCCTTCACTGGTCCAATTAAGTAATCCTACAAGTTAGCACTATTAAACCATAAGCACTACTTACTCTTATACTCTCTATGATTACCCTGTCCTCTATTGGTCCATCTTAAATTCAGTTTCCTATTACTCTAGCATGTCCAAAGGTCAGTCAATGGTTTCCTCTCCAGTCCAGCTGGTGAATCTGGGAATTTTGAGGCAATGTTACAACTGTCTCATGTACACGGACAACCCTCTCCTCCTCCAAACAGGTTCAAATATATGTGAGAGATGCAACTATTTAGCCAAACTGGAGGCTGAGCTCTCTCATCTCAAAACTGGTGTAACCAGTCAGGAGGAGAAGGTAACCTCACACAACACAATTCCAGTATCACATAGTCCCACCACATCAGAGAACCAAACACATAAATATACAAAAACATACTCGGAGGCTCTAAATAAAAATCTACCTAAGCAACAGAGACCTCCAAAGCAGACATCCAAGCAAACGCTACCTCAAAACAAAACACACACAACACATAACTCACAAAGTCAGTGTGCCAAGCAGCCACAGCCCTTAAGGCTGAATAACACACCTGATACTCTTGTTATAGGTGACTCTATTGTCAGACACACTGACGTCCCGCTCACCAGGCTGAATAAAGAGAAGGTCACAGTGAGCTGCCTGTCGGGCTAGGATCCGCCACATAGCAAGCACTCAGGTCACTCCAAAGCAAATACAAATATGACTCAGCCATTGTACATGCTGGTGTGAATGACCTGAGACGTACCTCCCTGGACTACATGAAAGAGACATAGAGGAGCTCTCTCATCATGTAGCCCAGGCTGGTATGACCCTGACCTTGAGCAGCATCTTACCCTCACCTAGAATGATGCCACAGTACAAAGACAAAATGATCGATTTTAACAATTGGCTAAAATTTTGGTGTCATTCAAAGGGGATCCAGTGTCTGTCAGCCTGGGATGACATGCTCAACAAGCCACGTTGCTTCGCTAGGGATGGCTTGCACCTGTCACCACTGGGCTTTCGGATATTGGCAAAGGCTCTTGCCACCCCATAGTGCCTTTTTAGGCAAGGCTCAAAAGTCAAACCCACCCCCATAGACAGCACAAGGAACAAGAAACTAAGGGTAATGCTGCTAAACACCAGAAGTCTTAACCTCAAGATGCACGCACTCAAAGCTCTCCTCAGTATGGAGAACATCGATATCTGTGCAGTGACAGAAACCTGGTTCAAGGCTCCAGAGAGCACCCCAGCACTACCAGGCTATACCTCATATCATGCTTTTGGTCCCAAAACCCGGACCGAACCACAACAGGAGGGAGTTTCCATATTTATCAAGGATATCCACACCTCCAGGTTAGTGGCATTGCAACGGTATCGGAGACCATCCATGTGCAACTAACAGTGGGCAAGACTGCTTTTCAGTTTATAGCATCCTACAGACCACCCTCTCAAAGTCAGGAATCCCATTCGGCTTTCCTGAAAACATTGGAGAACATGAAGATCTCGCCAAACACTATTATACTGGGCGACTTCAACTACCCAAACATTGACTGGAAGCACT
Organism: Protopterus annectens; assembly: GCF_019279795.1. Taxonomy (NCBI): domain Eukaryota; kingdom Metazoa; phylum Chordata; order Ceratodontiformes; family Protopteridae; genus Protopterus; species Protopterus annectens. The sequence continues at coordinate 1,393,882,418 of NC_056731.1, forward strand.
ACTCAAGCCCCAGCACCTTAGCCCAAAGATTCCTGGAAATTATAAACTCAAATGCTATGGAACAACTAGTCACCACTCCCACAAGAGGGGACAACATACTAGACCTGATCATTACCAACATGGGGACTCTATGCTCCACACCAGAAGTATATCCCTCATTGGTAAGATCAGACCATAAATTAATTTCACTGGATGTCCACATCCCGACCCCACCCCCAGCCCAGAAAACCACAGTGAAAAACTTCTCAAAAGTGAACCTCTCACTTCGCAAAACCGAAGTGGAATCCTTCAAGGCCCCAGGGCCAGTGGAAACTACAGCCCAAACTGCAGAATCCTATATAAATGCATTCTATGGACATCTCCAGGAATGCATGGATCATGCTATCCCAAACAAAACCAAGACCCAATCATTCAAAGGCAGGCGTCCAGTCTGGTGGACCCCTGCCATAAATAAACTGTACAACAGAAGGAGGAAGCTACTACATGATAGAGCAAAATCCCTAATAGGGAAGGCATCTCTGATCAGTACTAGCAAAAAATTACAATCCCTCATAAAATCCTCCAAGGCCAGCTTCGAGAGAAAAATTGCACAGGACACCAAAGACAATCATAAGGCTTTTTCAGTTATGTTAGAAACCTGGGATGCAACTCCCAGACTTGTTCTGAGTTGATTCTAAATGACAAAAAAATACACTGAACCCACAGACATTGCCAATATTCTGGCAGACAGGTTCAGTGCAAACTTCTCCCCTCCCCCAAAAGAGCAAATATCTATCCCGGCAGAGGGCTGCCTCCCAAACATCTCAGATGCTCAGGTGAAGGCTGCCCTCTCCAAAGCAAAAACACTGCTTCCATGGGACCAGATGGCGTCCCAGGTTGTGTCCTACATGAACTACAAGAGGAACTAATCCCTCAAATAAAACAGCTATACAATCTCAGCCTCACTACAGGATATGTGCCCACAGAATGGCGTACAGCAACAGTGGTCCCACTCCACAAAGGTGGAGCATCTACGGACCCTGGAAACTATCGCCCCATAAGCCTGACTAGCTTAGTCTGCAAGGCTATGGAGAGGATCATCATGGAGCTCATAAACAAAGACATTGGGGACCTACAGACACTAGATCCTACCCAGTTCGGCTTTGTCAAGGGCAGATCCTGCCTTTTGAACCTGGTTGACTTCTTTGAAACAGTCACCAAAGCCATAGATGAAGGGAAGGTAGTCCATACAGCCTATCTGGACCTTGCAAAGGCATTTGACACAATACCCCACTCGGGCATCATAGATAAGCTATCCAGCTTAAATATAAACCCCTATGTCACAAGATGGGTCGCAAACTAGCTCAAAGACAGAACCCACAGAGTGAGAGTTGCTGGAGCCATGTCAGACTCAAAACCGGTCACAAGTGGCGTCCCACAGGGTTCTGTCCTGGGACCTCTCTTGTTCGGTATATACTTTTCCGAGGTACAGGCAAACGTGGGAGGACTATGGCTCACCAAGTTCGCAGACGACTGCAAACTGGGCGCCATAATCAACTCTCCAGCTGACACAAACATCCTTCAAAAAGGTCTCACAGAGACAGATAACTGGTGCCAGCGCCATGGTTTAAAGCTAAATGCCAAAAATGTATAGTCATACCCTTTGGCAAAAACAATGTGCCCACAAATTACCACATAGGTGGAAACCCATTAAGTACAGAGAAAGCTATTAGGGACCTGGGGACCCAAGTTGATAGCAATCTCTCCTTTGAAAACCACATTGCCAAAGTGGTTAGAAAGACCTTCTACATAGCCCACCTCATCACGAAGGGTTTCACATCTAGATCAAGAGAGGTAATCGTGCCCCTTTATTCATCCCTCATCAGGCCCATCATAGAATACAATGCTCCTTTTGGGATGTACCTTACCCGACACCTGCAGCAATTAGAAAGACCCCAAAAGTATCTCACCAAGAGGATCAAGGGTCCCAAACAGATGCCATATACTGCTCAGTTAAAAAACTCCAGCTCTACTCAGTTGCATACCGCCTACTTCGAGGCGAGCTATGCCTGACATACAAAGCTATGTCAAATCCAGAATTAATGGACATGCTCCACCTCAGTAAATCTAAATCCCTTAGAGCCACATGCTCAAGGGACTTGAACCTCAGCACAGAAATAAATAGAACTTGCTGGAGGGACAGGTTCATAACCCAGAGGCTCCCTTCGCTCTGGAATAGAATTCCAGTTCATGTGAGGCAGACCACCTCACTGAATCTCTTCAAAAAGAATCTCGATAAGTGGATGGGGGATCGTAGGTTTGTCCCAGGGATTACTCCCGTGTCACTATTAGACAGAGGCACAGTAAACTAAACCTTAAAAAGGGCACAGTATACTCAAATCAAGGGATGGCGTAAGCCATACAGAATCAGGCTAGGCTTATAATTGCCCCAGGGCAGATAGCCTAGTATGAACCTATGAACCTATGAACCTATCTCTGTCTAGCCTTTCAAGCCTTGAAAAATCCAACCCTCTTCACAAAAGAAATGGTACCGCACATACCTGGTTAAAGGAACTAAACCTTTATCAGAAGATAAATAAGACATGTTGTTGTGAGATATTCATATTCCAATCCATCCTTCACCTATGGAATAAAGTTCTGCTACAAGTCAAGCAGAGCAGCATCCTTGCCATCTTAAAAGTAAACCTAGATAATTGGATAGACAGCCTCAAACTGTCTCCTGGTCTATCTTGTTTTGTCCTCCTTGAGGCTAGAGGGAACTTTTGAATACAGGGTTTTGGCTAGACTTGTAATGGTCTGCAGATTGATTACCTATGAATTACCTATGAGCCTATGAACATGTATATACAAGAGCATTGACACTGTTTGACTGATGGTTAAGTCAACAGCTTTCCTCTCTTCTTAATTTGATCAACCAGAAAAGCTGTCAACTTTTGTGTGAGATTGCTACAATACCAAAGTTGGGAAATATATCTTTTCTATGTATTGTTCAGTCTCAGAGCTGGTATATATTTAAGTAGGAGAGGTGGTTGGAGGGGTGGGGGATTGGGGGTGAAGGACGGCCTTACCACCTGCAGAAAAAATATTGTTTTTATTCAGACACTCTAAGACTATGTTTTGGAGAATGCACAGTATGCAGTTTTTTTCCTGTCATTTCAGTGCTTACATGGTCAATCTACTGACATTTCAATTAACATTAGATAGTGTGTGTGTTTGTGTGTGTGTGTGTGTGTGTGTGTGTGTGTGTGTGTGTGTGTGTGTGTGTGTACTGAAAAAAATTCTAACACCTAAATGTCAACATTACTAATATCAACACAAAATAAATGAAAAAAATAGCATAGAACTGCACAAGCTCTGATAAATAACCTGTACAACAATGTTCTTTTCATGGGGACAATCCCCCCTGCCCTTCCCACATTCCCTAATAATTATATATATATATATATATATATATATATATATATATATATATATATGTATGTATGTATTCTAACTATAAGGTCACACAATACCAAGAAATAGGAATATTCCCCAATCCTAACAATGCTGTAATATCGCACAATAGTCAATCAGCTGTTTTGTCAAACCAAACTGTGTTAACAAAACAGCTGCTGAATATTTGACTATACAGGCAGTCAGCGTATTTGATGTCTCATACATATATATATATATACATATATATATATATATATATATATATATATATATATACACACACATATATATATATATATATATATATATATATATATATATATATATATATATATATATATATATATAAAAGTACAAAATAAAACTAAATCCTAAAGAAACTGAAACAAAATAAAATATGCTACATCCGATACACCGAAGTAAGAAAGACAAAGCACATTTATTCATACATTAAGCGCTTTCATCTCAAAAGAGAGACTTCATCAGAATACAAACATATCAATTATCCACATTTAAATATAAATTGAAACCAATGACATCATAAACCCTGCAATCATGTTAAAGAAACACAGTCCTGCTAAAATCTAAATATAAACTTGTAAAATAAATCCATAATTTATATTAATGCCATGACGCTATTTAATTAATTTTTTTATATACATGAACACTAATAATTAAAAACAATAATGTTGTCTAAAAAGTATTTTTAAAAAGAATTTTACAAAATGTATTTAAAAAAAAAAAATATATATATATATAGATATATATATATATATATATATATATATATATATATATATATATACTTATAAGATTACATTCTATAACCTACTGGCTCTTTCTAATAACATGGGGGCTATTGACACACTGTCATTTAAACCTGGTGGTAACATAGCAGCTAGCCTTAGCTGCCACTGAGTCTCTTTCTTTTTTAATAAATTTTTCCATTCGCACCCTCTTGGATTAATCTTTACAATATCTAGAATCCCAAACACAAATGTATCAAAATCTACACAAGTTGCTGCATGTTTATAAAGAGCATTAGTTAATTTTTTATTTCTCATTTCATTTAAATGTTCATATATACTGTTTTTCAACATATGTTCAGTTTTTCCCAAGTAATAGTGCCCACTTGATTTACACAATGCCAAATACACCACTCCCATGGTGCTACAATTTCCCTTCTTGAAAAATACCCTACTCTTAATGTTGTTGCTTAAAACCAAACTATTCTGTTTATTGATATATGAACAATAAGAGCACATACCAGAAGCCTGTGTACCTTGTTTAACCACCATTTGGTTTTCTACCATTTTTTCCAACAATTGTTTCATGCTGAGCCCCACTTTGTTTACAAACATAGGTCTTTCCCCTACTTTGTTAAAAATCTCCTGATTGGTCCTGAATATATTCCAATTTCTTTCTAGTGCTTTTCTAACCTTGTATGTGTTCACATTGTACTGCAAAATACAAGCCTTACTAAAATTATTTTGTGTATGATTAATACCTATATTCCGATCATCTGGTACCAAATTTGAGCTGGCCTCTAAAAGTGGTTTGTATTTACTCCCCCATTTGTCATAAACCTCTTTAAGAATCTGACTCAGCAAGTCCACCGGGTATCCCCTCTCCTGGAACATGTTAGAGTTGTTAGCAAACTCTTTGGCTAAATCTTCTTTGCATGAAGTCATACGAGCTACTCTAATGGCCTGCCCCTTTACAATGCTCTTCTTTTGCCCTAAAGGGTGATTGCTTTTAAAATGCAGATAGGCATTACAAAAAGTATTCTTCCTATACACTTGGGACTTAAAATTTTCCCCTTCCTTGGTAATAAATGTGTCCAGATAATTAATCCCTTTCTTATCATATTGATATGTAAACTCAAGAAATTCAGTGCTAGAATTAAGGTACTGTACAAATTGTGGAATTTCCTGTTCCAAACCATTCCAGAGAATAAAAATATCATCCAAATATCGGAGATATAGTTTATTATGTCCCCAAAAAGGACTTCCTATAACATGCATACTCTCCCAACCCAAAAGTACAAATTGGCATATACGGGTGAGCATACTGCTCCCATAGGGACACCTCTCATTTGCTAATAATATTCACCCTCAAACGAAAGGAAAGTATTGTCTAACACAATACCCATCAATTCACAAATGAGGTTAACCATGTCACTTTCCAACCCTGATGTTTGAAATAGAACCTGTTCAAAAAGAGCTAAACCCTCTTCCTTGGGAATACTTGTGAACAGGTCCTTAACATCTATAGTAAGGAAATTAACTTCATTAGTCCATAAATCCTGCCTTATGCATTTCAAAAATTCCAAAAAATTAAAAAAAAAAATTGGTTTCAATTTATATTTAAATTTGGATAACTGATATATTTGTATTCTGATGAAGTCTCTCTTTTGAGATGAAAGCGCTTAATGTATGAATAAACGTGCTTTGTCTTTCCTACTTCAGTGTATCGAATGTAGCATATTTTATTTTATATATATATATATATATATATATATATACACACACACACACACACACACACACACACACACACACACACACACACACACACGAGGAACCCTCTACTACTACCACCTAGGTACACAATATGTGAGAGATGCAATTACATTGAGAACCTAGAGTCCTTGCTGTTTCAATCACAAGCCAACACATCTTGCACTGAGAAGGTTGCCTGCTCAAACACCACAGACACCACACCTCTAACACCACCCACACCTGTATAACACACTCCCACATATGCTGAGGTTCTCAATAAAAACATACCTAAACAAAAAAAACCTCCAAGGCAAAAACACGCATGCACATCACAACCCACAGCACCAAACACCACACATTGTACACATCCCTGTGTCTCACAGTCTCTAAGGCCCATCCATAAACCCAACATACTAGTCATAGGAGACTATCGTGAGATACACTGATGTGCCCCTAGATAGATAAGGAGAAAGTCATGGTAAGTTGATTGTCAGTTACTAGAATCCACCATATCATGCACATACTCAAGTCTCTCAACAACAGGTACTATTATGACTCTGTCATACTCCATGATGTACCTCTCTGGACTATATGAAGAGAGACATGACTGAGCTTGCTGAATATGTGTCCCAGGCAGGTGTGTCCCTAACCTTAAGCAGCATCCTACCATCACCCAGAATGATGCCTCAGTACAAACATAAAATGATTGACATTAACAACTGGCTTAGTTTCTTTTCTCATTCCAATGGGGATCCAGTACCTGATAGCCTGGGAGGACATGATTGACAGACCACAATGCTTTGCCAGAGATTGCTTTCATCTCTCTCTCCAGGGCTTCATGCTTCTGGAAATGCTCTTTCCTCCCTCATAGTGCCTTTTTCAGGCAAAGTCATGAGGACAAAATTACCAGTGTAAAAAATTCTTCTAAATGAAATCTAAAAATCACGCTGCTAAACGCTAGGAGTTTTAACATGAAACTGCACTCATTGCACACATTCCTCACCCTGGAATATGCTGACACATTTGTGCAGTCACTGAAACCTGGTTCAAAGTTGCTGAAAGCACCCCAGCCTTACCAGGTTACTCATCCTACCATACTTTCAAATCCAAAACAGAGGGCTACAAAACCAAAGGAGGTGGAGTTTCAATATTTATCAAAGACACAGACATGTCCAGGCTGGTCAAACAGTATGATACACAGGAGACACTCCAAGTGCAGTTACCTGTTGACAAAACACCTATTCAAATCATAGCTAGCTACAGACCTCCAACCAAGGGGGAGGGTGGTTAGCATAATGGTTAAGGTGTTTACCTTACAGACGCAAGGTGCAGGATTTGATTCTCACATGGGGTGATTGGTTAGGCTTAAAAAATGAACCTATGACTCAGGACGCCCACTACACCTATCTGGACTTACTTGAATCCATCAAAATTCAACCCTCTGTCCTGATTCTGGGTGACTTTAACTACCCAACCATAGAGTGGAAGGCCTATTCTAGCCTAAACATTGGATCAGCTGGTCGACACCCCTCTGACAGGTGAAAATATCCTGGAGCTGGTACTAACCAACATGAGTAGCCACTGTAACATCCCTACATGTCATCCTCCTTGGTAAGATCCGACTATAAAGTGATCACTTTTGAGGTCACCATCTCCCCTGACCCTCCCCTTGCCAGGATCAAACAAAAAAAACTTTTCCAAAGCTGACTACAACCCCCTGAGAGTAGGAATAATTAGCGTCACAGCCACCATCCTTTCAGCTGGAACTAGCACTAATGTCCAAACCTACACCAAAAAACTATGAGCACCTACATAGTTGCATGGACTCAGCAATACCTGACAGAACCAAATCATCTTCCTCAAGGAAGAGTAAACCTGTCTGGTGGACAGCAGCAATAAACAAACTCTATAATAAAAGGAAAGCAATTGCTGTCCAGGACCAAGAAGGAGAAGGTGCCAAGTTGGAAGCAATCTTTCCTCTGTCTGAACAAGCAAATAAGGTCACTGGTGAAATCCTCTAAGGCTAACTTCGAATTCAAACTGGCCACATTCGCTAAGGACAATCACAAGGCCTCCTTCACATATGTCCACAATCTCAAAGGTAACACCCAAATCTGCTCTGAACTGGTGGTCAAGAACATCACATACACAAATGTTGTAGATATAGCCAACCTACTGGCAGACAGGTTCAGTGAAAAATTTACCCTCTGTCCCCCCTATCAGTATACCAGGACATCCCCAGCACTTGCCCCCCTCCCCTCATCACCAGGGAGCAGGTCTTTAATGCCCTCTCGATGGCAAAAAATGCAGTCTCCATTGGACCCAACAACATCCCTGTCTGCATCCTATACGAAGTCAGGCAAGAGCTCTCAGCACCATTAAGCACCCTATTCATCCAAAGCCTGAGCATACCAGCCAAATAGAGGACAGCCACTGTCATCCCTCTACACAAAGGTGGAGCATCCACTGACCCAGGCAACTATAGGCCCATCAGCTTAACTAGCCTGATCTGCAAGGCCATGGAATGCATTATGGACCTTATAAACAAGGAAATTGGCAACTTCCAAATGCTTGACCCCACACAGTTTGGGTTTGTCAAAGGGAAATAATGCCTGTTAAACTTCTTTGACTTCTTTGAAACAGTCACCAAAGCCATGGACAAGGGGAAGATGGTGCACACCACCTACCTTGACCTAGCCAAAGTCTTCAACAATATTTCCCACTCGGGCATAATAGATAAACTCTCCCAGCTAGGCATCAATCCGTAGGTTACAAGATGGGTAGCTAACTGGCTCACTGATAGAACCTACTCAGTCAAAATAGGGGAAGTCACCCTGGTAGTAGGCCCGTAATAAGCAGTGTACCCCAAGGATCAGTCTTGGTGCCTTCGCTGTTTGGGATATACTTTTCTGAGGCGCAAGCCAAAACCAGTGGTCTGTGATTGACCAACATCCTCCAAGAGAGCCTTACCCAAACTAATGACTGGTACCAGAAGCATGGGCTCAAACTGAATGCCAAGAAATTCATCATTATCCCCTTTGGGGAAAATGGCATCCCCACTAATTATCACATTAATAACAACATACTAAGCATGCAATCATTCGTGAGGGACTTGGGCAGTCAGGTTGATATCAACCTGATGTTTGATCACCACATTGCCTCTGTTGTACAGAAGGCTTTCTACATGGCCCACCTCATAAGCAAGGGTATTTCATGCAGGAACAAGGAGGTCATAACATCCCTGTACTCCTCTCTTATCAGACCTATTATCAAGTACAATGCCCCCTTCAGCATGTACCTTGCCAAGCACATGCAGCAGCTGGAGAGACCACAGAGGTTCCTGACCAGGAAAATCCAGGGTCTCAAACGCCTATCCTATGTAGCTAGGCTAAAAGCCCTTTCCCTCTATTCAGTCTTGTACAGACTGCTCAGAGGTGACCTGTGTCTAGCATACAAAGTCGTCTCAAACCCAGCCTTGATGGAGTTGTTGCATATATGTAAGTCAAAGTCCACTCACAAAACCTGCACGCAAGGCCTCAACCTGGTCTGCGACATTAATAGAATTTGTTGGCGCGACAGATTTGTGTCCCAAAGACTCTGCCATCTGTGGAATACACTTCCTTTCCATGTCAAGTAGAGTACCTTATTAGCCCTCTTTAAGAGGAACCCAGACGACTGGGTGGGAAACACAAAATATACCCCTGGGATCTCACCTGTGTCTCTGCTGGACAGGGGAAACAGGTGCTGACTGTGGGAACATGGGCAAAATTCATGGCTAGGCTTATAAGGGCCTCCGGGCCAATAGCCTAATATCAATCCTATGAACCTATGTACACAAAGAGAGAGAGAGAGCTATAGAGATACACATATTACTGCACTTATAAAAAGGATGCCTATATATTTTGAAGGGCATTTTGATTTAAAATAGTTCTTCTGGCAAAGAGACTGGCCTTGACATAGTGAAATGAATGAATTTGTTTGTATTTGAGGTATATTTCTGTTCTATTTTTTTTTTTATCTGGAGTGTTTCTCCCTGGGCCTCCGCTGAAAATTGGCTTTGTTCCAAGTTAGACTTTCCCGGTTAACAAATGTTAAATAAAAATAAATAAAATTTACAGACATTAGTATTTTATAGGTTCTGCGTCAACACATCAGAAATTATAAAAGCTGAGTGTGCATTTCTGAAGTAGTAGTGTTATATCTTTAAGAATACTTTTCAAAGTTATATTTCTCCTCTGTGCCTCCTGACCACCAAGTCCTCCTTCCTAGTGGTCTTGAGTCTGTTTTTCCCTGCTGCTTTGGAAGTTCTTGGTGGAAGGGAAAGCCAGTTGGAGCAGGCCATTGTCCAGCCAGCCATGAATAAGTTTGGGTCATTGCTTACAGCAACGAGGATGTTTCTAGTGAAGCCCATACCCTGACCCTGGTGGCTAACCTGGGTTACTGCATCAATGTGAGGGCCCTACTATGTTCTCCCAATGCATGAGAGTCCTCTAACCCATACAAATGAAAGCTACCATCACCAACTTCCTAAGCCCACATCTCCTGTTAATAGCTGTAACAGCTTTCATGCAAGCCTCCATTACTATGTGGTAAAACGTCCAAGTGGAGCTTGGGTAATTTTGATTATAATCAGGACTTTATGTCTCTGTACCACACAGACAGGCTAACTTTGACTAAACATAAATATTTATATATTTTGGAGTGTAATCAAGTTAAGTTACTACATGGTGTTTTCTAGACTACTGTGCAAGTCATTATAAAATAGCAATTTTATGGTCAGTTTGCAAAAGTATGTTCTCTGACATTTCTGCAGTGACAGTTATGCAGGTGATGAAATGGGGACTCATAGATAGTGTACTGAAAATTTTATATGAAAATATAAAGTGGTGAGAAACACCCATACCAAGCTCTACACCCCAATCCTGACAACTCAAGATTCTGATGTAACAATTTCATTTTATTTATTTACTAGGTAAACCTACTAAGTACAGCTGTCTCTTTTCAGAGTCATGCAACAGGCAGCTGGACTACAAACTTTAATCCTGTGCAGCAGACTGATAGATTATTGTTTTCCTAAAAGACCAAAATGCAATATTTGCTACTGGTAAAAGATTATGTAGAATTATGAAAAAAATCTGGAATACTTATTTCCAGAGCAGATATAAATCTTTAACATAGGACCCTAAAACGGAAAACTATACCAATGAGATTGATCTTAAAAAAATCACAAGGAACAGATTTCATTAAAACTGATCTCATTATGCAGGAAATACAACAAATTGCTACAGAAGTTAAAAGAAAAAAAATAATAAAATAAAAATTCCAGCTGGTTTTCTGAATGAAGTACTTAAAACTTTAGTCATTTAGGACCAAACCTAGTTAAGAGAGGTGGGAAGGGGTGGATAAAAGACTACAAGAAGCTGAGTTATAAGGAGATTTTTTTTTTGGTCTCCATGGACTTCATTCTTACTGGTCTGACCACCAGTACTCAATATTCATGCCAGGTCTACCAGCTACTTTCCAACCCCCCCCAACTTACTCCATTTTTGCTGGGGCCAGTCATGGATCCCTGAGGGTGTCGTGGGGGAGTCTACTGCTCTGTGCTTCCATCTGGGGTTATATTTTATAACTTACCCACTCCCTTCCTCCCCCAAGATGATTATGTCTGAGGGCACCATCCCTCTTTGGACCATGCCTCCCCTTAGGGAGATTATCAATGAGTGTCCTCCCACCTTGGATGGGCACGGCCATCCCTTCTCTGCCACTCCATCAGCTGACTGTGCTGCAAATCAAATCTGAGTTGGCTGGGCAATAGTCATGGCTTTATCTCTCTATGTCACCAAAGCAGCCTGGGTTATAAGGAGAATTTTTAATCAAGCAAAACCATTATTTAATTAAGAAACTTGATAACATTGAAAATGGAGCCCACAGAAATTATAGAATCTTTCGCTGAAAGAAAGGGGTGAAGAACCCGGTATCACTGAATTTGTAATAACACAGACAAAATTTATCACAAAGTTCACATTTTGACAAAGAAAACACTCATTAAGTCATGTAATTTCATCTAACTGAATATTCTCCTTCTCACAGCCAGTCAAAGTCAGATTCTTATCGTATCAAAACAAGATGCCTGTGATATGACCAGACTTATCTTGGCCCACATTCAAATTCAAGATAAATCCATTAAGTGAGACTGATAATACTCCAAGATACAAATGCAAGGAAAAGAACTATGCCTTCTCAAACAAAAATGCTCAGATCTAATAACTATAGCTACAGCAAACTGTCTCATACAGGAATAAACATCTAACTCTCTGAAAGGAGTATTTACCTGCTATAACAAATAAACATACTGTGACAATCTGAAGCACTGGGTTAACTGACCAGTAACAGTGATTCTTAGAAAAAAGTTCCAGGCTTTAAAATGTTTTCATTTGCCATACCTTCCTGGAATAAGAGTTAAAATCATACAGCTTCACAGAATCTCCAAATTGGGGAAACTACCTTTCATAATGTGTAACAAATGGGCAAAATGTGGAACACTTACTAACAGCATATTAGTACAGCAGACTCCCTCTTATCCAGTCTCGCTGAGAACAGACCTTACCTTGGATAAACAAATGGCTACTTAATCAGAAAAAACATACAAAATAGCATTTATATGTTTAACATCAGATCGAATAACAGGATTTGTGTTAGTATGCATTTTTCTAAAAAAAATATGGTCTAAAACTCAAATGTCTGTCATTATTTAGCCTAGAGGAGGCAGAAGTGCTGTTCTTCTCTATTATCTTTGCTAAGACTATGGCAGAAATGTTATGGCCGGTTAAAGAGAGGACAGATAAGGGGGAGGCTATTGTAGCTTTAACAGGGAAGCTCACAGCATGGCTCATATGTGCTGATATATAGTTATAAAGCTATACAGACATTATTAAACAACATAAAACATGAACTTTTTTAAGGTTCAGAATGAGGACCTTTCCTCATAATGAGGTACATTTGAGATGTATGACACTTTTTTTTTTAACTCCTAAATGTAAGTTTTTTTTCCATTTCCAAACTATTGAAATTGTGAGTTATTTATTGACAATATTATTTAGTATTGCAATACTAATTGCAAGTACTTACTAGTTTTATATAATTGGTGCACATAGCATAACATGATACAAAGATGGTATTTCGACACTTCATTTTTCCTTTCATCAAGTATCTGCTGCTTACATGTCTTGTTTGCTTTTTCTGGGTTTTTTTGTTTTTGTTTTTGTTTTTCCCTATTTGACTAACTCCAGCAATAATCCTGAAAGAAAAATGTCACAATACACCTACGTTATGCATTAGTCATCTTAAATAAGATAAGCAATCCTTTTGTTGATTGTAATTTAAACTAAAACTTATCCCTTAATGTGCATGGAAATGTTTTGTACAAAGGAAGGAGGAATTGTGTTGTTTCAATGTTTGTAAAATAATGTCTACTTTCTGTGTTCTGTTTTATGAAAAGAACATTATTATATCAAGATTTCTTCATATTACTGAAATTCCCACCATTTACTGATTTTTTCAAGAAATAGATTGTGTAGATGAGTTAGACAGTTTGGTGATACTGGCATATAGCTTAAAACCATCTTGGAATGCCTTCCCAGAGAATCTATTCAGAGGTGGGACCTCAGTTTCAACACAATTAATGTAAGACTGCGTCACATGATTTGCAGTGGCATTTTCAACTCCAGGAAAATTTACATAATTCTGGATTAATAGAAGGCACTTGCTTCCCACCTTGCTTTTTAGGTACCTGGATGCATCAGACTGATGGACCTTTACAATTTTTCCTATGCAGAGAATGGCTGTGTAGTTCCTATTTCACCCATATTCACCTTGTAACCATCTGAAGTTGTTGAAGATGGAATCAGAGTTGTAGTTAGGTCAAGTGATGCCCTGGGCAAAGCCACCATTTGGCACCCCTTCCTCATCTAAGTTGAGGATCCCCAAAAAATGTTTCAACATAACAGATTATTGAGACCCCCCCACACACACACACACAAAGGCAAAGAGCTATTAGTACTTACATAACCACACTTTGCAAAACTGGCTCAAAAAATTTTCAGAAATTGCAGAAAACAATTATAGTAGGTCCTTGCTTTAGTTCCCAAAACAAAGAGACTGACTAAATGACAAGAGCATGATCAGTACAGAAGAAGAGGAGATATATGATCACTACTAGCTGGATAAATTCCAAAACTGTTTGCAGCCTTGCAAATCAAGGACTCTCACACAGTGCACCATTAAATTATTAGATAGACTGTTGTAATCTCATGGTTCAACCTTCTCAACCTTCTTCAGATCCTAGTGTGTAGACCTGACTTACTGCTGTTAAATAAAGATCCTTAATTGCTCAATCAATCACATACAGCAATTAGATGCACGCCTTTCTTAAGCCTCCATTTCATTTCTAAATTAATTCTAAAGAGAAGCCTAATTAAGAAATAAAATGGAGGCTTAAGGAAGGCATGCATCTGATTGCTGTAGGTGATTGGTTGAGCAATTAAAGATCTTTATTTAAGTCAGGTCTACACACTAGGATCTGAAGAAGGTTTTTTTAACTGAAAGCACTTCTCCTTTTTGACCTGCATCTTGAACAGCACAATTTGTGCTTTTTATTTCTTCGTTTTATTAAAGCCTACATTTTAACAGAATTTCTCAGTGAACTTTTCATTGTGGTGGAAGCCTTTTTTTCATTTTACTATTTTTGCCTATTAAGGCTTCCTCTGGAGGTGATTTTTGGTTTGGTTGTTTGTGGTGTTTAAACGTAGTGGACAGATATAGCTAAAATTACAACAGCAATTCATAAGGCTATGTAGTTGAATGGTTAGCGTGACAGCCTCATGTGCAGCAGGTGCAGGGTTCAAATACACATTTTGTAAATACACATTCTGAGAGTTATTTTAAATCCCAATGAAATAATTGTGTGATTACACAGACAGGTTATTAATATTATTGTGCAAATACACATGTATTCCATGTACTAGTAAGCCCTGATTGAATTTTGTATGAATACACAGAGATCAGAGATGTTATTAAGCATGTATGTTGCAAATACATGTAAGAGATGTATTTTAAACCCCGTGATGGAATATTGTATGTATGCACAGACATTTTATGAAGCATTTGTTTTGCAATTACACAATTATGATATTTATAATGAAATTCTGCAGTGCTGCGCCCAGCTAAGCTCCACTAAGCATATCTAAGCCTAGCCAAGCAAGGCTTAAACAAGGAATGTTTTAGCAGTGCTTAGCCTAATTGTTAAGCGGTGTAAAGCACTGCTAAGCAATCTCCGTTTCAGCAGTGCTCAGTCCAGCTAAGCTGGTTTCTGCTCTGCTATGTATTGCTAAGCATTGCCAGTTTAAGTGCTGCTCAGCTGAGCTCAGCAGGTTTGCGTGGTGCTAAGCGGTGCCGCATTTTTAAAAATGGGCCAATGGTAGTAAAGGGCAGGAAAACAGCCTTTTTTAAGTCCAACAGGTGGGAGTAGAGCCAGAATCTGTTGGAGTTTGATCTTGGCAGAGACTATGGCAGGAGTTGGAGAGGGTGTACGCTTCCATGCACAGCGGTGGGGCATTCTGGAGTCCATGGTTATGGTTGAACTACTTGTTAAAGACCATGACATCTGGTTGCTGCAGGGCCAGTACTAGTGATTGGAGTACAAGGTGAAGGCATGGGACTGGCTGACATGCAAACTCACCCATGCAATTGGCATCCCTTGCACAGGCGGATCACCATTTTGATGACCTAAAGCATAGGAAGGCAAATCTCTTGGCCACTTGTATCTGACATGCCAGGGATGGCAATGCCCCACAAGTTTGAAAGTATTGTTAGCATTGTTTTACTAATAACTAATCTGCATGTGTGATAGACAGGTTACACATAATGGTGTGTTTCTCTCCCCACAGCTGCAGAGGAGAGAGGTCACAACCTGGAGGCAACCTCACCCATGCAACTGGCATCCCTTGCACAGATGGATCACCATTTTGATGACCTGAAGCATAGGAAGGTGAATCTCTTAGCCACTTGTATCTGACATGCCAGGGATGGCAATGCCCCACAAGTTTGTAAGTATTGTTAGCATTGTTTTACTAATAACTAATCTGCATGTGTGATAGACAGGTTACACATAATGGTGTGTTTCTCTCCCCACAGCTGCAGAGGAGAGAGGTTGCAACCTGGAGGCCCATACAGGGTGCCTGGCCAGGTTGCACTTTGAGTGTGGTGAATACAGATGTATCTTGCGATCCATAGTTATATAAACAAGAAAGTGTACATTAGTAACTGCCAGCATGTTTGAGTGTACTGCAATGAATGTGGTCATAGACCTGGACTGATATAACCGAGTAATGCCAGGTACAGTTCAATAAAGATGAAAGCATGATACCTGATAATGTTAAGGAAAAAAGTTTCTACTGCATTAATAATGTTAAGGAAATAAACGTTTCTACTGCATGAATAATGTTAAGGAAATAAAGTTCAGCCACATGAATAATGTTAAGGAAATAAAGTTCAGCTGCATTCATAATGTTAAGGAGATAATTTCTACTGCATTAATTGTGGAATTACAGCTGTATTGCAACACATGGATTATAGGAAATGCTCATCAATAAAGACTGTTACATGTATACCAGTCACTGCATGATATCACCCCTAATAAAGCTGTGTTGTGCAATATGTGTGTATTTTGGGCTGTTGGTCATGAAATCGAGTAGTACAACTGCTGTGAAGTAAAAACTGGAATAATACCACAAAGTGACTGAAGGTTAGCTAATAAAGAAGTATTTTGCTAAACTGTAGATGTGGATCTGTACTACAAGATATAATCCATTATATTTGTTCTGCACTAAGATCTGAATCTAGAATAGGAATGGCCAAGGTATATAGTGTGTATCTCAAGATTGTCTTGTCTTGTGTTAACCATTGCATTTCAGTTATATTCATTCCTGATCTTTGTTGCACTGCTGCAGGCAAGTATGAAACTGTAGACTGCAAATATATCATCTGCAACTGTATATGAGTCAGGTAGCCAACCCCGCACTCCGATATGGTCTGTACGCATCACACATAGTTCCACCCACTAGGGGTTAATTGTCTGCACCTGCATTATATGTATTAATGCACAGTTCACTTGCTATCTCTGTCATGCATGAATCTCATGCATGTGTGTTCAAGTGTCACTGCAGTCTTGTATAACACTCTACCTCTATTACCAGGTCACAATTTGTTACCAGGTGAGCTCTAGGCACATATCAATCAATCAATAGTCAGCAGTGGCTCAGTATCTCAGTTTGATAAACACTAGGCATAATGTACATTTTGTCACACACAGACTGAGGTTTGAATCCAGGGACATGTACTGCTAAATATTTATAGAAACTGTTATGCATTGTTAACAGATGTTCTCCCCACAGGAATTACAGGTAAATAAATGGCTACAGTAGCTGTTTTAATGGGTTACTAATTTGTGTGCTCAGAGGTACCAGAGTGTTAACAGCATTGCTCAGCAATGTGATAAGATGTCAGTATATAATAAGTCAATAAGTACAATATTAATACAGGTTAATAAAACAAATAAAACTGTTTAATCTTGGTACGGCTGTATGCCTGGTGTGTCTGTGAATGTCTGCTGATAGTCTACCCCCATGCCTGCCAAGGACAGTATGATAAGCGTAACATCTCTGTACTGTGCAAGATACATGTCTCTCAAGTGTCATGCTGTCATGGACTGTGATCATTGTTGCAAAATCCCTTGGACACAGATTTAACATAAACTTGATTTATGTCAGTAGCACAGTCACACTACATCAGTCTACAGTATACCTTGGTACTTGAATATGTTCCCCTGAGATGTAATAGTCCTCTGTAGTTGTGTGTCTGTAGGTGTTACAGCTTGGCCCATACTGTTCCCTGCGGATAGCTTGAGAGGTGTGTATGTGCTAGAGAAGCTATAGGGCACTTTTATACATAAAATAAGGCTAGACTTGTAGAGTATATCACAGTACTGTTGCAAACAATATACCCTATACTGGTAGTAATGGAATTTCTTTCTCTCTCTCCCCCCACCCCTTATCTGCATCATAATTTATTATTGTTATACATCGGGTATGGCTTACTTTTAACATATGTTCCCAAAACATTATGTTGGGCCTTGTGTTTTATAATTGTTATATATTACAATGGTTGCATACCAACATACCTTATTGAATTACTTACATTTTTGGCCTTCTGCTGTAACTGTCATTGGCATAATGTTACAAAACTGACTGTTATACCACTTATTGTTGTGTTCCATGTACTATGCAATGTTATGTTACTTGGTTAATTGGAATAAACTGGCATGCTGTTATACCAAACATTTAAATGTTCTGTTCATTACTAACCTATACACTTTGAAACACCTCAACCCCATAGCTCGACTGAGTGGGCCAGTTCTCGCGGATCCACCTACCCTACCTCAACTGGCCATGGCCCCGGGTCCAAGCATGTCTGGGACCCAACCTGGAGCTGCCTCCTTCACTGGTCCTGAACCACCTCAGGGGATGGGGCCCATTCCCCCCCTTGGGAGCGGGAGCAGAGACAGCTGACAGCTACCAGGCATGGTGCACAGGATCGTGCAGCAAGGGTTTGACAATTGACTGCACCAGACTGAGGGCAGACTGGCCAACCTGGAGGGGCAGGCTGGCCCCAGTACCCAGCCCCCAGCACAGCCACCTTTGGGGCAGTGAAGGAGCAGTGGTGACTGCCCATGGGTGGGGAGCTCAGTCCCACTGCTGCCGTTTAGGGTCACATGGCTCTCCAATTCCAAAACACCCTCCCCATCCAAGGTGTTCACCTCTCATGTGTCATACACCGCCCCTGTCTGCTGTCTTGTCTGGCTTGTCTGTTTGCAAATGCAACCTCTCCTATCTAACGTAAGTCCCCAGATATACCTATATCCCTTCCCCAACATTCCACTCTTTCTTTAAAGAAAAAAAAAAGGGCATCTGTCCCACAAAAAAATATCACCCCATACATAGCTTTACAATTTGCCCTAATGTACTCTGCCCACCAGAAATTAAAATAATGAATCAACACAGTTATTTCACCCACATTCCTGTCTCTGGGATGTGAGGCTCTAAATTCCAAATTGTCTACAACCTGCACAACTGTTGCTGTACAAGAGATGTAGACCTATTGTCCTTTCCTACACCCATCCTACACATCCCTACCTGTGCTGCATGTCTCGCAAACCTGCTCAAAACCGCTTAAAACTGTTTCAAACTGCTTTAATCACCTTCGGTCTTTCTGACATTGTTATGCACATCAGCAAAATGATCACCTCTGCCAAGTCTCAAACCCAGGACTCTGACAACTAGGGCATTGTGCATTATGACCACTAGGCCACTCAGCTCTGAAGTATAACAGCTGTTTCCATACATATATCCCGAGTGCCAGTGACACACTGCTTGTACATATAATGGGAAAAATAACAGCGTACTTGAGACAGTGGTGCAGACACCAAACCAGTACACAGCCAAATAAATGTTGATGGATGTACGTGAGGCCTAGGATATCAGGTAGAGATGACAACTGCACAGACTGTTGCAGAATGTTCACAGTTGTGCCACCTACATTTGGCAAAGTTGTCACAAAACCCTATTCTGTGTGCTGAAGTACTGGCAAGTCAGTACAGATTGGGATTATAAAAGCATCACAGGCAGTTCAGTGTCACATGTCATGCCCATCCAAACACACATGTTCATGCCAATCCTGTATAACAGACTGTATGCATAAACATATGTCTTGCAAATACACCAGCTATAGTACTGATTCAGTAGCTCAATCTGTTACATTCCTAGCATGCTTTACATTTTGACACCCACAGTCCTGGCTTCCATTCCAATCTGTTGCATGTCAAATACATGCTTATAAATACTACAAATAACTGACTGAGACATGCAATTTTAATCAGAACCGGTTGCTGCTACTGCAGTCATTGCCACCCATATTAGCACGTCAAGGGCCTGTAGGTTGGGACACACTTCACAAATATGTATAGGCATCCTAAATGTCACCTATCACTCTCTGGATGGCACTATTACATAACATACCTTACCTGGACTGTTATGGGTACCCTCACCCAGACTATGCTGTGACAAGAAAGCTGACACTGCTCCCTCACTGACATGTACAGCTTGCTGTCCCCCAATGTGTTCACAATCCCCAATATGATTCCTGGCCAGAGTGCAGCAGCTGCAGCCTGCAACATATTTGGCAGTATGTTCATCTACCTGCTACAGGCCTACCATACCTCTCAAACACTCGGAACAGGGGATCAACACAACACCCATACATAAAGGGGTTGGGGGATGGTCAAGTGACAGGGACATGTGTCACAGTCTTCCCCTATAAACATACACAGCTGATAGACCATCAGCTAATGCAGCAGCATGCATATTCTGATGCAAATGACGTATGGCACTTACATCTGTCTGTCCCCTTACTGACCTCAACCCACATTGTTAAGCAATAAACTGCCACATAATCAGAAAATCTGTTCACAATGGCCAAACATAGCATGCCAAACTGTGGACATACCACATAAATCTGAACAGTAGACAATATTTTTACCTACCCTCTGTGATGCTGTAGTCCCCACAACTCGATAATGTACATCCCACAGGCAAGGAAAAGGGCCAAGGCCTATATGAAGGGCTTAAATATAGCACTGTGGTGCCATGCCATTGGCTAATGAAAATGCAACCCAGCTGTTCTGGATGTAGTTAGCTAGTGTGAGCCACAGATTGGTGCACTGCTAATCACCTGCTCATGAGCATTACCTACAAAATGCAAGTTGCTCCCTATGGTAAACAGGTCTATGACTTTCTTTACAAAGGGTTGGGAGGGTGGCCTAATGGTTAAGGTGTTTGCCTTACAAAAACAAAGGGTGGTTTTTGAATCTCACAAGGAGGATAGGCTGCTAAGCTTAAATGGCTCGCAGGCAGTTAGCCTAGTACTAACTGAAATGAACTACCTAACTAAGACAGACTGTGAGAACATAAGCATTATAGTACAGGATTTATGCACATAAAGGAGAACAGCACTATGTTAGGTATGTGATAGAAGTCCCCATGTAATGGGATACAGATGGGAGGATGCAGTTATGGGAAATAGGGATTACAACAGTAGATCTGTAGTACATATCTTGGAATGACATGTTGCTGTTAGTCAGCTGTCCAGCACCTACAGACTTCCCTTTTGGCTCTCTCTGATGTGACATACATCACAGCTCTGGCCCTCTGAGCCTCTCCAATTGTCGGCTCATGTATGAATGCTACTGGATTGTGTTTTAGACAATAGTGACATTAAGTACTGGTGGATATAGCTGGCATATTTCATGATGTAGTCATTCAGCTCCTCTCAGTCTGTGAATGTCACACAGGCAAACATTGTCCAGGTATCCCTGACTGTTCCTGATGTACTCTGGCTAGGTCACTGTGTACTCCACACCTGTATCTCATTGCTTGAGACCTATGCCTAGCATACCTGTTGACCCCCTACAGCAGGACAGCAGGTTATAGCCAGTAGTAGTGGAGAGACACAGGCCCGGCCTCAGTAAAAGAGTGTACAGATTGACCATACAGTGTAAGGGAATGAATACAATACCAGTTATTAATGTACCATAACTGTCTTCTGAGGGGTCTGGCATGTGACAGTCAGATTCCCCACAGTCTGGGAATAACCATTATCTATTGTCCAACTGTTTGCCAGACATCCACATTTGTCTGGCAGAAGGTCCTCATATGCTCCGATCTGGCTAGAATAACTCCAAAAAAAGTTTAATGTGAAGCGTTTCATCTTCCACCTTTGGAAGACTTCAACAGACAAAAGAAAAAAACTTCATACACAGTTTTAAAAGGAAAAAGGTGCCAAAGCAAAGCACAGTAATTGGGTTCAGCCACCATTCAATTAACTAATTAAATACTAAGTTAAATAAAAGTGTTCTGCATCAAAAACCTTTTTCTTGTGTTAAAAAAGCTCATGTCAGCAAAATAAAATCATTCATTTAAAACTTCTGTTTAAAACTTTCATTTTAGAAAAAACAAAATGCAAAACTGTACTCTAACATAAAGTACAGAAATACTGAATGAAAAGCATAATTGTAGGAAAATGTAGTTTTAAATATATGCTTGGAGTGTAAAAGAAGAAAAGAACGTAATAATAATAATAATAAGTATAAAATGAGTACAAATATAACAACAGCCTACTGCTCACAACACCAAGAGGTGACAGTGTCTGAAGCAAAAATGTCAAAAACTATGGACAGGGTGTCAAATACCTAAAAGTACAAATACATACAGTAAACTGTGTTCTAAGACCTTAGAGGATCTGTGTTCTAAAAATGTTGAAAAATTTAAAAACAAATTTTTAGTACTAGACTATAAAAATATGCAAAGGAACTCAAGACGAAAAACAGGAATAAAACTACAACAGTTGCTACCTTTTGCTAACATGAAATGAAATACTGTATGTGTCACCTCAATAGACTTCTTAACTTCAAAATATAAGTCAAAGATGTGACCTCATTTATACCAGGGGGGAGTGTAGGAATTCAGCCTAAGCTGCCAAACAAGTTCACGTTTCTCTAACAGTAACTGATGTGCTCCACCTTTTTCATCAACCACTACCTGATCTATCACACAAAAAAGCATGGGTAGGATTCACGTTACAGTGTCTCGCTAGGGCATTGGCACTACTCTTCTTCCTTATACGATATGTGTGTTCATAAATCCTTTTTAATTTGCTGTCAGTCTTACCAATATAAAAAGTTGGACATGACTGACAGGAAGCCAGGTAAACCACTGATTTAGAACTACAACTGTACCGGCCTCTGGCTTTAAACATGTGTTGATTCACTGTGAAACTAGACTCTGTAGACATGAATTTATAATAATTACATGCCTCACATTTGTATGCGCCCTCTGTTCTAGTGGGTTTCATAATCGTACTTTCCATGATATTTTTAGATTTCTACCTTTTCTAAAAATAATAACTGGTTTGTCACCTAATTTCTCTACTAAATCCTTCTCAACGGTCAATAAGTGCCAATTTCTTCTAAGGATGCTGCTAATGAACTTTGCTTCCAAAGTAAAAGGAGTAATAAAACTCTTCTTGTAACAAACCAAGTCTGTACCTGTTGAGCCCACGACTACTGGTGGTGAACTTGTACTGGGCACCACCACACTCAATTCTTCTTCCACATCCAAAACTAAATCTCCTTCTTTTACGGTAAGGATGGGATTAAAAATACCTGACAGTCTCTTACTACAAACCATCTTTTAACACAAGAAAAAGGTTTTTGATGCAGAACACTTTTAATTATTTAACTTAGTATTTAATTAGTTAATTGAATGGTGGCTGAATCCAATTACTGTGCTTTGCTTTGGCGCCTTTTTCCTTTTAAAACTGTGTATGAAGTTTTTTTTATTTTGTCTGATGAAGTCTTCCAAAGGTGGAAGACGAAAAGCGCTTCACATTAAACTTTTTTTGGAGTTATTCCAGCCAGATCGGAGCTTGTGTTGTTTTTTCATTTTAGAAGGTCCACATATATCAGGCACATGTACACATTCTGCAAACATCTGTGTAATGAGGATGTCGGACACCTACAGGGAGGATACCCTACAGCACGTTTGCAGTGCTGTCTCTCATTGGGTCACACACATGTTGCTGGACTGTCCCCATACACTTGTAGTACCACTCACCTATTTGTCAGATGGTGGCTGTATGACATGGTACTGGAACGTCACCCATAGGGGACACACCACAGTAGATGTCAGTGACGGATGTGGAGACATAACAACACAGTCTGTCACAGCACACAGGGCCATAACCGGTATACATAGGATCATAGGAGGTTACTAGACTATTGGTTCTGAGGCCCTCATAAGCCTAGCCCAGAGTTGAGCCCATGTTTATGCAAGTCAGCACCTGATGCCCAGTCCAACAGGGACAGAGGTGGTATCCCAAGGGTGTATGTCCTGTTAACCATCCAGTTATCCAGGTTTCGCTTAAAAAGGGGTAAAGAGGTACTCTGCCTGATGTGGACAGGGTGTCCATTCCACAGCTGTGTGAGTGTGTGGGACACACATCTGACCCGCCAACAAGTTCTGTTGATTTCACAGACCAGGTTGAGGGCACGTGCGTGGGTTACTTGAGTGGAGCTTGACTTGCAGATGTGCACAGTCCCATCAAGGTGGAGTCCATGATCGCCTTGCATGTCAGAGAGAGGTCACCTCTGAGGAGTCAGTATGAAACCGGGTGGAGGGATAGAGCTTTTAGCCTATCTGTGTATAATAGATATTTGAGGCCCTGGTATTCCCTGGTTAGGAACTTCTGTGGTCTCTCCAGCTGCTGCATGTGCTTTGCAAGGCACATGATGAAAGGGGCATTCTACTCAATAGTGGGCCTTATTAGAGAGGAATACAGGGATGTTATGACCCCCATGTCCCTGGATGAGATACCCTTACATATGAGTTGGGCCATGTAGAAGGCTTTCCTTACAAAGGAAGTAAAATGGTGGTCAAATGTCATGGTGCCATCAACTTGTGTGCCCAAATCCCTCACGACTAATTGCATGCTTAGGATGTTGTTAGTAATGTGAAAATTTGTGGGAACATCACTCTCCCCAAAGGGGATGACACTGCATTTTGTGGTATGCAGCCTGAGGCCATTATGTCTGGCACACTCATGTGTCTGCATGAGACCCTCTTGGCAGATGTCCACATGGGACTAGGGCATTAGGTAGCATCACCCAGCATCCAGTCTTCTGCAAATGTGGCCGGCCGTACCCCACTGGTTATGCCTGCACCTCAGAAGAGAAAATCACACATAGCAGAGGCCCCAAGAGAGAACACTGTGTTACGCCTTTAGTTACGTATCTACCACTTGAGATGGCTTCCCCTATATTGAGTAGGTGGGTGCTGTCAGTGTGCCAGCGTGCTACCCATCTGGTTACATATGGATTGATGGTTAGTTAAGAGTGTATATCTATTATGGCCAAGTGGGGAATACTGTGAAAGTCTTTGGCCAGGTTAAGGTAGGCAGTGTGCACTGTCTCCCCCTCTTCCATGGCTGTGGTGACTGTGTCAAAGAAGTCAGCCAAATGTAATAGACATGATCCCCCCCTTGACAAAGCCAAACTGTGTGTAATTGAGTGTGTGGAGGTTGCCAATGTCCTTGTTAATGAGGTTCATGATAATCTGTTCCATGGCCTTGCAGATCAGGCTAGTTAGACTGATGGATCTATAATGTGCTGGATCGGGGGACGCTCCACCTTAGTGTAAAGGGATGACAGTGGGTGTCCTCCACTTGGCTGGGACAAAGGCGGTATTCAGGCTTTGGTTGAATACAGTGCCTAATGATGCTGCAGGTTCATGCTTGAGATCATGTAGGATGTATCCTACAATGTAATTGGGTCCCACGGAGGCTGTATTTCATGACTGAGATGGCAGTGATGAACTGTTCCCTAGATATAAGGGGAAGGGGGCAGGTACTGGAGATGTCTTGATGTACTGATGGGGGGACAGGGGGTGAAGCTCTCACTGACTCTGTCAGGCAGCAAGTTTGGTATATCTACAGCACTTGTATATCTGGTGTCCTTGGTCACCACTTCTGAGCAGGTCTGGGTGATACCTTTAAGGCTGCAGACATATGCAAAGAAGGAGATATGACTGTCTGTAGTGGATGTCGCCAATGTGGGCTCAGAGTTTGGTTTGCCGGATTTCAGTAGTGCTCTTATTTGCTTGTTCAAGCTAAGGAGACATTGTTTCAAATTGGGCACCTGCACCTTTGTGGTCTTGGACAGCAACATTTCACTCCTGTTATAGAGTGTATTTATTGCAGATGTCCACCAGGCAGGTTTACTTATCCTTGCAGAGGATGATGTAGTCCTGTCGGGTATACCTGACTCCATGCATCTACACAATGCACATTTAGTGCTTTGATGTATTTGTGTATATTGGTTCCAGTTCCTACAGAGGGGAGGGGGCTGTGAAGCTGTTTATACCATCATTCAGGAGGCTGTGATCAACTTTGGAGATGTTTGTATGTCTGACCCTAGCTAGATGAGTATTGTGGGAGATAATGACTGCAAATGTGACCATATTATGGTTGGTTTTACCAAGGAGGATGATACTGTAGGGATGCTGCAGTGGTTACCCATGTTGTTTAATATCAGCTCCAAGAGATCTTCACCTCATGTGTGAGTAGCAACTAGTTGTTCCAAGGTGTTTGCATGGCCAAATTCTATGAATCCCTGGAAATTTGTGTACTGGCATGAGTAGTTCTTCCAATCTATGTTTGGGTACTTAAAGTCACCCAGGATCAGAGGGGTCTATATTATATGTTCAAAGTTTGAAAACTTCAAACGTTAAATAATCTAATTTAAATGTTCGAAGTTTCAAACATCAAACATATAAAAAAAATGGAACTTACCCGATTAGTGTAGGCAGGGGGGCAAGCCTCCCTACACCCCCCACACACCCCCGACTTTTTAAATATACCGACTCCGAGACCGCACTATAGTGTGGTAAAGGGAAGATTTCCCTAACTGCACTGTAGTGTGGTCTCAGAGTTGGTATATTTAAAGAGCAGGAGGTGTGAGGGTCCCAGCACCCCATGTTGGGGGTGCATGGGGGCTTACCCCTGCCTACAGCCATTAGTTTTGGGTTTGTGTTTTTTTTTTTTTACATATGTTCGAAGTTTTATACCTTCGAACATTTAAATTTGATATTTTAATGTTCAAAGTTATAAAACTTCGAACATATGATATAGACCTGGATCAGAGTACAGAGTCAAATCCTGATAGAGTTGAACAGGTCCATATAGGCAGAATGGGCTTCCTGGTCACATGTAGGGGCTGGTAACTAGCTATGATTTGAATAGGGGTCTTGGCAATGGTTAACTTCACCTGGACTGTCTCCTGTGCATCTTACTGTTTGACCACCCTGGAGGTGTGTATGTCTTTCATATATAGTAAAACCATAACTGCACCTGGAGTGTCTCCTGTGCATCTTACTGTTTAATCAGAATGGAGGTGTGTATGTCTTTCATATTTAGTGAAACCCCAAGTCCCTTGCCCACACCTTGGGGTCTGACTGTTTGATAGGATGGGTGACCATGTAAGGCTGGGGTGCGCTCTACAGCTTTGAACCATGTGTCTGTGACTGCACCGATGTCAGCATTTTCTGGGTTAAGAATGCTTGCAATGCATGCAGATTCATGTTTAGACTCCTAGCATTTAGCAGCATGGCCTTCAATTTGTGATTTGTTAACAGTTTCATGTTGGTAGTGTTAACATCACTATTTTTCCTAATAAAGGCAAGAACCATTTCCAGTAGCCAGAAGGCCGGGTGAGACAGATAGAGGCCATCTCTGGCAAATTATCATGGTCTGTTGATCATATCATCCCAGGCTGTCATGTACTGGATCCCCCTGGAATGGCACCAGAAACCAAGCCAATTGTTAAGGTCAATCATTTCCTGATTGTATTGTGGCATCATTCTGGGTGATGGCAGAATGCTGCTTAAGGCTAGGGACATACCGATCTGGGACACATAATCAGCAGGCTCAATCATGTCTCACATCATATATTCCAGGGAGATACATCTCAGGTCAGGCACGCAAACAAGGGCTATTACAGACTTGTTGTTGAAAGACAGCAGTGCGTATGTGATATGGCAGATTCTGGCAGATTCTGGCACCTGACAGAAAGTAACTGTGACCTTCTCCATATACAGCCTAGTGAGATGCACATCTGTGTGTCTCACAATGGAGTTTCCTATGACTAGTATGTTTGCTTTATAGTGACGCCTTAGTGACCATGGTGTATGGCTATGCATGGTATGTGGTGTGGAGGGTTGTGGAGTTCACATGTGTTTTTGTCTCGGAGGTCTCCTTTGTTTGGGGATGTTTATGTTGAAGACCTCTGCATATGTGGGTGTGTGTTGTGTAGGTGTTGGTGGTGTGTGGGGTGTACTGGTTGTGTTGACAACCTTTTCAGTGCCAGATATGCGGCCTTGATAGGGAGAGAGCATGGACTGTAAGTTCCTAATGTCATTGCATCTCTCAAATTGTGTTCCTTGATGGTGTTTGCAGATTGTTATCCATGTACATGAGACACTTGCTACACTGTGTCAGGATGCCCATATCAACCAGACTGGCAGGGAAAACTGCAGGACATTGTCCAGCCATATTTGTCATTATCTGAGGGAAGAAGGCCAGGGAGACTGAAGGGGTGGGCCTACAACCTAGGTGCTTAAAAGAAATGTAGGAGGCTTACACTACTGCATACAATGTAGACAGGCTATAAACCAGCAGTAATAGGTGCACCAGAAAATATGCAGTTGAACACTGCAAGAGCTAAGTTTTTCTGCATAGCTGCCTAGCTTGAGCATTTTCTGGCTTGTTAAACTTGATTTCTGTATTAGTAGCTGTATTTAGAGCACAACCAAAAGCTGTTTGCTGAATTTCCTGTTTGCACTTAATTTTAAATCGTTTTTTTCTTAAAACTTGCATATTTTCTGTCCTTGACCTAGCACTCTTGTGTGGGGTCATTTACTGCACTGTTATAACTTGATATTACTTGTGAACCTCTGCTATCTCTGTAAAAAACAAAAACAAAAAAAAAATCTTGCTTTTTTCCACTTTTCTGAGAGTTAAAAGTTCAGTTACAGGCTTGCTGTTCCTGAACTGTTTGAAAGTTTCTGTGAGGCCATTTTGCTTGGGCTGAAGGAGGGTCTCTCTGTTGATCAGTGGCAGTGACTAACATTGAGCAGCTTCCCTGCCCCCGTAGAGGTGGTTACTGACTTGAAACTGTAGTTTTATTGGCCACTAGGGGTCATTTCCATAACTCCTTCATCTTCCTCTCTTAAAACCTAGTTGCCTCGTGGTTTGGGCGTCTTTTCAGGCTTGTTGGCTGTTGGTGAAGCACCCTCCAAGAGGAAAAAACGCTGAGAGAAGAAGGGAGCCACTTTTGAGATTTTAAGTATTTTTTCTCTGTTTATTTGCTAAGTTTTTCTGCATAGCTGCCTAGCTTGAGCATTTTCTGGCTTGTTAAACTTGATTTCTGTATTAGTAGCTGTATTTAGAGCACAACCAAAAGCTGTTTGCTGAATTTCCTGTTTGCACTTAATTTTAAATTGTTTTTTCTTAAAACTTGCATATTTTCTGTCCTTGACCTAGCACTCTTGTGTGGGGTCATTTACTGCACTGTTATAACTTGATATTACTTGTGAACCTCTGCTATCTCTGTAAAAACAAAAGAAAAAAATCTTGCTTTTTTCCCACTTTTCTGAGAGTTAAAAAAGTTCAGTTACAGGCTTGCTGTTCCTGAACTGTTTGAAAGTTTCTGAGGCCATTTTTGCTTGGGCTGAAGGAGGGTCTCTCTGTTGATCAGTGGCAGTGACTAACATTGAGCAGCTTCCCTGCCCCCCCGTAGAGGTGGTTACTGACTTGAAACTGTAGTTTTATTGTCCCTTTTGGGTCTATTCCTGCTTCTTTCCAGCCCTGCTATCAAGCACGCTTTAACGTGCTTTAGCGCCATAGCGCGGAGTTGCCACTAGAGCAGCATCGGGCAGTGCCGGTTAAACAAGGTTAAACTCTTTCTGGCTCCAGAAAGTCTGTTCTTCAATTTTTCCCTTAGAACTGCTCTGTTAGGAACCTAAACAGTTTACACCTACACTAAAAAGTGCAGCACTTGTTCCAAATAGCTTTTTCTTCTCAAAAAGCTCAGCACTTGTCTTATAAGCATATCCCTTGTCTTATAAGCATTCTCTTTGCAGGTCAAGCACTCCTATATTATACAAATCTCTCACTAGCAAAACCCCACAGGAGTGCCCACTTCCCTGCTAAGCCAAGGAACTTTTCTGTCTCATACCAACTCATAATTCTTTCTAGCATGTCGAAGGGTCAGATGCTGGCGTCCTCTCCTGCCCAGCTGGTGAATCTGGGAATTCTGAGACAATGTTACAATTGCCTCATGTACACGGACAACCCTCTCCTCCTCCCACGTAACACTAACACTTGTGAGAGATGCAGCTATTTAGCCAGACTGGAGGCTGAGCTCTCTCAACTCAGGACTGGCAAGACCAGGCAGGAGGAGAAGGCAACTACACACACCACAATACCAGTCTCACATAATTCAATCACACCACTGAATCAAACACATAAACACACTAAGACATACTCGGAGGCTCTGAGTAAAAATTTACCTAAACAGCAGAGGCCTCCAAAGCAGACACCCAAGCAACTGCAAACTCAATACACCACACAAACAACACATAAACAACAAAATCAGTGTGCAAAGCAGTCACTGCCCTTAAGGCCAAATACAACACCAAACATACTTGTCATAGGTGACTCCATAGTCAGACACACTGACGTCCTGCCCACCAGACTGAGTAAGGAGAAGGTCACAGTAAGCTGCCTGTCGGGCGCTAGAATCCACCACATAACGCAAGCACTCAGGTCTCTCAACAGCAGGTACAAGTACGACTCAGTCATTGTCCACGCTGGTGTCAACGACCTGAGACGCACCTCCTTGGACTACATGAAAGAGACATTGAGGAGCTCTCTGATTATGTAGCCCAGGCAGGTATGACCCTGACCTTGAGCAGTATCCTGCCTTCACCTAGAATGATGCCACAATACAGTGATAAGATGATCAGCTTTAATAATTGGCTTAAATTCTGGTGTCATTCAAAGGAGATCCAATGTCTGTCTGCCTGGGATGACATGCTGGACAAGCCACGCTGCTTCGCAAGGGACGGCTTGCACCTGTCACCCCTAGGCTTCCGGATATTGGCAAAGGCTCTTGCCACCCCATAGTGCCTTTTTAGGCAAGGCTCAAATTCTAAACCTACCACCCTAGAACACAAAAAGTAAAAAACTAAGGGTAATGCTGCTCAATGCCAGAAGTCTCAATCTCAAGATGCACGCACTCGAGGCCCTTCTCAGTATGGAGAACATCGATGTCTGTGCTGTGACAGAAACCTGGTTCAAGGCTCCTGAGAGCACCCCATCACTATCAGGTTTCACCTCATATCATGCGGCACGACCCCAAAATGCGGACAACACCAAGATAGGAGGGGGGGTGTCCATATTCATAAAGGACACCCACACCTCAAGGTTGGTGGCAATGCACGATGCATCGGAGACCATCCAGGTGCAATTAACCATAGGCAAGACTGCTCTGCAATTTGTAGCATGTTACAGGCCACCCTCTCAAACTCAGGAACCTCACATGGCCTTCCTGAAAACATTGGAGGGATAAATGTATCTCCAAACACCATCATACTAGGTGACTTCAACTACCCTAATATAGACTGGGAACGCTACTCAAGCCCAAACACTCTAGCCCAAAGGTTCCTGGAGTTCATAAACTCAAATGCCATGGAACAACTAGTCACCATCCCCACAAGAGGAGAAAACATACTTGATCTCATCATCACGAACATGGGATCACAATGTTCAACACCGAAGTATACCCCTCACTGGTGAGATCAGATCATAAACTAATCTCGCTGGAGGTCCTCATCCCGCCCCACCTGAAATAAAAAGACCACAGTGAAAAACTTCTCAAAAGCCGACTTCACACTTCTAAAACTAGTGTGGTCTCCTTTAAGGCCCCTGAGCCAGTGGTAAACATTACTCAAACCACTGAATCACTTACAAATGCCTTCTACCAGCACCTACAGGACTGCATGGATCAGGCAATCCCAAACAAAACTAAGACTCTTTGTACCAAAGGCAAGCGTCCAGTCTGGTGGACCCCAGCCATAAACAAGCTCTACAACAAAAGGAGGAAGCTACTACAAGATAGAGCAAAATCCTGGAAAGGTAAGACACCTTTGATCATTATAAGTAAAAAACTAAGAGCACTCATAAAATCATCCAAGGCAAATTTTGAGAGAAAAATCGCCAAGGACTCAAAAGACAATCATAAGGCCTTCTTTAGCTATGTTAGAAACCTAGGAGGAAACTCCCAGATATGCTCAGAATTAGTTCAAAATGATGTGAAGATTACTGAACCTACACACATTGCCAACATACTGGCTGACAGGTTCAGTGCAAACTTCTCCCCCCCCCCACCCCCCCAAAAGGAGAGATATCTATACCAGAGGATTGTAGCCCCCCAAACATCTCCAACGCCCAGGTGAGAACTGCTCTCTCCAAAGCAAAAAACAGCATCCATGGGACCGGATGGTGTCCCCGCTGTGTGCTACACGAACCCAATGAGGGAATAAAAACACAGTTAGTACGGCTGTTTAATCTTAGCCTCAGCTCAGGATACGCATCCAAGGAGTGGCGACGCGACTGTGGTCCCACTTCACAAGGGCGGTGCCTCCACCGACCCTGGAAATTACCGTCCCATTAGCTTGACAAGCCTTATCTGCAAAGCCATGGAGAGGATCATAATGGAACTCATAAATAAAGACATAGGAACTTGCAGACTTTGGATCCAACCCAGTTTGGCATTGTCAAAGGCAGATCATGCCTTTTAAACTTGCTTGACTTTTTGGAGACAGTCACCAAGGCCATTGATGAGGAAAGGCAGTCCATACAGCCTACCTTGACCTGGCAAAGGCCTTCACACAATACCCCACTCAGGTATCATTGAAAAACTCATCAGCTTGAATGTAAACCCATACATCACAAGATGGGTTGCAAACTGGCTAAGTGACAGAACCCACAGGGTCAGAGTTGCTGGAGCCATGTCAGACTCAAAGCCTGTCACAAGTGGTGTCCCACAGGGCTCAGTCCTGGGTCCACTCTTGTTCGGCATCTACTTTTCTGAAGTACAAGCAAACAGGAGGGTTATGGCTGACAAAGTTTGCAGATGACTGCAAACTGGGCCATAGTCGAAAACACATCTGACACAGATATCCTTCAGAAGGGCCTCACAGAAATGGATAACTGGTGCCAGAGCCATGGCCTAAAGTTAAATGCCAAGAAATGCATAGTCATACCCTTCAGGAAAAACAAGGTTACCCCTAGCTACCATATAGGTGGCAATCCACTGAGCACAGAAGAAGTCATTAGGGATCTGGGGACCCAGGTTGACAGTAGCCTTTCGTTTGACACTCATATTGCTAAATTAGTTAGGAAAACCTTCTACATTGCCCACCTGATCATGAAGGGATTCACATCTAGATCAAGGGAGGTCATCGTCCCCCTGTACTCATCACTCATTAGACCTATGATTGAGTACAATGCCCCATTCGAATGTATCTGACCCGACACCTGCAGCAGCTGGAAAGGCCCCAAAAGTTCCTCACCAAAAGGATAAAGGGTCTCAAAATATGTCTTATGCTGCCCGACTGAAAGAACTCCAGCTCTATTCAGTCTCATACCGCTTGCTCAGAGGTGACCTGTGCCTGACATATAAGGCCATGTCAAACCCTGATTTGATGAATATGCTTCACCTCAAAAATCTAGATCCCTCAGAACCACAAGGGCGGAGACTTAAACCTTGACACGGTTATTAATAGAACGTGCTGGAGGGACAGATTCATCACCCAGAGACTCCCTATGCTGTGGAACAAAATCCCGGTACATGTGAGGCAGAGCACCTCGCTGGCCTTGTTCAAGAGGAATCTTGACCAATGGATGGGAGATCGCAGATATACCCCAGGGATTACTTCAGTGTCACTGCTTGACAGAGGCACAGCAAAATAATAGGCATAGTTTTATTCAAACTAAAGGGGTGGCGAAAGCCAAATAACTATGGGCTAGGCTTATAAATGCCCTTGGGCAGATAGCCTAGTATGAACCTATGAACCTATGAACCTATGAACACCTTAGAGAACATGCAGTAAGTAGCAGGAAACAGCAGGATGAGGAGGGAAATGACTGATGTATTGCCACTATGTTGCTAATAGCCACATACATACTGTGGTGAGAGATGGCAGGGTATGATGTGGGAGTTAGCAGAGAATAGTGCTGGCAAATGCGGATGTGCAGGGTGTGTACATAATAGAGAGCAATGTCTGTGGTCCTGCGATGTGTTCCCCTCTTCTTGTCTTTCTTTCAGGAGTGATGTAAAAATGGAGGAACCCACCTTTTCCTGCAGCCAAGAATAAAGTTATAGTTGACGGCCTCAGACTGCATCACAAAATGCTGATGTCGAGTCACCATAATCAGGAACAATGTACTGCACGGTGAGCAGACCTTGCTGCAACAGTAAATCACATTGGGCTACAGGAAAGAAACTATGAGCAGGTCCAACACCAGGCCACCAACATGATAAATGCTGCACGTCAAAGGGCCACAGCTGTGGCCAAGGACGGTGCTGGCACCGGTGGAGGGCCTGCAATACAACAACCACTCATGGCCACAGAGGACTTCCTGGCAAACCTGGATTCAGCCACCAGCTCACAAGTAGCCATCACCCCATATGCCATGGAGATGGGTGGCACAGCTTCCACAGCAGAGGAGTGTCCAGTAAGCCTCCTGTGGTCATCACTTTAATACTGTAGCAGTCATAGTGGCAACCTCTGCATACCTGCACATGGATGTCAGGTCAATCTGCATGGGGGGGGGGGTTGTAATGCACATGTGTGCACACATACTCAGAATGACAGCAATATGGGAAGTATCACAGTTTGTACTGTACATGTTGATATACACACATATTATCCTGTACCAATGCCACATTTGTTTTTGCTGACAATACCTCTCCCCCACATCCTGGAAGGAGTCCAACATTCTGTAGCCGACGAGTGTGAAACTGTTTTGTTATGACTCATCTATACCCTAGGAATGTTAAGGGCTGCCAGTTCGCCATGGACACAACTGTTAAGCTTAGCCATAGTACAATACTTGTATGTTCAGTTGTGGAGGGATTCACTGCAGTGCATTGAATTGGTAATCACAGTAGCATATTTGCAGGAGCAGTAACATATTTACACATATTTTTGTGAAGGTGTATGCAATCTACTATACAGGGGGCAATAGTATTGTGGAGATGGGTGCACTGTGTTTTAGGTGAAGGTCCATCACATACACTGGCATGTTGCTTATCTCACAGGTGTATAGTACTGGCAACATTAACCAGATGTAGCTGCACTGCATGTTGTTAAGGGTCTGTCTTGTCTGTGTCTGTTGTGGTCTGCTTGTGTGTTGTGCTTGGCATCAGTAATAAGGTGTAGTATGTATAATGCAGTTGTGGCACCTTGTGTGTGTGTGTGCCTTGTGTGTGTGTGTGTGTGTGTGTGTGTGTGTGTGTGTGTGTGTGTGTGTGTGTGTGTGTGTGTGTGTGTGTGTGTGTGTGTGTGTGTGTATCAGAAGACATAATAGTGCATGTATTAATGTAGTCTCAATCTCTCTAAGGCCTTCGACACTATCTCTCATAACCTTCTTCTTACTAAACTAGCTAACCTAAACCTCTCACCCTCTTCCCTCAAATGGTTTACCAGCTATCTCTCCAATAGGCAACAAGCAGTCAAATGGAAAAAGGCCACCTCCTCCTTCCTCAACACCCCCACAGGTGTACCTCAAGGTTCCATACTGGGACCCCTTCTCCTCAATATTTTCATTAATGACTTTTACCACTCCATCCCTCTTACTAGCGTTATCCAATATGCAGATGATTCCACAATCATCTGTGCTGCCCCATCCATCCCGGCTCTTTTAAAACTGACTCAAGATGCCTTCTCTACTACAGAGCAATGGATGAAAGACAACCATCTTGCACTCAATGCTGGTAAAACTAAACTTATGATTTTTACCTCCTCTAAAACCAAGAACGATCAAAATTTATTCTCCATCACCAGCCAAAATTCAACACCTCTTGAACTGGTATCCGAAGGCAAACTACTAGGAGTTCAAATTGACAACAGGCTTAAATTCAACTCCCATCTACTACTAAACATAAAAAAAAAACACCAAAAAATTGGTATGCTCTACCGACAAAATCGGTTTCTCACCTCAACTACCAAATTTACTCTCTACTACATTTCTCTTACCCTCCCTTCTCTATGGAGCCCCCCTTCTAACAAATCTACAATCATCTCTCAAAACCAAACTGTCTTCTTGCTACAATAAAATTGCCAGATTCGCCACTAGCAACAAATCATCAACACATCACTGTGAATCTCTCCACAAACTAAACTGGCTAGAACTACCAAACTACCTATCCTACATTCAGCTCACCTATGCCCATAAACTCATCTTCCAGCCTTCCCTCTGTCCCTCCCTCTCCACTACCTTTAAAATGCACCACACACAAAGACTTCTCAGATCTAATAATCAAAACCTTATAGAAGTTTACCGACCCCTCCACCCCCCAGGACAATACCTCCTGTCACACTCTTTAGCTCGCTTATGGAACTCCCTTCCCCCCTCCATTCGTACCACTACTAGCCTCCAATCCTTTAAAAGATCACTCCACTCTCATATAACTTTCACATGGGAATGCTTATGCTCTCATCCCTCATAACCAACACTCTACTTCATTCACCCTTTCCCTTCCTTCTCTCAAATTCCAGATAACAAATTCTTGCCTGCCTCTAGTACCTAGTAACTCCTGACCCTACTCCATCTAACTACCTATCCTCATTCCAACTGGAAAAAAAAAATTTTGATATAATTTCCTTTGATTGAAATACTTTTGATCAGTCTGTTTACCTCTGTAATGAACCTGCAATCTATGCGTGTATAATAAGCTTAGTTTGTTTACCTCTGTAATCTTCATGCAATCTATGTGTGTATATTAATCTTTGTGTAACATGTATTTAGGAGCTTTTAGGAGTATATTAAGCATAGTTTGTTTACCTCTGTAATCTACATGCAATCTATGTGTGTATATTAATCTTTGTGTAATATGTATTTAGGAGCTTTTCTCCCCAGGACTCCATTGAAAATGGGTTCATTAGGCCCAATGGACTATCCTGGTTAAACAACTGCAAATAAATAAATAAATAAATAAAAATAAATGTTGTCTTCCTCCTCACAGGTGACCATGGGGGTTGGAGTCTGTCCCCCTTACAACCTAATATCAGTGTCTCATCAGACTCTGATGATGATGGTGACCATAGTGAGGCACAGGAGGGGTTGTAGGGGGCTGAATCTGTCCTATGGGTTGACATCTCACTTTCTCTCCCAATATCCCCACACACAGTCAGTATGGCCACACATACCCAGCCCCCAGTGGCCATAGATATTGGCCACTCAGAGGGTAGTGGCATCGAGCAGGAGAGTGTGGCAACTATGGCATCTGTGACTGTAGAAACTAGCCATAGCCAGAGGGCTGGCGAGGTCCCACTCATTCAGATTGACAGGGGTGCTCGAAGGAGGACTGCTGCCCATCCACCACCTGTCATAGGTGTCACTTCACAAGTTTTGGTCCATCATGGAGGCACAGGCACATTCTGAATGCAACACCAGATGGATGCTCAGGATCATGGATGCATCACTGTCTGGAATCCATGACTCGATCCACAACTTTGGTGATGCCATGCATCATTTCACCAATGTAGTGGACAGACAGTGGGGTGAGACATTGTCACTTCTTAACCGTGCATTGTCTGTACTGGTCTCGAACATGTACTGGGAGTAGGGCATCGGACACATGGATGTAGGTCAGCACCAACATCAGCTAAGAGTCCACGTGGCCATGTACAGTCATGCTCCTGTAGTGGTAGCACCACCAGCACCACAGAAGGGAGGGTGCTGTCCACACCACAACATAGCAGGCCATGGGCATGTGATCCTGGGTGGTCTCGTGAGGGAGGAGGACCCAGCAGACACCAGTCACCATCAGCAAGTAGTACCGCATCTAACCCTGGGCATGGTGGTGCCAATGCCACTCCTGGCAGAGCCAGTTCCCATGTTCATAGCTGGAGATGGTGAACTGTACATTCTGCCAAGTACGGTTCACAGCTGTTCAACATACCCTCATGTAGGGCTGGCACATGGCTTGACTGTGTGCACGCACACCCTCACACATCACTGTCACATGCAGGTCACCAACAGACACACACAGCCCCTCTCCATTGCTCAGCTGACTAGCACCCCTCCAGATATACGCACACAATGTCAACTGTGTGACACAACCTAGGCCTTTGACAACCCCACACCACACCCTGTGCATGTGATGATACCTGTGCCACATCCCTGTCATCCATTGATGCAGGGACATGCAAATATGTGTCTGATGCACAGGGTGGCTATAGTACATTTAATGACAGTTTGTAGTACAGTAGTGTTATGGCCTGTAAAGTACTGTCAGCTGACAGGTGTCACAGGTACACATCAAAGTGTATGTACCTTTGTTCCAAGATGCTGCATTGGTGGTAGTATTGCTGACTAACTGTTGTCTCCCACACCCTTTTCTGTTTCTGTTCCAGGGATCTGTGTGTCTACACTGTGGAGAGCTGGTGCCAATACAGCAGCTCAGGATGGCATGGTGTCAACACATAAATGTGACTTTGCCAAGGTACTGCTGTATATGTGCATGGTTACCTAGGTGCATATGTGTAGAACAGTGTGTCAGGGACAGTGGGGACAGGCAGCATAATCTTGCATGCATACCCCATGACACAGTATGCTACTCCTGATACATGTCACCTGAGAGTTCAGCAGCATCATAGGTTCATAGGATCATAGGAGGTTACTAGAGTAATGGCCCTGGGGCCCTTACAAGGCTAGCCATTAATTTAAACCCAGAAAGAGACATCAGTCAGCACCTGTTTCCCCCTGTCAGTGAGGGACACAGGTGGGACCCCTGGGATAGAAATGTAGTTTCCCATCCACTCATCATAGCTGCGCTTGAAGAGGGTCAGTGTGGTACTCTATTTGATGTGTATGGGAAGTATATTCCTGAGACAGGGCAGCCTGTGGGAGACAGACCTATCTCTCCAGCAGGTTGTGTTCATGCATATCAAATTCAGGCCTGTCAAGCAGGTAATGTGCGAGGAGTTAGACCTACAGATATGGGGCAGCTGTAGTAGGGCAGGGTCCAACATTGCCTTGTAGGTGTGACACACCGCATCTCTGAGCAACCTGTCCGATACCGAGTGGAGCAATAGTGATTTGAGCCTGTCAACATTGGACAGGTGTTGGAGGCCATGGATTACCTTTGTTAGGTATTTTAGTGGCCTTTCCAGTTGGTGCAGATGTCTGGATAGGTACATACCAAATGGGGCATTGTAGTAATATATTGGTCTATGGAGTGAGGACTAGAGAGGTAATGACCACATTTTTTTTGGATGGAATGCCTTTACCTATGAGATGGACCACATACAAGGCTTTTCTGACCACTACCACTACATGATGGTTGAATGCAAAATTGTTGTCAACCTGAGTACCCAGGTCTCTCAACACAGGTTGTGTGTTTAAGGGGTTGCCTTTGATGTGGTAAGCAGTGGGGCTGTATCTTTGCCAAATGGTATGATGATACAGTTTTTTGCATTTAGCTTGAGTCCAGGACCTTGGCACCAGTCCATAGTTGATGTAAGACCCTCTTGCAGTATGTTAACATCATTTGGAGAGTCACAGACAGACACCACCCAGCTTACAGTCATCCACAAACTTGGTCAGTACCTACAAATGTTGGTGGTGGTGGGTAGCATTCATGCCTAAATGCATGTGGGTTATATAGGGACAGCAGCTACTCATAGGGCCACAAAATGTATACATATTGTACACACATAGGCAAGACAGACTAGGGTTTCCACCTTATCAAATGCCCAAGGTGGGACACTTATTGTAGCAACATGAGAGTTGGCAGTACAAACCATACCCACAGCAAGTGCAATGGACGGAACCTCACATTTTTGACAATATAACAGATTATTTTGTATAATTTCCCTAGATTATTCTATTTCTCATAACATTTAAGTGTATGTGATGTAAAACGACTGTTTTATACAACTATTACAATAATGTAGGAAATGTTTCTTGACCTACACTTGTGGGACATTTGCATTCTTTTAGTTGTTTTCACAGGACACACTGGGCCAAACATGGACTGGAACTTGCACAGAAGGACAGGTAGTAACCCTAACACACTCACACTGCTGCAAGGGGATATATGTACACACACACAAACACACACACACACACACACACACACACACACACACACACACACACACACACACACACACACACACAAACACACACACTCATGAACTGCCCTTGTTGAGAGCAGAACCCCTAACTGGTTAGTTGTACATATTATAGCACTACATACGTATTGCATGTGCCACGGTGCTTATGTGTTTTTGGAGCATCTGCCATTATTGTTCAGGTGGAGGACATCTGCAGGCACTGTAAAGGTTGCCAATTGGGGGGGTTAACAGGTTTTCACAGGCCCATAAAATTGTATAACTGTTGCATACGCACAGGCAAGACAGCCACACTGCTGTGATGGGATATGCTTACATACACATACACTCACAGAGTTCCTGGTTTAGAGATTAGAACCCCTACCTATCTAGTTATATACACTATAGTGCTACATAGTTATTCCATGTCCCATGGAGCTGTTGTATTTGGAGAGGTTCTAACTGTGCTTCTACGGTGGATGACATCAGTAGGCCCTGAAAATGTTACCAATGGGGGGTTAACAGGCCCTTAAAATTGTATAACCATCACACACACACACACACACACACACACACACACACACACACGCACACACACACACACACACACACACACACACACACACACACACACACATGACAGCCACACTGCTGCAAGGGGACAGGCTTATATACACTCTCAGAGTTTCCAATTTTGAGAGTAGAACCCCTATCTAGTCATATACACTATAGCACTACATAGTTATTGCATATACCATGATGCTATTGTGTTTAGAGAGTGTCTAACTGTGCTTCTAAGGTGATGACATCAGTAGACCCTGAAAAGGTTGCCAATGGAGTGGTTAACAGGCTCTTTAAATTGAATAACCATCACACAAGCAAGATAGCCACACTGCTGCAAGAAGATATGCTTATACACACATACACTCAGAGATTTTGAGAGTAGAACCCCTACCTGTATAGTTATATGCACTATGTACTACGTACATATCGCATGTGCCACAGAGCTTATGTGTCTGAAGAGTGTCTAACTGTGCTTTTAAGATGGGTGACATCAGCAGGCCCAGTAAAGTACGCCAATGTGGGAGTTAACAGGTAGGCATGGGCCTTAAAATGTATTAACACTGCATACACATAGGCAAGCAGACACACTGCTGCAAGGTGATATACTTATGCACACATACACTCACAGAGTTGCCATTGTTAGGATTATAACCCCTACCTATCTAGTTGTGTAGAGTATAGTGCTAAGTACATATTGCGTGCACCATAGAGCTTATGTGTTTGGAGAGTGTGTGCCACTGCTGTTGGGATGGACGACATCAGCAGCTGTTGACAGGGAGGCCACTGTTGTGGAAGACACTAGTCACAGGGCCATAAAATGATTGACCATGCAGTGACATAAGCCTGTTTGGCATGTGTATGCTGCTGTATGTGGAATATCTGCACACACAAGGTGGCTGATGTGAGATTAGAACCCCTACCTACCTACTAATACACACTACAACTCACCGTACTAGTTGCATGCGCCACTGGTAACAATTGGTGTGCAAGCGGCTGCAGCACTACATTACTCTATACCTTTCTGTATCTGTCTCCCCCCTCTATGTCTTTCTATATATAATGTACATACATTACCTATATATATATATATATATATATATATATATATATATATATATATATATATATATATATGTGTGTGTGTGTATATAAAACTCTACAAATACATGTATATCTTACATGTGCTATATACTGGTAAATAAGGGTAATCATGTCTGATGGGGATAGGGAGACATGTAGGTATACATAGCTGCCTGTATGCACAGAGATATATTGACATCTCAGTTCTATAAGCAGATGAGGCTTCAGACATGGGCTGAAATTAGCTAAGTGTAGGAATATGCCCAGTGTGACCGTCAGCACTTACAAGGGAATTCTAGTCCAGACCTACCTCTACTTCAGTCCAGGATTTTGTGTACTACAACCAACTGGCTGCTGCACCTGATTACACAGTCCAGCACCTCCCTGATATAATATCCAAGGGATTCATCAGCTGTGTGCTGGAAATGATATCTGACTCATACCTAGGGTGGGTGTGTAGAGATTGTATAAGACTGAACAGGGTTTATCATCATATGCCTGGTATGTTTTACCTAGCAATGTGATTTCCTGGTACATCAGTGGCAGATCATTATATATCGACATGAGGAACTGCTGACAGACATTTGAGTTACTGACTCCATACACAGCAGGGAACCCATGTTACTGCATGACCTGCTCTACTCTGAACTTTCTACATTTGTCCACAGTTGTAGCTCTATGTAGTTGTAGGTATGCTGTGACTGAGGTACAAGATGTAACACCACACACAGAGTTACAGACTTCACACCTCTGATTGTAACTGTTTTTCAGGATGTCCAGCATTGCACCCTATATGTCTGCTTTGGTCCTCAGACAGTTTGTGTTGTACTGGTATTATAATGCTTCATGTTGCCCATACCTCTCAACCTCTTAGAGCAAGAAATCTGGACAAAGGCATATATAAAAGTGGGACACAGGCCCAAAAAAGGGACAATTTTTTAAATATTGCTCTTACAAACTTAGTTGGCAGAATAACAGGTGTTGTATTAGCATGAATTTTCTGAAGGGTATGAAGTCGGCATCTCAAATGTCTGTCATTATTTTCTAATGTCAACCTTTATTGCTTTGCCACTAGTTTGCAAGAAAACTGCAATGTTATGAAAAATGGACCAGAAATATGAGGCAAAACTATGGACATTCTGCAAAACTCTTTACATTTGAGAGGTATGATGGTGCCCACTGACTTGCTGTAAGTAATGAGACAGTTATGTGACTGCCTTTACATCCTGCTGCTACAACCTGCTGTTCTACTAGCCACCATCTAGGTTACTCAGAGCTGTGTACTGTCCATATCTGTGACCCCCTGTCCCTGGCTTTGTCCAGCTTTCTTGCAGTCTTGCAGTAACAAATAGTGACATATGGACAGCCTGTAGAACTCCTACCAAAGGTGTAGCTCACATGCAAGATAGTAGGTGCAGCCAGTCTCGAACCATGAACACCATCATAGGTTCATAGGTTCATAGGTTGGTACTAGGCTATCAGCCCTAGGGCCTATAGAAGCCTAGCCATAACAATTCCCTGGCTATTTCTTCCCACACTGTTTACTTCCCTGGACCCCTGTCTAACAGGGTGACTGACGTGATCCCTGGAGTGAATTTCCTTTCTCCCATCCAATCATCAAGGTTCCTTTTGAAGAGAGCCAAAGAGGTGCTCTGCTTGACATGTATGGGCAGTCTATTCCAGAGTCTGGGGAGTCTCTGGGTCAGGAACCTATCCCTCCAGCATGTTTTGTTTATTGTGATGACAATGTTTAGATCCCTGGAGCGTGTGGCTCTGAGGGATTGGGATTTCTTTAAGTGTAGCATGTCCAACAGCTCTGGGTTTGACATGGCATTGTATGTTAAGCAGAGATCGCCTCAAAGTAGACGATATGCGACAGAGTATAGCTGGAGTTTAAGGCAGTCAGCATAGGGCATCTGCTTTAGGCCTGTGATTTTTTAGTGAGGTATTTCTGCGGCCTTTCCAGTTGTTGCAGATGTCTTGAGAGGTACATACCAAATGGGGCATTGTATTCTATAATGGGTCTAATGAGGGATGAGTACAGTGGGACAATGACCTCCTTTTTTCTGGATGAAAAGCCCTTAGTGATGAGGTGTGCCACGTAGAAGGATTTCCTGACTGTTGTGGCGATGTGGTTATTGAAGGTGAGACCACTGTCCACCTGTGTCCCTAAGTCTCTTATCACACTTTCAGTGTTTAGTGTACTGCCACCTATGTGGTAATTCGTGGGTACATGTTTTTTCCCAAAGGGGATAACTATATATTTATTGGCATTGAGCTTGAGCCCATGGCTCTGGCACCAAGCATCTGTTTCTGTAAGGCCCTTTTGTAGAGTATTGACATTATTTGGGGATTCAGTAATGGCTCCCAGTTTGTAGTCATCTGCAAACTTTGTTAGCCAGAGTCCCTTACTGTTGGCCTGTGCTTCAGAGAAGTAGATGCCAAACAAGAGAGGTCCCAGGACTGAATCCTGAGGTACTCCACTTGTCAATTGTCTGGAGCTGGATTTGGAGTCAGCTACTTTTACAGTGTGGGTTCTGTCAGTAAGCCAGTTGGCAACCTATCGAGTGACGTAGGGATTAATGCCCAACTTAGTAAGTTTATCTATGATTCCAGAGTGGGGGATGGTGTCAAAGACCTTGGCAAGGTCCAGATAGGCTGTGTGGACTGCCTTACCCTCGTCCACGGCTCTGGAGACTGATTTGAAGAAGTCAATCAGGTTCAGGAGACAAGATCGGCCCTTCACAAACCCAAACTGGGTGGGGTCCAGTGTTTTAAAATTGCCAGTATCTTTGTTTATAAGTTCCATGATAATTCGTTCCATGGCCT
Organism: Protopterus annectens; assembly: GCF_019279795.1. Taxonomy (NCBI): domain Eukaryota; kingdom Metazoa; phylum Chordata; order Ceratodontiformes; family Protopteridae; genus Protopterus; species Protopterus annectens. The sequence goes on from NC_056731.1 coordinate 1,393,926,951, forward strand.
TGCAGATCAGGCTCGTCAGACTGATGGGGCAGTAGTTCCCGGGATCCAAGGTGGATCCCCCCTTGTGGAGTGGGATAACTGTAGCTGTGCACCACTCAGTGGGCATGAAGCCTGAGGTGAGGGTATGATTAAACATGACACTTAGGTGAGGTGCCACTCCATTTTGTAGTTCATGTAGAACACAGCCTGGGATGTCATCTGGTCCCATGGATGTTGTATTCTTACCTTTGGAGAGTGTGATTTTTACCTGTGTGGCCGTTATTACCAGAATTTGGCAATCTTCTGGTATTGAGATGGGCCATTTAGGGGGTGAGAGGGGGGTGAAGTTGGGATTGAACAAATCTGCCAGGATATTAGAAATATCCTTGGGATCAGTATATTTAATGCCATTCTGTTGTAGCTCAGAGCAGATCTGAGCATTGCCATTTAGATTCTTGACATAGTTATAGAATGCCTTGTGGTTGTCTTTGGAATCTTTGGCAATTTTATTTTCATAACTAGCTTTGGAGGATTTTATGAGGGATCTCAGCTTCTTACTGAGGCTGGCAAGGGAGTTTTTTGCATCCTGGGATTTTCCTCTTTTCTGCAACAGTTTCTTCCTTTTGTTGTAAAGTTTGTTTATGGCAGGAGACCACCAGATTGGCTTCCTTTTTTTGGAGGAGAGTATCTTGGTTCTATTTGGGATGGCACGATTCATGCATGAGTGGATGTGCTCATATGGTGCCCTAGTGTAGGACTCAGCAGTCAAAAATTCAGTTCCCGTCTGCATGGGTGTCATGAAGTTTGTAACTTCTGACTTGAGTAGCATGAAGTTGGCTTTGGAGAAGTTTTTTATGGAGGTTTCCTTATTGGGGGGGGTGGGGGGGATGTGGATGTTAAGGGTGATTAGCTTATGGTCTGATCTGACCAATGGGGAGGTGACCATAGGTGTGGAACATCGATTTCCCATGTTGGTAATGACCAGGTCTAGGATATTGGAGCCCCTGGTAGGACTATGGATTAGTTGATCCAGGGCATTGGAATTTATGAATTCCAAGAACCGTTGGGCAAAGGTGTTGGTACACTTGTAGTTTTCCCAGTTAATGGCAGGGTAGTTGAAATCAACCAGTATTAGGGTGTTTGGTTATATATTAATATTTTCCAGTATGTTTAGAAAGGTGTAGTGAGAATCATGGGGCATGGTGGGGGATCTGTAGCAAGCTACAATTTGGATTGCAGTTTTACCTAGTGTTAGTTGCACCTGGAGAATTTCAGACACATTGTGTTGGGCAACTAACCTGGTGGTGTGAATATCCTTGGTGAATATGGACACTCCTCCACATTTAGTGTTTCAATCCTGGTTTGGTGGCCGAAAAGTGTGGTAAGAGTTGTAGCTTGGTACTGCAGGGGTGCTCTCTGGAGCCTTGAACCAGGTCTCAGTTACTGCACAGATATCGATGTTCTCCATTTTTAGGAGTGCCTCGAGAGAGTGCACTTTGATGTTTAGACTTCTAGCATTGAGTAGCATTACCTTCAGATTTTGCATGCTTGTACCTGTCATGGTGGTGGTTTTGTCCTTTGAGTTTTGCCTAAAAAAGGCACTATAGGGGTGGCAAGAGCCTTTGCCAGTAACCTGAATCCCAGGGGCAACAGGTGCAGACCATCTCTGGCAAAGCATCATGGTAAGTTGATCATGTCATCCCAGGCAGACAGATACTGGATCCCCTTTGAATGACACCAGAAGCTTAGCCAATTGTTGAAGTCAATCATTTTGTCCTTATATTGTCGTATCATTCTGGGCGAAGGCAGGATGCTACTCAGGGCTAGGGTCATACCTGCCTGGGCCACATGATCCGAGAGCTCTTCCATGTCTTTTTTCATATAGTCCAGGGAGGTACGTCTCAAGTCATTCACTCCAACATGGACAATGTCAGAGTCATATTTGTACTTGTTGTGGAGTGACTTGAGTATATGAGTTATGTGGCGGATCCTGGCACCCGACATGCAGCTCACTGTAATTTTCTCCTTGTTCATCCTGGTGAGTGGTACATCAGTGTGCCTGACTATAGTCACCTATGACTAAAGTGTTAGGTACATTGTCTTGCCTTAGGGGCTGTTGCTGGCTGACACACTGGTGTTGTGAGCTATGTGACACTTTGGTTGTGATTGATGTTTGTTTGCATTTCAGCTTCAGTGGTCCTTGTTGCTTGGGCAGGTTACAGTTAAGGGCCTGTGCATATGTGGATTTAGTGTTGCCATGTGTGGGTGTTGGTGGTGCAATTTTAGAAGGGCTATGTGTTGCTTGAGGTGTAGTGCAGGTGTTAACCTTCTCCTCTTGACTGTCTAGCACAATTTTGGGTGAAGAGAGCTCTGCTTCCAGTTTGGCTATGTAAGTGCATCTCTCACAGGTTGTAGTGTTGGGTGGTAGGAGGAGAGGGTTGTCTGTGTACATGAGGCAATTGCTGCATTGCCTCAGTATGCCCATATTCACCAGGTGGACAGGAGAAATCACTGGAATCGTACCCTTGGACATGCCTGGTTTGGTGCTTTTTTTTAAATGTACAGGAGCTGTTTTCCCTTCCCTTAGCAAGGTACTTTGCAATTATAGGCTGTTTAGTGCCTATGATTAATTTATCCTTATTAATAAGGAGAGTTGAGTGCTTGTATCAGTTTAAGGCTTCCTAGTACTTTCCAGCAGGTATTAGAGCAAGTGCTAGTCACAGGGATGCTTAAAGGTAAGATGAAAAAAAAGGTTTATCCTAAACACTGCAGTGTGCACTAGAGAAGTTAGATGTGAAAGTAGGTAACTTAAGTTTTACCTGTCCAAAAAGTTAAGTTTTAGTGGACAGTCACTATTTTCATCCATGAGAATGCACTTAGCCCACTAAGCCACAACAGCCACCAGACAGTGCCTTTTAATTCCTGACACTATCAACCACAGACATACATAGCACATTGACCCCTGCATGTTGTGGAAATGGAACATGTCATCAGGTTGATTGTGACAGCCCTGGAATTGTGTGGTCTGCTGCTATTACCTTGCCAACATAATGCTACTGCAGTTGTATGGGAACACGGGTGTGTTAGAGGAAGGGGACTCTAGCATTGACAGTCATGCATCTGTCCTATGAGCCCACTGTTTGTCATTTCCCATGCATAGTGCAGTGGGTTTTGCTGCCTTGGGGCCTACTGGTTATTATGGGGTAGCCAGTATTGGGCAGAGAGTTCCTGTTGTCCCACATAGATGTCAGTTGTCTTCAGGTATCCCAGTAGCACACTCTATTCCCTTGCACACGTGCAGCAGGTCTATACATATGCTACCATAGTCTAGTAGCCCATACATTTTTGTAAAGAAGTGTGAATTACCTTGTGCCTGGAGCAGTTGAGATCACAGTGCTTCAGGGCTGACTCTGTCAGATGCACGCAGTACACAGCCAATACATGGCAAGGTACAGGTTGTGTGGTATGGCTGGAATCCTTTTTACTATGTATGTGAGTCAGAGTGATGTGTCAGTGCCTAGGATGTCACTGTATGTGCTATGCATTGCATCTTTGCCAAGGCCAGGGCATACTGGGCACACCTACATCTGCCTACAGGGACAGACTAAGGGGGTTCCTCCTCTGAGTCCCCCTGTGGCTGTGGGGACCCTGACACTGGTGGGGGCTCTGTGTCCCTTCCCTGTCATGTTCCTGCTACAGCTGTTTCCGCAGGATCATATTGTGTAGCATGGCACATACTGTGAACATGTGTTCACATGTGACTGCAGAGTATTGCAGGGCTCCACCAGATATATCGAGGCAGTGGAACTGTGACTTGAGCAGTCCAAACACATGCTCTGTGATGTTCCTGGTTTGTGTGTGTGCCTCATTATGGCATTCTTCAGTAGGTGTGTGTGCATTTCTGATGGGTGCCATCATCCACGGTTCCATTGCATAGCTAGCATCCCCCAGTAGATGGCCATATGGGATGACCCCTTGGCAAACATCTGGTACAGCTGTGATGCATGCCAGATGTGGGAGTTGTGATAACTGCCAGGGCTGCCAGCACACACATTCATGATAATGCCCTGGGCATTGCACATGACCTGGCAGTTGGAGTGATACCCCTTGAGGTTGACATAGACTCTACCCTCCTCACCAGGTGTTGCTTTGATGTCCACATGAGTGTATTCTATGGCAGTGTGCTACATGGTGGAAGAGATGCATATTGCTGGCCCTCTCCACAGGGGTATGGGGTAAATATATGTGCTCAATGGTATGTGTTTGCTTGGCAGCCAGGAACTGGTGGAGTACCCTGGATGCAGATGCCCGTGAGACCCCCATCATGTCCACAGTAGGTCTTTGAAAAGTACCTGTAGCTAGTATTCTAAGGGCTACACATACCTTTGTTTCCACTGGGATGGTATCCCCTCTGTTGGCTCTGGGTCTGAGTTGAGGGTGGCAAAGCTCGATGAGTTCTTGTAGTATGTCCCTGTCCACCCTGTAGTGCTCTACTATCTCCAGCTCATGTAGCTCCTGGAAGGTTACCCTGGGCCTGAACACTCTTCTCCTTCTCTTTCTAGGCCTATTGTCAGCATCTGCACCAGCACTGACCTCAGCCTTTAAGACATGCAGATGTAGAAGAGGGACAGCAGCCCATATAATTTTGTTAGTTAAAATTCCCAAGTGTGCACTACAATGGGCAGAATATGTGGGAAAAATCAGATTGAAGGGTGTATGCATACTTTATAGTGGTGTGTTGTAGATGCAGCCTGTGTGATTGGCTGACTATGATGCATTCCACCTGCCAGGTCTTTCACTGAAGGTTTTGAATGGCCCTGTGTCAGTGGAACAGGGCTTATCATTCATTTATATTTGATTGGCTTTCCAAGGCTATTTCCTTGTAATTTTTTTTTATTTTTTTCACTGCTAAGCACTGGGGTGCGGCATGCAAATCCACGGCACTAGTATAAACAGTGCTCAGCAGTTTAGGCACACCTCCATGCATGGGCATGCTCAGCTTAGCTTAAACCAGCTAAAACATGTGCCCCACAGCTAAACAAAGCTTAGCAGCAGTGGGCACACACCCCTGCTTAGCTGTGTGCAAACTGGTGCCACTGGACTCCAGTCCACTTAAATACAGTGTGACACACCCCCTTTTGATGTCAGCTACCTGTTCTACTAACACCAACACAATTCTGGCCCTACACAAGTTTTATCTGGGGACACAGTGGCCCATTTTTGCTATTCAGTAACCCCAGCTCATTTGCAGACAGATTCTTGCATATTCCCTGGATACTTCACTACTCCAGGGCCTACCACATTAGCAACCACTGAAACCTGCCATTGTACATTCTACATGCAGGGCACTATCATGCATTATTTTTACAAATGTCTTATTTTCAATTTTTCAACATTTTAATTTTTTTTTTGCATAATGACATGTTTGCGCATTGCTGTGCGCTGCACAAACATAATATGTATATTTAAAAAAAATATATTTTATAAGGATTTGCATTGCTTTTTGGACTCACTGGGCATAGTTTGGGCCATTTCCATCCCTACATTGCTATAGCCAACCTTCTTTTTGGGCTTTTATAGCCCCTGTTTGATTTTTACATTTCTGTACACGGTTGCTTTCCATGTAAATTTCTGAAACCAACACGCCTCCTACATGGGTAATGTTCAGCTTAATGGATCACAGATCACCCTCATTTGCATGGATTTCACCTGCTTAAGAAGTGATTTGCATTCCACGGATACTTCCGTGTCTGCACGCTCATGCAAGCCCCTCTGCTCTGTTTACTGGATCGCTCGGCTGCCATTTTCCATGTTGAGGCTGTGCCACTATGCCTACATGGAAAATCACTCTCTGTAGGATTTACTGAATCCCCCCCCCCACAATGTTTCTGCTGATATTCAATCTACTACACATATCTGTGAGCTGTAGACCAAATATCAATGCACATCAAAGTCATTGTTTTGAGCTATGGACCCAAAGTCTTAGCAAACCAGAAATCTCAGTTTGTAAGCTGTGGACCCAAAGTCAAACTACACCACAATTGCTGTTTATATAGTGTAGACTGAATGTAATATCATACCAAAGTCTTTATTTGTAAAATGTAGAATCAAAGTAACTCCAGACTTTGTGAGCTGTGAACCCCATTATTTTGCACTTTAAGTCAGGTCACAACTCCATGTAGTCCTGGTCCATGAATGTCACAATTCAGTTCAAGTCTGCTTGAATGCCTCCTATCAGATTCATGTACAGTGTCCTCAGCTGCTGAAATTCTGTCACTGTGTGCGTACATCAATGCCAAACCAGCCACCTCTCTTCAGTCATAATTAAACATATGTGTTTCTTGATAAGATAAAGTCTGCTGACTACTCTTTCATATTCACAGCTTGTGATGGAGAATGTCCCACAGATCTTCTGAACTGTACTTATGTTTGGAAACAGACATGGGTCACAGCTTTTAAGTAATCAATACACTTGTCTGGAAGCATATCAGAATGCCTCCACTTAACATGCCAAATGTACAGTTCTGCTTGCGAGCCATTAGGCTGTGGCAGGTCATTCCAGAAGATCAGGTCCAATGATCTAATATTAAATGTATGCTACTCCTGTGTTATTATTTTTGGGATGTACTGTAGGGCAAGTATAGCTCTCTGATGCAGCTGGGAAAACATATCAGTTTCTGAAATTAGGTGGTCTATAAAAGGAATGGTCACAGTTATGTGGAAATACTCTTCAGGGTTCTCTGCTACTACATTACTTCTGTGTGTCTGCACTATTGTTCTGGGTTTACTTGGCAGGACTCCTATTTTGATGCAGTTGATATGGCTTCCTGGTACCACATGGCATGAAGTTCCTCAATATTCTATTGCACATCTTTCAGGGCAGCTCATGAGAAGTTAACATAATTCATGGCCTTTACCACATCCAGGGTTGATCCTTGCAGTGAAGTACTCAAGGCTTGCAAATAATGAAGACATTTTTCTATGATAACAAGACATGCAATGAATTCAAAACTTGTGATGTTCTTTACCATGATATTTGCTTGTGTAATATGTTTACATTGAGTAGACTGCTGAGCAACTTGTTTTAAGGCATAGAGAATTGCTCGGTGTATGGAAAAAAACACTTCAAAGGCATCATGTTATTCAATCCATTTAGTGTTGTAAAAACTCCACATTTTAACTTTGCTGACATCACAGTATGCAATCTCTTCTTTTAGTATAGCTTTTCTCTTTGGAAATTATTCAAAGAATCACACAGACTCATCTGCTGCTCCCATCATATTGCAAATTAGTTGATTCTCACAGGCTGCTATTATGTATCTGTTCAGCTGATGGGATCCATAGCAAAACCACAAAGTCTTCGGATACTGTACTTCAGTCCTTGGTCCTGCACCTTTGCATTTCCCACTCATATTGCCATTCCCATCAGAACACCTACTCCTCATCTTACATGGATCAAGGGTTAGTTTTTCAAGCTGTAGCAGGATTTCTCTGCACATTTTCTAACCTGTAGTGCCACTGCTGATGTCAATGTATGTAACAAAATCTTCATGTATGACAAAGTTCTCATCCATAAAACAGAGAGCAAAATCCAGAAGCTCCATACTGTTTCTATCACGGACTTCATCCACCATTACACAGTACCACACATCAGCCTTCTTGATATCTAAAATAATTTCTTTTGAATCAGGAGTTTAATGACAGAAATCATTTCATTCTGGATAGCCGTGGATCTGTTAGTTACATTTTTATTTGCAGAATCAAAGTGCTGCTTCAAGATATCATCACCACTGTCAAGGCAGAACTCTAGTAAAGATTGAAAGTTCCCACATTTTACTGTTTTATCATTCAAGTATCTGGCATTGACATCATCCATGTGTTCTTGAAGGGGAAGGTTTTGAGTCCCACATAAAACTATGTTTTTTGTGACAGAACTTAGAATAAGGTTCTTCCTCTTTTCTTCTAAATCTTTATTACACTTCACCACAATACTTTCATCTCCATGCAGTATAACTCTCTTGAAATTGTCTGCTCTGATTGCACAGAAAACATGGATTTCATGGCCTGCTCCACCACCATCCATAGGATTGGTACCAGGCAGTTTATTAAAAAAGTGTGCATCAAAAGCAAGCATTGCTTTTTTCCAGTTCTTGTATCCAGTTGTTGCAAGTGCACTTCTTTTTCAGTTTGTAATAGTGGTGTCAGACTGCACATAAGGCAAGCAGAATGCTGTGGCAAGTGAGGCACTGTATAGTAGTCCAGGGTAATTAGCAATCCATGAAAGCTGAAACTAATGTTTCTGTTTACCATACTTCGTTGCTGGCCTCTTTTCAAAATTACATTACTGATAGCTAACTATACCATCAGAAAGTTTTTCTTGAGTTATCACATTTCTGCTTAAATAACTTGCAATGTCATACTGACAAATCATAGGTGTGTATATAGATGCAAGAACACTGACGACTGTTCCGGTTGTGGGCTTTCTGCAGGATCATACTTATTGCACATCAGTTGCTGTGACAGATAACTGCTTCTTGTTACTCAACTTCTTGACTTGCTTCTGGGAAACATCTGACAGAATCAAGAGATCCAAGTCATACAGAATGTATACACCCATTTTATGTGTAACATTACCCCTTAAAATCACTACATTCCCCTTTAGCCTGAAGGCAGCTGTATAAAACATCACAGAAAATGGTTGCATCAGTTGAATTTATTATAGTATTCAAAGCCCAGCAGCATTAGTAAGCTAAGCTGCACCACCATTGAATCAATGTACTCTTTGATGTATAACATTTATGAAGTAAAATTTCAATCTGCTGTTATACATGCATACTAAGATTATTACCCTAACATTTGATCCATGAATACTAAATCTGCAGGTAGCAGTAGCAAATTACCTCAGAAATCTGTACTATGTGATTCACTGACTATCATTTGTTTATTTGGTTATTGTTGCCCATACTGGTTACATCTAAGTGAAATGTGCATAAAACTTTACGTACCTTGTCAGAACCTTTCCTGATGGATGGAAGTATTGCATGGTCTTGGTACTTGCAATCTTTGATGAATTCATTGTTTTGATCTGAAGCAATCAGTAGTCCAGTATTGCAGTTGGTAATGAATTCCAATAATGCCTACACTGTCCTATTAAAGAAACAGGAAGAAAGATTGTTAGCCACCCTTTTCCCCTTCATTTAAAACCTTCCTCTTCACCCTCCACAGTGTCCTGCCTAGGACAAGTCCATTTTGTAATTCAAATATGACTGTTCACCACAGTCATAGTCATAGTTTTATTTATTATTCTTTAATGTGCAAGACACATTCAGAAGGAAGGGAATGATACATCAGCAAAATGTGGGGAACCTTCAAGCTCTGCTGGAGTTTTGCTTTGGCAGTGGTGATGAACCACAACTTGCAGATCAAAGATCATCTAATTGTTGTCCTTCAGTAGTCATTCTCCTGCTTCATACCTCATTTTTAAAACATCTCATGTTAAAGACATTCAAACAGAAATCAGTAAGCATTCCCTTCCTCTGCTCTCCTTTGCTCTGACTACATTGACATCTTTAGATGACCTCATTAAAACCAACAAAGTCACTCCCCACAAGACAGCATAATGTTATGCCTGCTTCCCATGCATGCAACCTGTTTCATAAGCTCCACATCAAAAGAATGCTAAAAGTATCAAACAAGCAGCAGCAAACTGTATCCATTAGTAGCTTTACAGCACACAGATTCATTGTTACACAGGCACATGTTCTGTCAAATGTTACATCAAATGGATTCTAAGCAGCAAAGCCACTGTAAAGTAAAAAGCTGGCATTTTAAGAACATATAGAATTCTAAACAAAACCACAAAGACAACAAAACAACATGTATGCAAATGTGATAAGATTAAAGACAAAAAAGCACTAAACAAGTGTCCTCACAAGGGCCTGTACCTCCCAGACCCCCTTACTTATATATACTAAGATCCTGGTCGCCCAGCTATAGGGCAGTAGGCAACACCGTATCATTTGCAATTACCAGTCCATTTCAACAGGAAGCCATTGAAAGCACTTTCATAAAGCAGTGTTTCAATGCCTGAGATTTGGCTTCAACACATTCAGCAATCAGGCATTCTGTACACATTTGTCTTTACCAGTATATGTATATATATATGTATATATATATATATATATATATATATTTACACATATATATATATATATATATATATATATATATATATATATATATATATATATATATATGAAAACTGTCTTAACATACATAGCTTAAACAAAACAAAAAAAACCCCAAAACATGCAAAGTTTGTTGTGTCCACTAAGCCTATTATAAAACCTATAAACCCTGTAAATAGTACAAAGCCTTCAAATTACTGTTTAGACATCTAATTCATTAGTGATCACCAGATACACATCCATAATTCTGCTTCAATATACCTTTTGTAAAATCCCAACAAAGAAAATTATTGTAATTCATGCCACAAGCAAGATATGTACTCTGTAAAGGATTATTTGTTACATGCCAAAACAAAACAATACAAAAACGTAAGCACTCTTTTGTGTCACTCCTATGGAATGCATTAGAACAGGATGATGTTTCCCCCTAAACTTCTCAAAAACATCTGTCATTCTCATTAATAAAATAGATTTAATGTCTATAACTGTTAAAGAATCTATTCCAACACTGATTGATTACTTGATATTAAATTTACAACATAAAGTTTCTGATAAAGGTAAACTTTCATACATACATAAAGTTATCAGACAAGAAACTTTTTACAGTGTAGATTCATACTGGAATTATTTCACTTCTGTTAATGGGGACCCACCAAATCAACAAGATAAACAATATATATTGGAATCTGCTTATAGAACTACGTCTTCCATTGTCTGGAGACTTTATACATGGAAATTTTTACATAGATCTTTTTATACACCTTTGATGATGAATAAAATAAATAATAAAGATAATCTATGTAAGAGATGTAATGTAGAAATTAATGCTGACTGGGCTCATATGTTTTATGACTGTATAAAATTGAAAGAATACTGGAAGTCAATTAATGAATTTTTGCAGGCTCTTTTACAGATAATTTCATTATTTCTAAATCTCTTATATTATTCAACACACCTGTACCTCAAAGTGTTAAAAAGGTTAAGCTTCCCTTGTTATGGTCTATTCTAGCAGTGGCTAGGAAAATAATAACTAGAAATTGGATTTCAGATACACCTCCTTCGTTCAATAAATTTAAAAATGTTATGAATATAGTGTGCCATATGGAAATAAACACAATTAGGACTAGAACAAACAGAAAAACATCTTATTTTATTGTATGGGATAATTTACAAAATTTGTTAAAAAAATTTTAATTTCAATAGCATGATATTTTAGTTTAATTAATTGATCTGATTGTAGTGGATGTCTTTGTAAATACTTTAGTTGTTTTGTTGAATATTATAATAATACCTATTTTTAATTACTTGTATAAAATTGTTATGATATTTCTCTTATATGTTAAAACAATAAACTTGTTTTGAAAAAAAAAACATCTGTCATGACACAAGAATGATGCTACACTGCAGAGACAAAAAAGTGCTTCTTTTTAGGATCTCATTTTGTGGGGTGCAGCGGATAGTCTTATCACCTCACAGCAAGAAGTTCCCCAGTTTGATTCTTAACGGGGGTGCCTTCTGTGCAGAGTCTGCATGTCCTCCCTCTGTGTGCGTAGGTTTCCTCCGGATGCTCCAGTTTCCTCCCACATTCCAAAGACATGCAGTAGGTTGATTGGACACTCTAAATTAGCCAAAGGTGTGAGTGTGCATGCAAGTGTATGTGTGGAAGAACTACTGCAGCAAGACTAGACACCCAGCAGTGTAAACCTTGGCTCCAGATGATTGTCACTGTGAAATGACACCCTGGCCCCATGTGCAAAAATAAGAAAAATGGGTTGTGGATGGATGGATGGATGGATTTTAAAATCTAATAATTATCATAGACTGTATCAGCCAAATCTCCATTCAGTCTTAAATCCACCTTAATATATATAAGCAACCTAGCAAAACATAGGAAATCCCATGAGGAGACAAGCACAAGCACATCCAGAGCATATCACACAATCTCTCCATTTACTGACAAGACAACAGAGAGAGCCTGGGACCAGGGTATAGCGTGCTGCAACTGAAAAAGCTGTGACTGGGGAAATTGTATTCAGGCAACCATGCATGCATATGTGCATATACAATACGAATGTAAGCATGCCTGTTATATTCCAAGAGCAGATATTGCAAAATCAGAAATGGGGAGGGGATGCATGCAGTGTGCTGCTTGTGCAAAGCATTGTGAAGAGGAAAAGGCATTCAGTCATATGATGAACTCCACATGAAGACTAAAGTTTACCTCTTCCTGTGACACTATTGGCATTTGATGCGCTGAATCATAAGAGGATCACAGTCACAAAGACCCCAAAGGTTGCTAATCAGAATGATCAGAGATGTAAAGTCCCTGAGCCACCAAGAGAGGCTGGAAGGTGTATCATTTTATTCAGTGTCATATAGCCTTTCAAAGGGAGATCTCTGTCTCACTTATTGTGTCATTGGAGACCTGACTGTCCTGGAGCTCTTGTTTCTCGACAAGTTCAATATCTCCACCAGTACTAAAATTAGAGACCTACATTTTTGCCAGCAGATAAATAAAATATGATGGAAGGAGAGTTTCATAATGCAGCACTTCTCAAACCTCTGTAATAAACTCCCCTGTATGTTAATCATTGTAACTCACCATCTTCCTTTAAACATAAGCTACATAACTTGGGTATCTACAGATGTACTCCTGGATTGATTGGTATAGCCTTCCTGGAAAAAAAGAGGTGCAGATCTGAAGGAGGATACTGGCAAGCTGTGAATTGTCAAATTTGCATCTGCGCAGACTTAAGCAATGGCATAATAAAATAGCGACATTTAGAAAACATCACTCCTAGCCCTCAGATGATTAAATTGGTTAGAAATACCACATAACATAGCTCTTTCTCTGCTAACTGCAATACACAGACTTCTCTATAAACCAGAAAATTGCCCAGCCCTTAACTTAATAAAATAATACTCCCCAATACAATTTTACACTCTAGAGGAAAAATCACTAATCTCTATAACCAATTTAATACTACAGGTTCTCTCTATATCCAGACAGTGTGACTAAACTACAGAAACCACATCTCACTATCATTGAAATCCATTCAGAAAGCAAACTCATTAAAAACACAACTAAAACTTGACTTATCAAATCAATAGATCTGCTTCTGTATACTTCCAGGATAAATGACACTGTTATTTTGAACTTCACATATTGTTAACCCATTTCTCTTCATTCGGAATCCTATGCCCCACAACCAGTATTCATCAATACACACATTTCTTTTAGTACATCATCCTAGCCATATAAATAGTTATGTGGCACTGCTAACTCCCTTCTCTGTACTTCTAATATAACCCTTATGGTAGCTATACATATATATTTACCTATGAACCTATTTTATACCCCATCCCTTAACCACAATATTAACATTTTCTGCCCTAGCTATTTCCTTCTCTCACCACCATTTCTTTGAATTTTTACACACTAATCACAAATTATTTATTAACTGCAAAATCAATTTGGCTGGATGAATTTGATAAGATAGTAGTTGTAGGATTTGATTTTGGGAGGACAATCTGGTATGTGGTAGCCTTGATATCTAGGAAAGAGTATCCAGATGAGCACATATGAACTCTAGGACTTGTGTGGAGGAGAGCTGTGACTCTGTATTTGAGACAAATAAAATCTTAAGGACATCAAGTGTTTTAGCTAAATGGCTTCTGAATGCCCACAACTTTCTACTTTATAGATTTTCATGGATACATTCAGGCCGATAAAGCCAAACCCCACTAGCTGTGAACATACATGTTTCAGCTTTCTTACTGACCTCAGCCCATCCATAGCTCCTTATGGTTTTCAGACCTTCTTTGGGTCCAGCTTCTTTAACTAAACAACTTACCAGCTAATAATAGGCAGTATTACAAAGTTCAAGGAATTATTCATTAGAAAAATAATTAATTATTAACAAAATAACCCTAAGATTGCTAATCTAGGATGTGCTGCAGTAAAGAAATTAATTACTATCTGTCACTTATTTTTCACATTTTCATATTCCTATTCATATTTTCATAGATGAGAGCGCTACATGTCGGAGTGTGGTGAGACATGCTATAGTGGGGGACAGGGAACTTCATTGCAAGTGTCCAGTTATATCAAGTTATACCTGATATATTACTAGCTGTTTGTTAGTAATTATGAAAATAAATAATATTTCCATATTCATATTTCCTTATGCAATTAATATTTCAAAAACCAAGTGGCTTACAAACTGTTGCATAACATCAGGTGAAACCTTAGATGTTAAGAAAACTATCTTTGATATTTTCACCGTAAGTTGCACATCTTGAAAAATATTCATTATTTATATCATTAATTATACAATTAAGCATATATTTTTCATATATTTGTAAATATCTCAATAAACAAGCATTTTTACAGGAACTTGTCATGTGAATGCTTATGTCTGGCTAACAAAAATGTTCTAACAATATATGTCTAGGTTGTACAGCTACAGTACATATATGAGAATTTGTTTGTGAAAGTTTAGCAAAAAATATAACTTGGGGTTTGTGTATATTATAATATATAGTATTTATGAAAAGGCTGTGAATGCACTATTATCATTATAAAGAATACCTCTTATTGATAGTGTTGCTATTTGTGCAGTTTTAATAGTTTTTAGTACTCTTCACAATATTTTTAATTTTATTTTTTAATGCAAGGCTATGAATGCACTATTATCAGTATAAAGAGTACTTCCTACTGATAGCATTGCTATTTGTGCAGTTTTAGTAGCGTTTAGTATTCTTTACAATATTTTTAATTTTATTTTTCAGAAAATGGTAAAGAATACAAACTGTGTGTAGGCTGCTAGAAGTGTGGCATTCCATACCACATAAGTGTTTCTGAGTTAACACTCCTAAGTCTACTTAACACCGAAACTGTGATAAGAGACCTTGGGACACAGGTGGACAGTAGTCTCTCCTTTGATAATCACATCGCCACAGTGGTCAGGAAATCATTCTATGTGGCACACCTCATCACAAAAGGTTTCTCATCCAGAAAAAAAAGAGGTCATTGTTCCCCTCTACTCATTACTCATTAGACCCATTATAGAGTACAACACCCCTTTTGGTATGTACCTCACAAGACATCTACAACAACTGGAAAGGCTGCAAAAATACCTCACAAAGAGGATTACTGGCCTCAAACAGATGCCTTACGCAGACCGTCTCAAAAAACTCCAGCTTTACTCCATCACATATCGCCTACTCAGAGGCGATCTCTGCCTAACATACAAAGCTATGTCAAACCCAGAGCTGTTGGACATGCTCCACTTAAAGAAATCCCAGTCCCTCTGAGCTACACGCCCTAGGGACCTAAAGCTTGTCACCACAATAAACAGAACATGCTGGAGGGATAGATTCCTGTCCCAGAGACTTCCCATACTCTGGAACAGACTACCTATATATGTCAAACAGAGCTCCTCATTAGCACTCTTCAAAAAAACCTTGATGATTGGGTGGGTAATAGGAAATTCACCCCGGGGATCACTTCTGTGGTTCTGCTTGACAGGGGCACAGGAAAATAATTTTCTTGGGTGGCGAAAGCCAGGGAACCTTTTTGGCTAGGCTAGTACAGGCCCTAGGGCCAATAGCCTAGTACCTACCTATGAACCTATGAACCTAAAACTAACACCAGTCATTACCGTCACATAGGACAAGACTTTGTGCTACAAATTGTGTTGATAATTTTCATAATTTAAATATATGTAATTATTACTCACTGGATTAAAGAGTGGTTGCAGATTAAAAAAGTCTTCCTTTAGCCAAATTTGTTCACTGCGGTGATTTACCAGCAAGATGACTGTGAATGCACTGATAATCGGTATGCTGATTACTTCACCACAGAAGAAACATGACCCTTACAGTAGTAGCTCCTGAAACAGTTAGTCAGACTGTGAGGATGATCAATTGTGAAGAGGAAATGACCTTACAATTCAACTGACTAAAGAAAAACACAATAGAAAATGGTAGAACATTTGCTGCTGTTTTTTTTTCTTTCTGTTTTACCATGTAGTGACCAAATATTTTATCTGTCCACCAGTTCTTTGTTTTTATAACACCAGCCATTGACAATCTTCAAGATAGGGAATAAAAGAAAAACAGAACACTGAAGAAAAACTATGTGCCTAATTGGTCTATTAATTCCAACAGAGTTGAGATCTACTTCTGAGTTAAAGAAAAAAAAAACAGCAGATTGCTGCCCTCGGAAGATACATGTGTGCTTACCCATAGCCCCTACCCTCATTTACCAGATCTACTAGAGCCACTTTAGCCTCCCCTGGGCTCTGCAATTGCTTCTCTTGAGAACTGCATGTGTGCTTACCTGTATGCATAACACCTCCTGACTGAATAACTCACCGATCATGCATCAGACAGCTGTTTGGGCCCATATGCTGCATTATACAGTAACCCTTTAGGTTAACTCCCTTCATGCAGGATGAGCAAGCTAACATCAGATGCTCATTTCTATCCTCCCCTTGTGGTCTTCCAGTGTCCATGCCTCTAACTGAATACACAGGTCTACTAGGGTGCAGGAAGGACTCTAACATTCTGTACCACAGGGCTGCTAAGCTTTCACTGCCTTTCAATACTCCATCTTCAAGTGTCAGCTGTAGCAACTTATTTTCACATTTTTACTGACTTCCGGCAAAAAAAGGCAAATATACTATTAAATCTGTGAGGCAGAGCTTCAAAACTGATGCACTAATGATACATAATCCAGAGGTATTGGACGTGTGAACTACTAAACTTTTATTTTTTGAAAATATGTTGATGCAAATCTTTAAAGATGTTTTGCACAAGGATGTAGAAACTATGGGTTTTTAGTCTTTAAAAATGTTTTTCATTAGGATGCATTATTTAAGTGTATATTCTACAAATGAACAACTTCAGATTGGTTCTGTTCCCATTCTGCTTTTCAGTCATTTGTTAACTGGGTAGGCTTGCTAAACACATCTGCCTTTTTAAAAAGTAAACTTGGGAATGCTAACTGGTTAAATGATCTTCCTCAGAGTCACACAGTATAAGATGAGACAGAGTGAAATGCAAGGATTCAGGATAATGGTCATTAATAAAACTGTAGACTGGGGCTGATGTATACCTCTGTATGGTGCTAAGAGTTCTGCGAGAAAGTACAGTACATTTCCTCAGAATGCATTGCAACTTTTGCTTCTATAATTTTGTTTTCTTCCCTAAACTACTACATACCAAGTGAGACTCCATTAATTATAATAATTACGGGATATCTAACTCTTGCACCTGTGATATTTTTCCAGAGGCTGTACAATCTTTGATTAGATGATATTTGCTTGGGGTACAAGGGACAAAGGCATTTAGCCTTCTGATGTGCTAGATGGCATAAGGTATCAGGGCTTGCCAGTCACATTCTCAGACTGAATTGTTTTAATCCCACTCAGTGAAATAGGTGTTATGACTAGACACCCCCAGGATTCAATAAAATCTGTGTAGGCTCCATGAAGAGCCTACATGGAATGTACCTGTGTACAGTAGGTTCCTCCTTAGTAGCACACCAAACATATTAATTGTGGCATGCTGCCAAGGGAGAGCACAGTAATATGGATTTTGAATCTATGTAAGCAACACTTGAGAGGCTGTGCCATACTTGTGGACTGTCCAGAAAACTTCAGGACAATTTGTAAGTACAGCACAATACCTTTTGGCCCATTAACCTGGACCAAAAGGTGAACAGATATTACTTCATAAAATTGCAATTTTAAATTATTTTTTACAAGTGTATGTGCTTGTTTTTTGTGGTGGGGCACATTGCTAAGCTATGCTTAATGTTGCTCACATATACAGTAGGCATGTGCTAGACATCTAAAAATAGAAACCAGATGTATTCAATTTTAATTAATGTTTTTTTTTTCCATGTGCTTGTTTGCGTGATGTGCCAGGTTTTTTAGCTATGCTTAGCTGCTCTTATATATACACAGCAGACATCCACTAGACATCTAAAAATAGAAACCGCATGTATTCAATTGTTGTAGTTCTGTGGTGCTTCGCTGCACACAGTGAAGCTGTGCTACATTTACAGGCACTTTTGTAGTATATGAGAAGATATACAAGTTCCCTTCATTATCCCAATGGCTAGATAGGTTGAGTCATGACCTACAGTGTAGTAGGTCCTGGGTTTAAGTCCTGATTCCCATTTGCACATTACTAAGCTGCGCTTATACATGATTTGTGAGAGTTTGCGTGATGCTGAGTGGCATGGCGCTTTTTTGACAGTTACAGCATGATGTGCAAGGGTGGGAATACAGTCTATTTAAAGGCCAACAGGCAGGAATTTAACATCATTATACCTGGTGCTGTTGGTGAAGGAGTGTGCTTTCTTGTGCAGAAGTGGGGAGTGCAGGAGTCCAGAGTTTTTGTTGAACCCCTGGTTAAGAATTATGAACCCCGGCTGCTGTAGGGTGACTACCAGGACTCAGAGTGTAAGTCTGAGGCCTGAAATCAGTTGACCAGGATACTTACCAGTGCTACTGATATCCCCCACACTGGTGACCAGTGTTGTCACCACTACAATGACCTGAGGCATAGGAAGAGGGGAACCCTGGACACCTGGGTCCAAGAAGCTAGGGCTGGGCAAACCCCACAGATATGGAAGTAGGTTTGTCAGTAATTTATAAATATACAAGCTGAATCTGTGCAAAACTGGTATGCATAATGGTTTGCTTCTCTTAACACAGCTGCAAAAGAGAGGACTCACAATATCCAGTCCCATGCAGGGCGCCTGGCCATGATGAGGTAATCATGTGGTAATTAGGAAAACATCAAAGTTATAACTTAATGCATAACATAATTATACAATAAATTAATTAGAGTTTGCAGTCTTAACAGTCAGGTATTACATACATGAGACATCTTACATATTCATTAATGTGTCACTGCCTACCTGAAATGGTAAAGCAAGTAAAAGCAAGTAAGCATGCAGAACTGTGTAGTATAGCTTCCAAACATCAGTTAATGTTGGGGTCTACCCAGATTATGAGTCACTGTTCTGGTCTGCTCATTATCTGAAATATGCTGTATGTTGCACTCACTAAGTGAACAGGGTATATAGGTTAGTTAGCAGAAGTCCTACACAGCCACCCATGGTCTACATGCCAGAGTTGAAGCAACATTAATCAATACATTTTAAAGGGCGATGGTGCTATGATAAGTAATGTTTTCAAATAGTGTTCACTATTCCTGCTTTCACTGCATGTGTGTTCTACTCTGACACCAGTCAAGTGTTACATGTAACCGAATAAAGAATGCAGCAAAAAATGTCAGAAATAAATGCAGTGTAATACCCAGAGTAAGGTTCAAGCCTGTGTTCTGCTCATTTTGTCTGAAATAATGCTCTATATTCCACTCAGTCAATGAGCATGGTATATGGGTAAGTTAACTGAAGTCCTGGACAGCTATCCATGTGTCTAAATGTCAGAGTTTAGGCAACATTATCAATAAAGTTTAAAAGGAGATGGTGCTTTGATAACTACTCTTTTTTTAAAAAAGTGTTCACTATTCCTGCATTCACGGCACGTGTATTCTAATCTGACACCAGTCAACTGTTAAATGTAAATAAATAAAGAATGCAAGAACAAATGTCTGAAATAAACGTAGTGCAATGCCCAGAGTAAAGTTCAAGCCTATGTTCTGTTCATTTTGTCAGAAATAATGCTGTATATATCACCTAGCCAATGAACACGGTATATGGGTAAGTTAACTGAAGTCCTAGACAGCTAGCCATGTGTCTAAATGCCAGATTTTAAGAAATATTATCAATAAAGTTTAAAATGAGATTGTGTTTTGATAAGTCTTCTTCTTCTTCCGGCTTTTCCCGGTTAGGGGTCACCGCAGCGGATCATCTGTCTGCTTATGATTGGCAGTGGAGTTTTACAGTGTTGAGTTGCCAGCCCGGCGCCCAACCTTCCACAGAAGGCACACACACGCTCACACTCACACCTAGGGCCAATTTAGAGTGTCCAATCCACCTACTGCATGTCTTTGGGATGTGGGAGGAAACCGGAGCACCCGGAGGAAACCCACATGACCACAGGGAGGACATGCAGACTCCGCACAGAAGGCACCCCAGCCGAGAATTGAACCAGAGAACCTCTTGCTGTGAGACAGCAACGCTAACCGCTGCACCACCATGGCCGCCCCAGATTGTGTTTTGATAAGTAATCTTTTCAAATAGGTGTTCATTATTCTTGTGTTCACTGCATGTGTGTTATAATCTAACACTAGTGTCCAATCCACCTACTGCATGTCTTTGGGATGTGGGAGGAAACCGGAGCACCCGGAGGAAACCCACATGACCACAGGGAGGACATGCAGACTCCGCACAGAAGGCACCCCAGCCGAGAATTGAACCAGAGAACCTCTTGCTGTGAGACAGCAACGCTAACCGCTGCACCACCATGGCCGCCCCAGATTGTGTTTTGATAAGTAATCTTTTCAAATAGGTGTTCATTATTCTTGTATTCACTGCATGTGTGTTCTAATCTAACACCAGTCAACGGTTACATATTGACTAATAAATAATGCAGCAACAAATTCCATAAATTAATGTAGTCCAATACCAGATTAAGTGTCAAGCTTCAGTTCTGATAATTGTCCCTGAAATATGATGTAGATAGTTCTTAGTAAATGAACGGGGTATACGGTTTGGTTAACAGACATCCCACACAGCCATACATGTGTGTAACTGCCAGATTTCATGTGACATTAAGCATTACAGTGTAAAAGGAAGATGGTGCTTTGATAGCTGTTTTCAAATAAAGTGCTCATTACTCATGTGGTCACTGCTGTTTTCAATCTGATACCAGACACAGCTATGCATGTGTATAAATGTACACTTTCACACAAAATGTTGCAATAAAAGTCCTAAAGGAGATGGTGTTTTAAGAATTCATTATATTCAAAAAAAGTGTACATTCCTGTAGTCACTGCTTTTAGGTTCTAATCCCATGGCAGCCAAATGAGAAATGACCAGCTGTCTAGTGTAATTAGTGTACGCAAACATACCTCTCAACTGTCACAATATTTGCAGAATGTAATCACTATTCCCCATATGTCTGGTCCTTGATTAGCAGATACATGACATTACTTGGAATGCAAATTTATTGGCAAATCCATTATCAGAACACCTTGCTACTAATGTATGAGCACACTATGTAAAAATGTTCCCTGTAGTTGTGCCTTTGCACCACCATTTGGTAGGGCTTGGCCCATACTGTCCCATGCTAACAGGTTGAGAGCTATGTATGTGCAACATCATCTATATAATATTTGCAATCACTGTACTCACAACTGAAATCTTAGATACGTCCAAGTATGTAGTAGTAGTCTGTGTAGTAATATTACTGGCAAAGTTACTGATGTTTTCTTTCCTCTCTCACCCCATCCCTTCTCTTCTTTAATTTATGAATTATATTTACTATTATGATTTGATATTAATATATTATTTGTAACTACCTCTTATGTTGGTCTTATGTATAATTTCATATTGCTTTGCTGTTAATATACTTTCATTTACGTTATTTATTGTGTTCCTTGTTATATTCCTTTCTATTTCTATCAATTAATCATTATTATCTTCTGTTATGTTAATACTAACATTTGTTTGGTTATGTTTATTTTTACCTTATGTTTATATTTAATGTACTACAGCACAACAAGGTAGGTCGGTTCCAGGCGATCCACCTGCCTTGGCTCCCTCGGCCATGGTACCGAGGCCCAGAACATCTGGGCTGCAGCCTGGTGGCGGCCCATCTGCTGCCCCTGCACTACCACCTAGGCCATCGGGTAGATCTGCCCCACAGGCTGGGGTTGGTCTCCCCTCTGGGAGTGGAAGTGGAGGGGGTGATTATGTCACTTGTGAGGAACTGCCAGGCATGGTGCGTGGGCTGCTGTGAAGAACTCTTGGACAGCATGCTGTCCATCTTAATGGGGCAGCCTCACCTTGCACTCCGGTGTCAACCACTGTGTCCACAGGAGCAGTGAAGGTACAGTGGTGACAGTCCCATGGGTAAAAACTTGAGTCACACTGCTACTATGTCTGACGTCCATGGAACTGGGATTCCAAAATACCCTCCCCAACCAAGGTGTTCACCACCCTCTTGTGTCACACACCAACTCTGTCTGCTGTCTTGTCTGTCTGCAAAAGCTTCCTCACCTTCCGAACTTACCTCCATCACATGTACCTTTGTCACTTCCCAACATTACACTCTCATTTTTAAAAAAAAAAATGGGCACCTGCCCTCCCCAAAAAAATATTGTCCCATACATAGCTCTCAATTTCGCACACATGTCCACTGGACACACTTAATTTGGTACAATTGGCTTGACAACACACTTATGTTGTCCTCACCCCTCTCTCTGGGGGTGGCAGTCCAAAGTCAGCTAAATAATCTGTTAAAGTCAACAGTTGTTGCTGTACAAGAAATGGATAGCTATGGCTCTTTCCTACACCCTTCCTGCACATATCTGCCTGCCTTTCACTATGATTTTCCCCTGCTTGCACTCCATTTCACCACTATCCTTTTTCCCCATTTTTCATTTCTTTAAAAGGCTTTTTGCACGATGCTGTGCATCGTGCAGCGTCGCTAAGCTAAATGACGTTATATGTGTGAAATAATATTAATCACGTGCAAAAAGTACACCTGCTCCCTATTTTGAACAACAGACCATCGCACCTGCAGACCAGTACATCAACCCACCATGCCACACAGTTTTTAATTAACACAGCTGTTTTAAGCAAAACATAATAACTGGGAACTTCCCATCATTAAGCGTGTTTAAGCAATGCTGCACATTCCACCGCATCGTGCAAATTTGATAAAAGAGTAATAGAAAAATGGGAATGTAACTTAAACTCCGGTACATGAATACAGCACTATAAATCCAGACACATAATAATGGATGTAACTGAGGTCTCTAACAGCAGATAATGGTGCAATTACATCTGCAACATTTAAAAATACATTTGCTAAAACATTAGTGGAAAAATAGGTGTTTAAATGGGACTTTGGTGGAGAAATACATCCCTATAAAGCCATACATAGAATAATGGATGTAAATGAGGTATGTTACAGCATGTAAGCGTGCAATTATATATTGAAGAATACACCTGCTGCAACAGTGACTCAGTTGCTCAGTCTGTTAACTGCTTTGAAAACATTAATCTTTGGTACACATGGTCTTGGGTTCAAATCCAGTGGTGTCTAGCTTTTCAAATATATGTATGCGTACATCACCATTGTGAATTCTGATATGAATGACTGTCTCATCACCTATCTATCCACCTAAAGCATGTCAGATGGACTGTCTGCTTTTCAATGACGGAAGTCAAAGGCCTGCAGATAAAAACACAGTTAACATATTTCTATTACAACACTAGAAAGTGCATAGAGTGTCAGGTCATGTATTACTATGCATTCACAGAGGATTTTAATTTATGTAATTCAAAGGAGGCCCAGTAATATTGGACTGCAGCACACAATCATTTGCTACTGATATTACAGATTAGTACAGCTGCACAAGTAACATACACATATCGAGGGCGTGCTAGCAACAAGGTTTGCCAGCACACATATTCCAGAAGACTACCATAACATAACACATGGCTTGACAGTTGTCCAAATGGTTGACATAATGGTAAATGTACCCCTTACCTTGTTCAAGGACACAGCAAACATGTTGCCTTTTACTCTGTTAATGATACCTATGGCTAACATACTTACCATAAACACATACCTCAATTTCCTGTGGGATGGATTCCCTCAATCAGGCTCTGGCTGTACACCAAGGCTGTCACAGGTCATACAGTTCCTCACAAGTGTTGTTGCCCTCCACCTTCTGCAGCCTCTCTCACTATGCTTATTGTCTGCAGCAGCAGCAACTGCAGCCTATACTACACACATGTTTATGTAATAAGTATCTACTACAAACATCCTCTCTGTGCTGATGTAGCATCTCTACCCCAGTATTTCCACCCCATCATATGAGAAAGGAGATGGTTTCTACATTAAAGCCTTATATCTCCTTCAATAGTTGCATGGGATTCCCTGACTACACTGAAAATCACCGGTGTATTCTTCAATTAGCATTCCTGAACCACAGAATGGTTCAAAGGCAATCATCTGCTAATGAAAGCCATCTTAAAAAGGCAAACTCCTAGCTAGGGAAACCATTGTGTATGAGAGTTACTTTCTATGGTGAACCCGTTCTCACAACACGTATATATCTGTATGTTTCAAAAGAGGAGTATTATACTCCATCAGGTATGTAACCATTTTGTTTTCAACATGATGCATATGTTTTAATATAATTAGGGGGAATTATTACATTAGTAAGCCTTTCTTAGAACTGTACAAGTGATATGCCATTGATCTGCAGCTGTGTAACACCTACAGAGGATGTAGACCATAGCAAGGGTTTAATACTATTGTGATGGAACATCTGGTTGGAGTTGAGTGTCAGACTCATGGACGTAGGTCACCAACTACATCTGCTGAGAGTCCACGTGGCAGTGCTCATTCATGCTCCTGTAGTGGCAGTACATCCAGCGCTCCAGTGGGGAGTGTGCTGTACACACCAAGATGTGGCAGGACATGGGCTTGTGGTCCTGGGCAGTCCCGTGGAGGACACAGTCCCAGCAGACAGCAGTCACCCTCAGGTAGTAGCTCAGCATCTGACCTTGGGCATGGAGGTACCATGCAACTCCTGGCAGAGCCAGTTCTCATGTTTGGGGGCAAAGATGATAAACTGTCAGCTCTACCATCCGCAGCTCAAAGCTGTCCAACATACATTCACATACGGTTAGCACTGAGCTTGGCTGTGTTCACGCAGACACTCACACACCACTGTCACATTAAGGTCACCTACAGACACACACCACATTTACATGGTCCATCTTGCTTGCTCCCCTATCTGGCTCACACACGCTTGCCAACTTATTGGGTCAGCCTAGGCCTCCTGCACCTGATACAACACCCTGTGCAAGTGATGATACCTGTGCCACATCCCTGTCATCATTGTCATCATTGCAGGGAAATGAAGCTATGTGCCTGATGCACAGAGTGACTATCTAAATCAATATGTATTTGTTTCATCCACTGTTGCCTTTGACATGCTACTTATACTAGTCAGTCTCACAGTTTGAATGCTGCCATTTGTAATGCGTAAACCATATTATGTTGTGTATGTTACTGTGGATGCTGTTGTAATGGCTGTGGAGTCACACAATGAAAGGTGTCTCATGGCACTGTTAACGTTTCACATTCAGGATTGTGTAGGACACACCTATGGGCTCACATCTACAATAAACCTATCAACATCAGAGCACAGGATGGAATGACAGTGCAGACGAAAAATGTCATCAGAAAGCTAAAACAGTACAGTTGCATGGCTCCATGGGTTCATATGTGTATAACAGACTAACAAAAACAAGGGCCCCTTTCACCCTAGCCATGCATTCCTAAACTCTGACAAGGTCTGATACCCTTGATAAGTGTAAGAAGGGTTTTGGGAGCTGATACATGCACAAGCTGGGGCATGCAAGGTGAACCATCCACAGTTTCCTTGTGTCCATTAGAGACTTTGTCCTAAAGCAGTTATAACTGTTGTGTTCCCCATCCTGTCATGTAATTTGCACATGATTTGCATTAGGGTGGAACTATGCTTCACATGTACTGGGAACCTGTTACATATTGGGTGTAGTGTCTGGGCTACAAACTTGTTTGTCCAGCATGTCCTGTTTATACCACAGTCAAGTTGTAGGTGTGTAGGAGTGGTAATTCTCATGCTAATCCTTTCTTGGCTGTGCAAGAGGTACACAGTGGGGTCTGACACCTCCCTGCATGGCAGGCATACACCTCCCTTCCAAAGCATGTTGGAGAAAGAATCCACAGTCACGGGCTTGACGTGGTCTTCATAGGATATGGACATATTATGTACGCTGTGTATCAGTTTACTGTGGAATCCCTGTGGATGTGACATTTGTTAGATGTGCCTGGTTAGTTAAATACCAAAAGTGGCATTGCACTCAATGGTTGGTGTGATGAATGCCGTATACAGTGGAACAAAGACTGTCTTGGATTTACATACCATACCTTTGTTTATAGGTTGCGTTACATAGAATGCATCCCCAAATATTACCAACCCATGACAGTCACAGGCTAGATTACTATGTATGCGTCTGTAAGTCCCTGACTACCGGGACAACTGTTGGAGGTGTGCAGTAAACACATTAGTTACCAGGGATGGATGACTTCCCAAGCGATAGTATTGTGCATTCCTTGGCATTTACTGTTAGTCCATGGCTCTGACAACAACTAAATGTCTGTGCCAGCCCATCCTGGATAACTGTTGAGTCAGTGTGGGATTCAATGACAGCTCCTAATTTGCAATCTTCTGCAAATTTAATCAGTCAGAGGCCAATGACAGTGGCTGTGACTGCAGAGAAGTAAATGCCTAGAAGGAGCACATCCTACCTCACAGACACATAAGTAAACACCAGACACCTTAGAAACCCAAATGCAAGCTTGCTACACATAATCATACATCTGCAGAATACTGTACACATAATAGCTCACACATCACTGTCTCACTGGTGAAACTCCTAAGGTAAAGCACACAATCAAATATATTACTCAAGGTGATTACATCATGAAAAACATTGATGTGCCTCTCACCACCTTACATAAGGGAAAGGTCACAGTCAACTTTCTGTGAGGTGCCAGGATATGCCATATCACACATGCACTGAAGTCTGTCAACATCAGGTATTGTTATGACTACGACATAGTTCCTGTTGGTGTGTACAACTTGAGACATACCTCTCTGGACTGCATGCAGAACATGACTGGGCTGACAAACTATGTGTCTCGCACAGGTATGCTCTTGGTCTTGAGCTGCATTTTATCGTCACCTAGGATGATGGCTCCACACAAACGGAAAATGACTGACATCAATAATTGTCGTATTGTGTAGTGTCAGTGTATTGGGGATCCATTATCTGTCAGCCTGGGATTACCTGCTCGACAGACCTCAATGCTTTGCCAGAGATGGTCTTTATCTGTCACCCCTGGAATTTTGGCAACTGTCCAATTTTGCCACCCCCCATAGAGCGCCTCATAGGTGGTGTCACAAGGAAAAACTTTCCAATGAGAAGATGCCATCTACAAACAACATCATGATTATGTTGCAAAACGCTAGGAATGCCACCACTAAACTCCACTCACTGGAAGCTGTACCCACTTTGGAAGACGCAGATATTTGTGCAGTCACAGACAGCTGGGTCAAGGCTGTGGACAACACCACAGCCATACCATGCTACACCTCCTTCCACACATTCAGACCTCAAACTTAAAGTGCGCAAAGTAATGGAGGTGGTGTATCCATACTCATTAAGTATAGATACACATCCAGATTGGTTAGACAGTATGATTTCCTGGAGAAACTGCAGGTGCTACTATGTATAGGGCACCTAATCAAGCCACTGCCAGCTACAGGAGCAACTCTGTAAATCAGAACACCCAGTGTGCTTAAATGGATCTACTTGAGTCTATCAAGATTCATCAAAACAAGATGGTTATGGTTGACTTTAACTACCCACCAACAAGGTAGATTACCATGCTCAAACTCACTTGCTCAGAGATTAGTTGACTTCCTTAACTACAATGCTCTGGACCAGTGGATTGATATCCACACAAGGGGAGACCATGTTCTGGATTGGGTGCTTACCAATATGGGTGACCACTGCAGATCCTCCACTGTGAGGTCCTCCCTGGTGAGATCTGACCACAAATTGGTCTCATTCAAAGTATCACACCTGACAACCCCCCATAGCATATAAAGTAATGAAGTTCAGCAAAGCAGATTATAACCTACTATGGGATGGTATGAATAGCTTGACTGCACCACCCCTCTCAGATGGAACAGGCGACTATGCTGAGCTCTACAGCAATGCTTTATACAAGCACATGTACAACTGCATTGACTCGCTTGTACCTGACAGGGGAAAAAACAAGCTCCTCATGGCACAGCAAACCTGCCTTATGGACAGCTGTCATTAGCAGACTTTACAATAAGAGGTAGACATTTGTGTCTCACATTAGGAGGTAGGTAGCCCTCTAAAATAGTGGCACTCCCTCCTCAGCTTAAACAAGCAAATATGTGTTGTTGTAAAGATCTGCAAAACAAATATGGGGCAAAATTAGCCTCCTCCACAAAGGACAACCACAAGGCATTGCGTAGTTACATGTGTAATGTAAAATGAAAGGCCCACATTGCTGCCAAACTCGTACATAATGATACCACATATTATGAGCCTGTAAACATAGCTAACCTGTTGGCCAACAGGTTCTATTTCCCCACCACATATACACCATGACATCCCTATAGCCTGTCCCATACCTTGTATCTCTAAATAGCAGGTGCTAAATGGCCTCTCTAAGGTGGCAAACACAGCATCTATTGCACCTGCTAACATCCCAGGCTGTGTCCTACATGGTATCCAACATGGATTACCAACACCATTGAAAACTCTTTGCAATCATGGTGTAACCACTGGCTGCATACCAGCTGACTGAAAATCAGCCACTATTATCCCCTTGCACTGACCATGGGAACTATAGACCTATTAGCTTAACTAGCCATATCTGTAAGGCCATGGGGCAACTTATCACGGACAAGGGAGCCCGCAGGATTTTTTGCAGGGGGTGCAAACCCAAGCCCCGCCCATGCAGCCCCACCCCCTGCTGTTCTCGCCCACTCAGCCTCACCCCCCCCACCCACGCAGCCATTCCAGTGTCCCATTACTTGGCTATTTCTCCCCATTTGTCATAGACACTATTCAAATCTCTCAGTGTGCATACTGTTTTATGCTTTACTTCTACAATGATTACAGATATTTGGATTTCATTTACAACTTTTATTTCAAATTTTATAGCACAAACACTGATAGACATTTACTAAACCTAAACAAAGCAATAGTCTTACAATGAAAACAGACTTAGCATTAAAACTTCTCTACCTTTGAAGCCCACATTCACTGAACCAACATTGAAACCCGCATTCAAAGAAAATGCATCCGGCCAGTGGCAGGGTAAGTTTACCTTTGGGCTGTTTTCAAATTATAGGCTCCTTGCACACATTTTTAGAACCATGGAAAAGTTATTTGATTCACCTTCCTGACTGTATTAATTATACTATATAATAATTGAATTATATCCCTTGTATAATACAGCACCACTTGTTAGAGCGTGTTTTGAAATTTATAGTTCTGAACATTTTTCCTTTAAACAATGAAACAAATCATATGAACCAATAATGACAACCTGCCCAATTCAGAACATTTCAACCATAAAGGGCCACTCTACTCAAACTTCTGTCATACAATCCACCAATATTAGTTAATATTCAGAATCTTTGCAGAAGTAAAAGTCATCTGAATAATTCCACATTAAAGATATCTGAAACCAGTGAAGAGGTTGTTGCTAGAAAACAACTTTATATTTCAGTGTTTAATCTACAAATTCAATGCCTGCTGCCCTTGAAGAATATATTACCTACGTTATATTAAAAATGGTAAGCTAGTATATTGCAATAGGGAATGGGTGGCAAGCTGAAAAACAAGTTCATAGTTATTAGGCATCTCATCCAAAGGAGGACATACTCGGGACTGTAGCACTCCACCTCCTTAAAAAACAAATCTACATGTTGTGGGAGTAGAACCTATAGCCTTCTGTATCAAGATGCAAGTATGCTACCTGCTGTGCTGCTTTAAAAATTCTATACCACAGTAGTGATACCATTTGCTAAACAAAACAGTTGCACATTTTAAGTAGGTTTAGCATGAGCAGCAGTAAATTTCTCTTCCCTTGAAGCTCACAATTCCTTGAAAATGCACTTGAAAATAAAATCCACCTGCTAACTCTAACTAGGGCATTTCACTCTCTCTCTCACACACCTCATCCTCTTAGCGCAAGAAATCTGGGCAAAGCCTAAAATAAATAGGAACAGATTATAAATATTGTTGTCATGAACTTAGAACACTGTTAGAATCTGCACCTGCTTCTGACAAAGTACCTTCCTGATGACAGACAGGACAAATATATATTTGTGCAGTTATTCAAACCCAGACTGTTTTTAAAATAAAAAAGTCACTTACTACCAATGGACAAATTACCCTACCAAAGAAAAATAAGTAGTAGATCAATAACTACAAATAGGTCTAATTAAAGATCTGAATAATATTACCTATGTATTTTCCTCACAGTGCAACTCAGCTTCTTAACTACTACAATTTGTGCCAAACCTGAAGTGCTGAGAGCAAAATAATGGAATCACTGGAGATAATTGAAAATAGTTGAGAACATTACTTGGCTAAAATATTATGAAAACAGCATGAGCTACAGAATTTCTTGGGAAGAAACAATATAGAGCAATTGAAAAACATTAACACGTCATGCGTTTAACTTGTTTATTACAGGAGTTACCAATACTTACATAAGAAGAAAACAATCACAGGAGTTAGTAATAAACCACATATGGCATACCAAGCAGTGCAGCATCTTAAAGCAAAAGTAAAGCAGTCATAGGATGAGAAGAGGCAACTACGTATTCAGCACTATAGAATTGCTCAGGCCGCTGTTTAGTCTTTTATAAAATTAACCTCACATCTAAACTGATTATAGGGCCGCGTAAGTAGTGTTTAGGATCGTTGGGGATGAATTTTTAGGAAGGCTAGCTCACAGATGGTCAGACAGTCAGTGTATTAAATAACCACGAGGTACAAGCATAGCAAATTATTAACAGACAGAAAATCAGCAGCGATCACTGCAAGCACATTAGAACTGTTGCCCAGGCCCCAATAACGTAAAAGTATTTAAATGCTGCACACTCTCTCAGCTCTCTTATCTCTCTGGAGTTTTCTAAACTATAAGAGACGGTATAGTAACAACTGTTGTATGTGACTACAAAGTTAACGTCAGTTTCTTGGTCACACATTTCCACAGGAAAAGTTAAATTGTCCTTGATAGCAATAGTAAAGTGAAACTATGACCGCAATCAAGAAATCACACACCATATTTAAGATTCTACGTTTGTAGTTTATTACATATATGTAATTATTACACAAAGTCACATTTAATGACTAATGTTTGCCAGCGTTTAATATTACCAAGAGCTGTTTTGATGGTGAAACACATGCCTGATACATTTATTTCAAACTGCAGTCTGGTGTATTATGCAGAACAGAGAAGCACACAGACTTGCCATCTTATTGACTCCAGCAGATTTCAAACACAACATTGTGACACTGAGAATGTGGACACATCTGACAGTACTCAAACACAGTGACCAAATGGCATGAAGCAATAACCCTGGGACCCCATACTGCTGCAGCATTTCTCACAAAACATTCCTGGGTACATGGCATAGCTTTCAACCTCTTAGCACAAAAAATCTGGACAAAGCCAAAAATAAGGGGGACAACCCCCCCCCCCCAAATAGGGACACATTTTAAATATTGTTCTTATAAACTTAGAAAGTTGCTAGAATAAAAGGTCTTGTGTTACTATGCATTTTCTGAAGGATATTAAATCTGAAACTCAAATATCTGTCAATATTTGATGAATTAATTCCTCACCGCTTCACCACAAAAATCCAGAAAATCACGTATTTTATGAGGAACAGACCATAATTATGAGGCAAAACTCTGGAGATTTGAGAGGTAGGGCATATGGTCTCACCCATTCTGCAAGTCCACAAAACACTTGTAGATAGTGTAGATGATTATTCCAATATCTGTTCAAGGAAAGATGTCTGAACTAGGGCATTAATATTTTGCAGAAAGTTTTGCAGACTGTCTTCAGCTGCAAAAATACTTTTTTAGTCAATAGCTATTATATAACTACAGCTCAGATGCAGTATATTGCACTATTTTATGTTTCAGTAAAAAAGTATCATTAAAGTTGATTTAGGAGTTTATATTTACTGCTGGTACTGGCATTCCAGCTGCTTGGTATTAAATCATCTGTAGATTTGCAGAACTTAATTATTTCTATCCCAATGTATATTAAACCATACATTAGTCATGTAATTAATTCATTGACTATTACTATTTGTTAGGTATATAGAATGATATGGTGATTAATTGCTATTTCAGAACAATGAAGCTTATATCTTCCTACATTCCTAGCTTAATAAAATAAGACAATTTTGTTATGTAATTTGATCCCACAAATAAATACATGTGTAGGAATTTTATATGTCTGTGTTTGAATACATTTATCGGTCATTTTTTATTCGTGTGTTTTTTAAAAAGTTCAGATTTCATACTCTTCAAAATTTGCATGCAGGGCACAATCCATTTTATCAAATATCAATGATCAATGATCGTGTTAGTGTTGCTTGGATCTGCCCCTACTTCAGGCTTTACTCTCTCCCATTATTTGCTTCTCCGCATTCTGTCACTTAAGTTTTTTAGCCACATTCTGGTTCATTATAATTAAAAAATAAGGTGAAAGAAATGTAATTAGCATTAACAGACAACTGTTACTTGTTGTTTGGGTTGGGCAAGGCTTGTGCCTGCCAGTTTTTGTGTTCAGTATTTGCCATTCTCTAGGTAAGTAATGAAAATGCTCTCAGATTATCAGGATGTTAGCTTAAAGACATTCATCAGTTGGTAGTCTGTGCCAGCTGGTCTTGAGCTGTCTAGAGATTCCTGTCCTGCCAGATGGAATCTAAAGCAAGGTAAGGGATAGTGTATACAGACAGAGTTTTGTCCCTACATCATAGATTTGATCCTATAAATCAACATATTTTCTTTACTAGCAATAATTAATTAATTATTTTTTCAAACTTTTATCACAGGAGTAGTAGAAATTACAGAAGCTTGTGGTCATAGTACTGCCATAGGCTTTTACAGTAAATACATGATCACGTAATTTATAGTTAATGTGTGCGACAAATTCATATATTAAATATCTCATCATTCATCCTATAAAACTGCTGTCATTAATGCAAAACTTAATACATTCAGGCCAACACGGCTGTTGGTAGATCAAAGAAAGAAACGTAAATAAATAAGCAGCTTAATAAATAAATACAGACATTATTTACAAACAAATAAAACAAAAAAGAAAAGAACTTGTGTATACATAAGACAAATAAAGACACACACACACCCTCTTACCTGATAATCTTTGCGATCACCACAATGATAATCCATTCGCGATTGCCTTCCACTCACTACAACTTCACATTTCCCGCTCGCAGCGATAATCCATTTGCGATTGTCTTCCACTCACTCACTAGTCACTACTGCACATTTCCCGCTCGCAGCCAGCCGGACATGACGTAAGCTCAATTCCGACTGGCTGGTATGTTCCTTAAAGGAGCCAACTCTGTTTAAAAAAGAAAAAATATGTACTTTTTTTTTTAAAAAAAAGCTACCCCTGAAATCAGTACAGTGCGCATGCCTCCTGACATCCCTGCTGGCACCAAAAACAGGATGCAAAGGGCGTTCTTAAACAGGAATGCCCTTTCTTTAAAAAAAAAAAAAAACTTTTTTTTTAATTAAAATAAAATTAATTTCGCCCAGCCGATTCCAGGGGGGTGCAAGTGCACCCCCTTGCACCTGCCTGTGGGTGCCCTTGATCATAGACCGTATCAACAAAGATATAGCTAAAAAGACTTCACTCTACACTGTTTGGATCTGTGATAGCGAGATCATGCCTGTTAAGCCTGGTGGCCATCTATGAGGCAGTCACCAATGACCTGTATGAGGGGACATCTGTGCATACAACCACCTGCACTTAGCCAAGTCATTTGACACTATCCCTCGCTCAGGCAACATTGACAAACCCACCCAGCTAGCCATCAACAGTAAAATCATTATAGGGGTCACTAACTGGCTCACTGATAGCATTCATATAGTCAGAACAGGAGCATCCACCTCCAATAGCAGAGCTGTAACCAGTGGTGTTCCACATGAGGTGGTCCTGGGTCCTCTAAGGTTAGGAATTCATTTATCCAACATACAAACACAAAGTGAAAGTCTGTGGCTGACAAGATTTGCTGATGCCTGCAAACTAGGAGTGGTCATAGACT